>NC_072852.1:29199424-29521924 GCF_028858705.1 Grus americana | reverse complement strand
AAAACAGTGACCACTGAAGGTTTTGAACAGTCTCAGGATTTATGCTTTCAAGATGTGCTGTGCTTGAAATGAAATTTTCTATTGTAAATATGGTTGTGGTTACTAAAGTTGATATTGAAATATTGATAGGCATTGCAATCACTCCTCTAAAAATGTATTTAAAAGGTGTTTTTAAATACATAGTCTATTAAAAATCAATGCTGATAATTAGATAACAGAAATGTTTCCTCTGTTAGGAAGCGTTTTGATGCTGCAGACTAACTAGCAAACTAAGACTTAGCTAAGCGGGTCTGAGCAAGAACTGTCAAAGTTTTCTTCTCATACTAGAAATGGATACTCTGGGTTGTTTGGTTTGTTTGGTTTTTTTTGGTTTTTTTTTTTTTGTACAAGACCTTCATTGAGCATTCTTTCTTTATCCATAGTTTTATGTGCATGAAAAAAGAAGAAGCTATTTTGTGATGTTTGCAATATTTACCCAGCTACTAACCTAAAATGCAGGTGTGCACTGAGTTAGTATAGATAGCATAATCTACTCAAATAGTTGTTCCTGCATTTCTAGTGGTAAAATGCAGTCATAAGATGGGAATTCACTTCTACCAAAATCAGGTGCCAGATTCAGCATGATAAGCAATGGTAATATTGATGGTAAAATAAAGGATAGCACTGTGTCATCCCAAATTGTGTTAGTATCACCTTACACTTTCTTCAGTGATTACAGAAGGTTGGTCACGTGTGTTGCAATTAGAGTAATTGCTTTGGCACCACAAGCTTGTACAACTGAGCCATAATAATTTTTTAAGCTTTTTTTTTTTACTAGTTAGATACATAAACTGGAATTAACCTGTAGTTTACTAAATTTAAACATCAGTCACCTTTCTTTGACAAGCAAATAGCATGGCTATTAACTGTCTGTAGCTCATCCTAGTTCATATCTTATCCATGAAAGAGTTACGTATCTGAATGGCAAACTGACACATGCCCATGAATATTGCTCCTATAGCTGTTGAAGTCAGTCTTTGATCAATTGTAGAATGTTTATATTGCTTCAGAGTAAACATCTGCCACTTTTTTTTTATATCTACCAGATGTATGGTAATGGTAGCCAGATCATGTCACTAAGAAAGTCCTCAAGTAAACAGAGTGAAAATACTTGATGGATTTGTGGTCTAAGCACTTAATACCTTGACACTTTTTTTGTTATGGATATTTCTCAGAACAAATCCACTTTGTATTTTTCAGGTAGACTCAAATTTACTTTGCTCATTTTCTGAACTGGCTAAGTATATACCAGCTCCAATGTGAAAGCTGAATTTAGCTCAATGTTCAGCCCAAGGCAATAAGGTCTGTGGATGGGCTTGACTTCATGCAGTTAACCTGCATGGTTAACCTGCACCACTTTTAGTTGAACCAGAGAGCAGGCAGAAGTGAACTTGGATGTGTTTTCAAAAAACACGTAGATGTATTCTAAAACACCTGTGATCATCATGAAGTTTAAATGTTTAAAAATGAATGCTTACATCATTGTGTCATGGCCAAGGACACATCTAGAATTATGCGATCTGCTCTTTAGGTATTGACAAAATTGTGGTATGAATGGGATTTGATTCAATATGTAGGTTCCTGTAGATGTCTACACAGGAGTTATCTAACTGAACTTCCACTGCAGCCAATTCAGTCTGGGAAGAAGTTCAGCTAAGCAGACTACATATGATCTGCTGCCTAAACTCAAGCACCTGTTTCCATTTGAGATGCCCTAAGATATTAAAGACATCAAGACAAAGGCTTGTAGGTGTGACTTAGGAATTCCAAGAGACAATATCCTTCTGGAGTGGCTGGAGGACAAGAAGCATAGTCTAAGCCTTAGCAAAAAATACAAGATGCCTGTGTTTAGACAACAAAAACCCTAAATATCTGCTTTGGGATGAGCTAGGGTCTTGATTCATACAGGTATCCAGTGCCGTTGGACATGCTCCAAAGTATCCAAAATCTACACTTAGCATTGCAAGATATGACACAAGACCCACAGGAGGCCTGCATCTTTTTGGCTTGGCAGCTAAAGGTCAAATGTGCTATTGCAGGGTATCTCGATGCTAGAATCAGCTGGGTCAAAACCTACATCTGCACTGACTGTAGTGAAAGCTTAGGTACCTTTCTCATGTGGATATGCAAATGTCTACATCGGCACCTCAGCCCCACCTGAGGTTTCTTTATAAATATATAATGAAGCACCTTTCAATTGATTAGACTTCTCGCCCGCATTGCTGCAATTGGGGTGGTGCTTCAGTACCCATCTACTGTGGTGGTTTTGCTCCATTCTCTAAATTCCAGTCAAAGTTTATTCATTATTGGATTATGCCTATGTTTTCATGCTAACATGGTCCAACAGGTCTTCTCCTTTCTTAGTCTTCATTTTCATGAGCTATTTATAAAGAATGTAACATCTCCTTTCACTTTTTATTTTGCTGTTTTTAACAAACTGAATGGTTACTGATTCCCCTCTAGGAGAAAGCAATGTACACTGTTCTGATTTCATGCTGGTCACAATAGATGTCACTGTCTCCCAGAATGCAACTGTTTCACAGAATTTAAGTGCAACTGGTTTCTCTTAGGTTGGGACCATTATCTTCCTGTGATGATGATGACAAGACGAATTGGCCTCAAGTTGTGCCAGGGGAGGTTTAGATTGGATATTAAGAAAAAAAAATTTTCACCGAAAGGGTTGTCAATGATTGGAACAGGCTGCCCAGGGAAGTGGTGGAGTTACTATCCCTGGAGGTGTTTAAAAGATGTGTAGATGTGGTGCTTAGGGATGTGGTGGACTTGGCAACGTTAGGTTAAGGGTTGGACTTGATGATCTTAAGGGTCTTTTCCAACCTAAAGGAGTGTATGATTCTATGATTCTATGACAAGGCCAGGCTCTTTGACCACATTTTAGACTACAGTTACATATCCTATAGCAGAAGTGGCAACATGAAGATCTCTTTCAAAACTTTTTATTACAACATGGCAAAGATTTAACAGACACACCTGATACAAAGATTAGCCAAGAAGCATTGATAGATCTTTCTCAGTGTTCTGGATTTAGGCCATCCATGTTCAGATGAATAACTGAGCATATTTTTTGAGAATATTAAGCAGGGCTCATTTGAATTATTGATCATTTACAGATGCATAAAGTTATGAAATGAACTTTTTTTAAAAAACATGTGAATACAAGGGCAGAGGAATGGGAATTCTGAATGGAATTGCAGTGCCGGAGTCCACTGAGAGTAATTTCCATATACACTATCTTGAATAGTGTAACTTGCTCTGAACCAGCCCCCCCCTTTTTTTTTTTGCAGAAGAGGTTTCGTATTTCACAACAAATTCTTTCACTCCCAGATATGCTATTAAGCATGTAGAAAGTAGGTGGGGATAAAATTACATGATCTGCTAGGACACATAAAAGGAACATTTCTTCCTGTCTCTATTTCAGTGCTATCCATGCTCACTGTTTTTGTGAGTCAAGATCGTATCACTCCCGTACTTCTATATTCACTGTTGTTCTTTTTCTAAAACACTGTGTTGATCAAAAAATTTTAAAAGTCCACAAGAGATAGTCCGAGGTAACATTCTTGTTGCGTATTTTAATTTTCCCATTTCTAGATATAATTTATACTTAATTTTTAAAAGCTGTTTTTAAGAAGAAGAAAATATTATTGAAACAAAAGATAAAGACTTTTAGGGATTTCCAAAGATTTAAAAAAAAAAATAAAAATCAAAGATTGAACTTTACATGTTTTAAAAAAATCAGAATGAATTGAACTAGGTTCACTGAAAAGAAGAAAAAAATATTCCAAAAAAGAAAACAGTGATTCATTTCAGATTGAACAAAACATTTTAATTAACCCAAAATTAAGAAAAACTTTTGTTGCTTCTTTTCGAAGGAAAATTAAATCCGTTATTTACATATTCTTTTTTCCCCCTACTCCATAGAACATTAAATGTATTAACATTAATATTAAACCTATTTTTTTTTCTCTCTCTGACAAAACCATTCATACTCTGGTGTCTGACTCTGCAATGAAGGAGAAGACTTTTTTAGTGCAATTAGATACGAAGAGACATTATAAATCTTTTTTCTTCTTGCTTCTTTCAAGTACAAGTCCTTCTCTTCTTGTAATCCATATAACTGTAGTTGCACTTTTCTTAGGTTGTTGGGTTTGTTGTGTTTTTTTTTTTTTTTTTAAATATTAGTGAAGGATTAAATAAAAGACTGAAATGACCTATGGTATGATGCAACAGGGTGATTGCAGTGTTTTCCTCAGACTTTCAGATGGGTGTGAAGGTCTGCTAATTTTCAGAATCCTTTTTGATGGGCAAAACCTTGTGATAATGGATATTATCTGTAAATGAGACCAGTTTTCTTCTTCTCTTTAATTTTGGTTAACGAATGAGAAATCACTAAAACCCATCTCTTCATATCACCATATCAGTATGATGATTTCAATGTATGTGATTTAGGCCAAATTCTGATGATATGAGACTTCAGTGTAGTGATAGGTACACACACTTGACACATGAATTACTCTCTGATTTCAGTGGGTGGTTGTCTGTTAGTAGTAGACGTTATGGGTTCAAAAACATTTCATGAACAATACTGGAAGTTATGCCAAGAAACTCTAGATGGGATCTCAGCTGACATAAAATGATATAACATCATGAGCACCTGTGGATCTGCACTGGTTCATTCCCTCAAATATGATATTTAATTTCTCTTTTCTGTAATTTTTGGCCAGGAAATGCCGATTTAAATGCTTCCTATCTTATAACAAGGGACCATTAGTATTACTACAGCTTACAGGAGGTCTAGTTATGAGGTAGGGCTACTTGGCATTCCTCAGGACTCAACAATGGTTCCAACTCAAAGTGTTCATGAGCCAAATATGGTGGAATTCAAGGAAAACCATGATAGTACCAGTCAAGGGGAAGGTTATCCAGGGATGTGGAGGCTAAACAGGAGAGCAGTGAGGTCTGAAGCCCTGACCTACCAGCACTGCACTCCCTGCCCGAGGAAGGACTGGCAGCACAGACAGCTGATGCACCATCGGTGTAACCAGTGGCCAGGTTTTGAGGCCTAAGGGAAAAGAGAGTTTTAAGGCATTACTGGAATGTACTAATGAGATGAAATCAAGACCTGTCAATGTTTTGTGTACATCTGTGGTTGTAGTTCCACGTGGAGTAGCTACTTTTATGAAACCTGTAACACAGTTAACTGGCAGAACAAGAAAAATAATCCTCTAACATAACAATATTGGAAGAACCAGAAAAATAATCCTCTAACATAACAATATTTCTTCCCTTTGAGTTGATGAAATATGTGACTTGTGCGTCAGCACATCTTGTGATGGCCTCAGCGTGCCCAGTGTGCCAACACACAGAACTTTCAAAACGCAGCCAAAACATTTTCCCTCTTTGTTCTTTTCCTGCATCCCTTTGTGCTGAGTCTCTGTGACTGTTTCATTGTAGATCCGGGAAATTAAATCTGTTAATCTATGCTTATTACTCACCTCTCAAATCAATACCAGTCAAACATATTTTCTTTCTTTCCTTTTAATTTATTGCTAATTGAGTTAAAAATATGTGCAGATAATTGTGAAATAACTACAAGATACTTACAGTGACATGCTCAATAAAACAGAGGTGGAATCCAGCCCAGTGTTCTGCTTTGGGCTATAGACAACACAGAGCAAAACAAATAGCACACTGTCAAGACAAACTAGAAAAGCTCACCATTCTGTTAGTTTTATGGATGATGTGTTGGCCAAAAAATATGTAGCTTCCCCTCAGAAATGAGGGGTACCCCCAAGTCTGAGGTAGGCAATTTTTTCTAAGTCCACTTGGACCTTCTCCAGCCAAAATCAAAACGTTCTGATGCAGTTTCAGACTGGAGAGCCTATTGAAAACTCATTATCTTCAAATAGGATTACACTCAGTTAATATGAGAACATGCACATTACAATATCACATAAAATCAAAAGTTCCAATTTGCTCACTACATGTAAATCCAATTCAAAATATTTCCATAACATATATCCGCTGGATGTTACACTATTTGTATGTCAGTCTAGAATGGATTAACTCCATGACAGGCTAGTCTCAGTTTTTCTGCATTTGGTGTTTTTAAACAGTTTATATTTGTTATCATATCAAAGACAGGCTTGCAGTTTTCAAAAGGAAGAAGAGAACACAGCGCCCAAGGCTCTTCCAGCATTACATTTCTTATTCCATTTTATCTTTCTTGGTTTTGACTAATGTCAGTAACAGCTACTGGTAATAAACTGCTTGTTACAGCTTGCTCTTGCCTTCAAGCACTGGCTTTGATACATTGTCAGCCAATTGGAAGCATTTCCTGATTACATTTCCAAATTGCTTGTTTATTGATCGAAAGTTAATAAAGCAAAAGACAACTTTACGGCTTAAATTAAATGAAAGGTTCCTTTGATGTTCAAATTATCCAATCAACCAACGTGCAATGAAATGTAAGCATTTGAAAGTTTTATCTGGAAAGCAAAATGTACTAGATAATGGTTTCTAGCACAGCCGCTGTATCTAAGAGCTGATGAAAAATACCCATAACTTTAGATTTCATTTATTTGCTGTTGAAAAGTAAACGACACTGAATTTTGTTATTTTTAAATAGCTGAAAACATGAAGTGCAGATAGTGTATATCTTTTTGACAAACTACAATTCCTACTGCAGGTGTATTTGGTTAGCTGCAATAAACAAAGTAATACACATTCTAATTTCCTCAGAGTCTGGCATTTGCTTGTCAATCTATTTTCTTCTGGTGCTATATTAAAACTGCTGTGCTCTGTCAACTATTACCATCCCATCCAAGAGGACCCGGCGGCCTCCCTGGAATAGTTAGCTGTGCAAGTGATGTCTTGTCTCCAAAAATGACCACAGGTCTCATGATTACACTGCTTCTTCAAGAGCTTTTACTTACATAGTGCTATTTATTTAAACCATCTAGACTTGACATCATTGTGTTTTTCAGAGAGTCGGGCACTTCTAGTACTAAACATTTGTCAGGCGATTATTTTCAATACAGTTTAAACTGGGAAAAGAGGAGTGGCTACGGTATGTGGTAAGTACAATAAGAACAAAATAACAAATAAGAGCAAATCTTAGTACGTAAGCAAGAATGACACCAGGAGAGGTATAGCCACATTATAGCTCAGACCTCATTAGGAGATTTAGATGTTTTACAGCAGAATAATCTTGAAATGGGCACTTTCTAAAAAAAAATATATATATATAATTATACTAAAAATGAACTTGGGTAATACTTTCTATGCTTCATCCTACAATACTATAACAACATTCGGATCTTTTAAACTGAGCGCTGCATTTGTATATCACATCACTAAGAACAAACTTGTTTTAGCTGCGCTAAAGCAATGAATGGGATACTTGTCCTGTCAAATGATTAATAATCCTTTTCTGTTTGTTTGGCTTTGGTTTGGTTGTTTTTGTTTTGTTTAGAAGTTTATTATTTCATTGCCATGGCACTAGCTTTGCAGCAGTAAATGCAAGTGTAAATGTACTGATGCATGAGGTCTCTACGTGTCAGAACTGAAATCTGTCTGTTCCTTGAAATGAAAGGCCTAATTGAAATAGATTTGTAAAAGCTGCAACTCCTTCTGCCAAAGACAGCATGTTGAATGTTTTTTTGTCCTTTTGACACAACCCCACATAACAGCTCTGAAGACCTTAAAGTCAGATAAAGCTTACAAACACAGCCAAAACTAAAGAAAGACATTTTTATGTGATGACGATCTAGTCATCAGGAAAGAAAGGGAAATATGGATTTTATTTTATTAGTGTGGATATTGAAGGTGTTCCTTAAGTTGTAGAAGACCAGCTTCATTTGGTCTGCAGTTCATTTTTTTTTCTCTTTCCCATTCCTGTGTAGATAGAGAGATCTACATTTAGAATGGTCTGTGTAAAGCAGAAACTGATTTATGTTAGAATCCACTGCTGTGAATACCAAACATAGTGGTAGTGGTCCAAATTCAAGATATACCAATTTTTCATCTTTTGTGAAAGGTGATCGACATGAAACGCAAGGAGAACAGGCAAACTAGCATTGAAGTAGCGGCAGAGAATTAGAAAGTCACAATCACTCGTTCCTTGCACAGAGCATTGGAGAAGATAGTGGTACCCAGTAACTCTGGGCTGACTGCACGAGCATGGCAGGAGCTCTCTTTCTGCTCGTGTACTCGCTCTTCCTAAGCCTCTGCTGACACCGTCAACCTGAGAGCCTTTATGGTTCCTTTTCTACCATCAGCAAACATCAGACTCGACAAGATACAGCCTGCGAAGCAATTGTATCTGGCAGTTCTCGTGAATATCGCATCTCTTGGACGTGTGAGGTGCTGCAGACACGCAGTGAATTCCTTCGCGTGGGGATCAACGTCCGCACCCAGAAAACTGAGCCGACAGGTACAACTCTGAAAACACAGGGATAATTTTTTGCTTGTTTTCTGAAAAATGGAAGAGATGGGAAAAAGTAGTAATGATGGTCCCAAATCAAGAGCTGGCTATTGCTTTTTATTTCATACTTTGTACTAATATAAGGGTATTTTATCTGCACTCTGTTCATGAGCCTTTAAAGCTCATGTTTTCCAGATTATTCTTCAAAGAACAGAAGGAATCGAAAGCAGAAAACTTACCTTTATGAGTGAAAGTTTATATACACACGTAATATGATGTCTGAAGGATAAGTCTTAAGAAAAAGGGGCAAATATCACAAGATTTGAAAAAAATGAAAACATCGCAAGCAGCACGACTTAGTTTGTGAATTGCCTTTAGAAACCAATTTTTTTTGTGTGAATCGAGTTCTTCAGATGATGACAATATTGAAATCTAGCTGGTGGGAGCTCTCGAAAAACTCATAACCTCATTTGGAAAGTGAAGCTTGATTTGGGGCATTGTTCCTTTCATAACAACTTGAGATTTCCATTAATTTCTACTTTTGTTGGAAGCAAAATGTATCAGGGCAGAACTTTAGAAACAAAATTACTAAAATTAGAATGAAGTAGAGTTGGCTTTTGGTTTTCGGTTGTGTTTTTACCCTAGTTTAGATAATAGATGAAGTCACTTAGTCCAGGAGGTCCTTTCCATGTCCAAAGCCCTATTGACAGATATGAATGAGTCATTTTCAGCTAACTGAATGAATCCCAAGCATCCATACTCTTTGTTTAAAAGAAGCTAAATAACCCTGTGGATCTTTAGCTACCAAATATTTTTATTGTTAATAACTTCACAGCGGCAGCACTGTATTTAATGGAGAAATGTAGACTTTTCTACTTCAAACTATGGGTGTATTTTGCACACAAACTTCCCCTTACAGCACATTTTGCACGGTCCAGTCTACATCTATCCAGTATAAGAATATTTCCAAAACCATGAATCCAAGTCCTTAATCGCTTACTAACTTCACTAATCTAATATAGCACTTTAGGAGTGTTTATTTTTAATGACATAAAAGTGCAGGAAAATGTTCTATAATATTCACATATTTCCTTATTCTGGTCTTCTCAGTTTTAGGAGCCATGCATTTTTTAAGGATCTTTGCATTTGGTGTGCCCAACTTTATACTTACAGTTCTAAATAATTTTGAGAAGATATTGTATTTTTAAGAATAAACTGCTTAAATGCTCCAACTTATTTATTTTTTTCCAGAATTAATCTCACCCTTAACCAATCTTCCAGCAAATGATTTCCCTCTGAACCGCAGATCAACCATATATTAGATTTAATCATGTAGTTAGATTTAATTCCAAAACAAGCGCAATACCAGAGGCAATCTGAAACTCAGGCCATTAATTGGATGCCGATTTTGTTTAATTTTAGTGAGAGTAAACTGCTAAGTACTGACAGAAGACAGAAACTACTATATGCAACATTAACCTTTCTCCTGCCACGTAGGAGATGTGCCTTGGGGTAGCCACTTTAAGGTATTGACTTAGACTGTTGTTATTAGAAAGTTGTAGGGGCAAAGTCGAACGTACTCCGTGTGCACAAAGCCACAGGCTTGTCCTTTTCTTTGATCTGTAGTGGCTGGAAATCTTACATCACTCAAAGGGTTAACCTGCTTAGACACATTCGTGCATTTTAGCCACAAGGGACTTTTGTTTGCATCTAGGCAATCCTTTTAAAAACCTGCTCTCTCCAAAAAGGCTTCAGCCATGCTGACTTGCAAACTGTGCAACGCTATAACCCACGGACCCCTCACTCCAGCTCCTCCTCCTTTCTGTGCAAATGGGAGTGTAAACAATATTTTTATTTCAAAGACAGGGCTTCATGGCTGCTCCTGTACTGCATAGCTATTTAGCCACTATGGAGTACTGGGCAAAGGTATTTCTCTTGTCTGATTTGTCACATAATTGCCACAGAACAATCAGTCCTTCAGAGGGCTGAAGGAGTCTGGGCTGTCTAATAAATTCACCCTTTCCATGGAGAAAATGTTTCACAATGAAATAATAAAATGGGGTTTCAGTTAGGAAAAAATGAGATAAACTAGTGTAGCAAATAAGTAAAGATTATACACGTAGGCAACCCACTGATCAAATATTTCTTAGGGCTATCGGGAATCTATCAAGGATACTGAGCCCGTTAGATAAAGAAATTACTGAAGAGTGATTTACTGAGTTGTTTAAGAGTCATGTTAGAAAGATCATTTTGCTCACAGCAATGTGCTAGCTCTGTTTTATTTAATGATTAGTTAAAAGCTGTGGTAGAATATTGCATGTATATGGAAGCTTCAGTCGTTTATTTAACTATTGGTTATGCTTACCTCTACGCTGTCAACCTGAAAATATTAATCATGCTATCAAAAGGTTAGCTTTGCAAATATTTTCCTCACTCAGAGTCAGCATTAAAGCAATACTGTACATTAAAGAAAACACCAGCATGCCGCAGGACATTACCATTTTTGTAGGAGACTTCTGTCATTTCGACATTTGAATCACTGGACATCAGTCTGCATTGTCTGTACTTTGAGTCTCAGGAACCAAGAAATAAGGATAATTGTGATGTTGATTGATTTGTCTTTGACATATTCTGAGCATCTCCATCGAGCAGGCAAGAGGACAGTGTGCTATGGAGAATAATCCCCAACTGGTAACTCGCTACCCTGACACTGGCCCCTTTCTGTGGATCACTCATCTCCTGAGCTCTGCAAATTCAGAGCTGCACGGAATGGCCGCTCTCAAGAATCAGCATTTCCCTCCTCAGCACTTCTCTGTCCAAAGTCAATGCCATCTTCCTCCTTGCTGCTAGCTGCAGAGGAGAGCCTTTGGCCCTGATTAGGACCTATGATTTTGAAATTTCTAAAATGAATTGGTCTCTTTCCATCACTACTTGCATTTAATGCTTCCCTTTACTTGTATGTTTCATTGTGCAAAAGGACAAGTGGGAATTTTCGTTTCTGTCTATTTTTTAATGGACAGCAGAGGTTATTTTTTTCTCCTTCTGCTTCAAAACTTTAATATTTTCCTGAGTTTTTAAAAAATTAATTCCACACTGGCTTCCTGAACTAAGGGAATCTAAAAACATAAATGTTGATTTTCAGTCTTCAGTCTTTTTATTTTCTTTCCCAGCATAAGTTGAGACCTGGACTTATTTGAGACCATGTTAAAAAACTTTTAGCAAGACATACTTTAAAAAAATAAAAAAATAAAATAAATTTGCCTGTGTGCAAATGTAACTCATAACTAAGAGGTAAGTATTAGCATGCTTGTTTCCCACAGAGCGCTCAAGCAAAAACACTCAGTTGCCAAAGACTCATAATGATTTCTGGTAAATTATTAACAGGTAAGATTAGCTAAATTCTGGATACATCTCATCTTAACCTTCAGGATGTGAGCTTCTGGATTTTCAAGGGTTACAGGTGAGGAAGGCATTAACTCCAATTTAGGAGCCATTTTTCTTCTAACGTGCTTTCTTTTGGTTCAGATTCTAAGCTATGATGAAGCACAGGGGCAACTTTCACACTTGCCCGTATTTGCAATATTAGTTAGTTAACTTTATACAGGTGAACATGCTCGTTAGCAGCAAAATCATAGGAAGGGATCTCAGAAGCTAATTGACACCAGCATTGCAGCAAATCAACTTAAATAGCAAACACACATAGTATAAGCTCTGGAATGAATGCACTCTAATAACGGATATTTCCAGGCTCTGGATTATGATGGATGTACCCAGCAGGGATAAATTACTTCTCTCCACAGCATGACTGTGCCTAGGAGACACATGCTCTGCCTTGTGTACTTTTATCTTTCAATATACTTCACAGAATCAGAGCAGCACCAACATATAAATGTTCTTGTTTGCTTGCCCCACATAAAAGACAACATGCCACTACCCTGTTCCTTGCAACACGGGGCTATACCCACTGAACTGGATGCCCATCTTCACAGGCAAGTGCACAAGCACATTTCATTTTGCTGTTAGGTTCGCTCTGCTGTGTTTTATTTATTCCCTTGGGGCTGGTATCTAACACAGGGGAGCTTGACAGTTAATGGATGGTGTACATTCTGGCTTCCCGAGTCTGATCCAGCAAACACATACGCATAGCGGCTGAGCCATTTAAAAGCCAGCAATGGGGAAGGGCAGTCTGAGAAGTGATGTCCTTCTGCTATTACCGTTACTACGTAGCCATGAGTGCCTAAGTTGTGTTTTCTTGCCTCTGGTTGGAGGGGTGAGACTGTCAAGAAAGGAAAAATATTGCTAAAGGCCAGTGAAAATCTTGTACTGGCTGAGACCTTTTAAGGTGTGCAGTAGCCTCCCAAGAGAAATAACAAAGGTCCCTTTGCTTGCAACATGTAGGTTTAGAAAGCGCAGAATGTGACAAAATGTGCAAGAATGAATCATCCCCTATTCTTAGCAAGACCTATGTGCAACAACAAGCCTTCCCCATCTTCTAGTTTTACGATGTTAGTTCCTATTTTTGTATCTCTAGATTTAAGAATGTTGTTAGCAATCAGTTCTTGCAGGGGTAATGTACTTTCTCAGTATTAGTAGGCAGAATGGCAAATCATCAGTAAAATTCACCTTTCAGTTTCCCAATATTACATTATTTTTGTGATAACTTCCACTTTGAACAGGCTTCTAATACAAACCCTCAGTGTCTTGGGTCATAAGACAACGAACTTCTGTAACAGGTAA
Organism: Grus americana; assembly: GCF_028858705.1. Classification (NCBI taxonomy): domain Eukaryota; kingdom Metazoa; phylum Chordata; class Aves; order Gruiformes; family Gruidae; genus Grus; species Grus americana. Next base: position 29,508,708 of record NC_072852.1, on the reverse strand, counting down.
GGAAGAAATTTTCCTGGTTGTACAGCAAATGTCAACTACAGAAGTGCTTGAACTTTCCTTTAAAGCATAGGGTAAAGCATGGCTTTGCAGAAAAAAAATCAAATAAAAATATTTACAGTCATGAACAAAGTAATACAGCAGGCTAGAAGTATCAGTAATACTGATAGAGTCCTCCTCCATCCAGGCAACAAATAATTCATTTGTGTCTTGGGTTTTGTGGTTTTGGGTTGGGTGGTTTTTTGTTTTTTTTTTTGCAGTGGGGGGCATAAAGAAAGAGCTGGTAGAAAATAACCTAGTATCAAATGATCACCAATTTATTCGGCTTAATTAACTGGAAGAGAAGTAGCTTGGGGGGCGGGGAGGGCTGCATCCTTTCCCATTAGCACCACTCGGTGCGGCATGGCACCAACTCACGTGCCAGCGCAGCAGCTGCACCACGATGCAGCTGCCACCCCCACCAGCACAGTTGCATCCAAGCTTGTAAGGATCTCAATTTCAAAAGGATAAACTTTGAAAAATTAAGGAAACTAGTTAATGAGGTCAACTGGATTAAAGAGCTTAGGGATTTTAATGTGGAGAAGGCGTGAAATTTCTTTAAATCAAAGGTGTGAAAACTGTCTGGAACATGCATCTTAATCAAGGGGAAAATCTTGTAGGGAAGGGCTCCAGAGCTGACTGGATAAATAACCACTTCTGAAAGGGCAGGAGAAATAAGCAGATAGCCTAAAGAGACAGGGAGTATTCTATGTCCAAGAGGCCAGGAAACAGAGAAGTAGAGATAAGTGCCAAAAGTCAAGCTGAATTAGACCTTGTAAATTAAAACAAACAGCATAAAGGGGTTTTTTTTGTAGTTGTTGTTCGTTTTTCCCCAGCCACGTATGTATAAATATAAAAGAGAACACAGAAGGAGAAGCTCAACCATAGTGTAATGAATAGGGGGTCAAGTATAAAATGGTTTGTGTATGGCATCAAATTTAAATGAAATATATTGTTTTCTGTAAGGACAGAAGTGCTGACTATGGGAGGTGAGGACAGGCTGGAAATTAGAATATCCAGGCTGAAAGCAAGGCTAAAAGCCCAGTGCAATTATGTCATATGGCCTAAGCATTTCCATCCCAAAAGTACCCAAATAAGTAAGTGCAGGAAAGTGCAAGTACAGTGGCAGTGATCTCAGCGCACCTGTCAAGTGGAGTGACGAAGTTCCTGACAGGGATCAGCAAATAGGACCCTACATCTTAGATGATGGTGGGGACATAGGGTACCTTAAACACCAGAGGCCCATTAACCTGCAATATTACTCAAGGTTATAGGGAAAGACTTGAAAGAAAAAATAAGGAACAAGGGATAACTCATAAAACACAACACAAACTTTCCAAAGGGATGTCTGGCCAGACTAACTTGATCTGTTTCTTTGATAACTGATTTCCTAGGCAAGGGAAATGCAGAAGGTCTAATCTGTCTGGAGGTCAGTAAAGAATTTGATTCAATGCCACTTCCAAAGTGGTTCAATGACATTTAGTAAAATGCAGGTAACCAGGCTCCCCCCCCCCAAAAAAAGAATAAATACCAGTTGAATCAGACACAAAAGCAACCTGCTCTCCCTTCCCTCCTGAATATGCTCATACTACTGGAAAAAGCAAAAGTAAGCTAAAATCATCATACTTTAATTTTGTTTTGCACTATAACAGAGAGTTAACTGATATTGGGAGAAATGTGTGTTGCATTAACCAATTTCATGTTATATTTATTAATGCAGTAGCTGAACACAGTATTGCTTGTTTTTCAGTGGAATTAATGAAATGAAATGAAATTACATCATTAGAAAAATATGTTCATTTTAAGTGCATCATATGAAAAATAGGAGAAAAATAGTTACCTACCGTGGCGCACCAATTAATCAAGCATAGTAATAGATTGCAGAAAATCCATGTTTTTGTTTAAATGTATTAACTAGAGAGGCCAACTGAGATTAGTATAGGCAAGCCATCCCTGGACACTGGCTCATTTACAGCCCTGCCTTGGAGAATAACGTGCTGGCGCATATTTCTGTGTTGTTGACTATGGTTCTACTCACTCTCCAGCTGGGAACATGTGCTCAATTTTTTATTCGTAATGGGTGTTTTCATGCTTCTGCTTTCTCTGTTTACCTGAGTGTTTGTGTGAAGTCTATCTAATTTATGGTTGGAGGATTGATTGTGCTCAGAAGAGTTTTAAACACTTTTGGTGGATCAGTCATGTTCCTTGGGTTAAAAAGGAAAAAAAAGGGAAAAAATAAAAAGAAAACAGCAAAAAGCCTCTATGTGTGTCATGTCACTTCTCACAAAGAGTATTTTCCCTCCCTTTCCTGCATTACTTAATAGTGTTTGGTATATCTGCATTTTTAAAAGCCTGGATTTGGGGAAAATAGCCAGTGGTATTGTGAAATTTACCTTCCTTAGCAACAATTCCAGAAAGCAGATCCCTAAAGAGTTTTTCTCTTGCTATGGTCTCCTACATATGGGACAGAAAATGTGATGGGGAATCCTGGATATTTTTAAAGTACTTAAAGCTTGCTAAAACACTTTGTAATTCACTTGCTTTGCTGGAGATGCTCTGATGCAGATTATGCTTCAACGAATAGTGATTTGCAAATAAATACTTGGCAAACAGTTGGGAGGTAGAGATGTGAAACAATCATAGCCTTGGCTATTGCATTAGCCACATTTTAATGATTTTTTTTCTTTCAGAGGGAAGCTCAGCAAAATTATAATTTCTTTAATAAATAATTAACAGTGTATTATTTCAATAAATAAATTAGTGTTTATATAGTAAAGAATACAAATGTTTTGTGCATACATTCTGACCTACTTCTCTAGTCCTTCTTGGCTGTTTCCCAAAGAATTATTTTTAAAAATTAATGATGAACATCAAAATATTTCTGTTTATAACATCATATCAATGGTAGTTAAATCTATAAAATAATTCAATCGTTTATCCTTCTTATCTTGGGAATGTTTAATCAAGCTTGATATTTGCTTTAAATTAGCACTGTCAAATGTACATTTGTATAAAATCTCCCAAATCATGAAAGATTTATAATTTGAAATGTATTTGGATTATTCTCTAGTTAATCAGCTAGATAAAAATTAGTGGTACTGTAACTAGAACAATTAATTGGATTTAAAAATTAAAAAATAACTGGCACATGCTACTTCATGTATTGCTTCACTTTGGAAACACAAATAATATCTTAACTACATCAGAGGAGTTTTGTGAACTGTTCACTAAATCCTAAATCCTTTATTTTGTCTTGAACTGGCAAAAGTTGTATTTTTTTCTAAGGGAGTTTTGAACAAGAAAAGGAGGAATATGTTCTTCAGGTAATGATTCTAAAAAAATATTTACGTGTTACAGCTCAGTAAAACACATCTGCTTCAAACCACAGATGAAACCTTAAGTATAGAAAATGTCATATTTAGTTCATTAGGAGTGGGTATTCCTTTATTTGACATTGTCTTAGAGGTTTCCAGGAGGTGTGGGCTATCTACAGAATATACTAAATTTGCTCTGTACATAATTTTAGTTAAAACCCCTTACGTGCTTAGCATCATCAATGACCAAAATCAGCTGGTAAGTACTTTGTACTTTGTACTTTGCTGTACATCCCTGAGAAATGACTTCACTGATGACTTGCAGAGAGTGCCCGATGATGAGTATACCCCGCTCCTGTGAGGGCTGGGTAATGGCAGCATGGAAAGCTTCAAAGACGGTACTACCCATTGCTGGGCTGGCCAGAAGAGTTAACCATGGAGCAGGGAGTTCAGAGTCTGGCAGGTAGACTCGAGGGGAAAAAGGAGGTTTAGAAGGGAGGCACGTGTCTGTTCTTGCTTGGGAGAGACTAAAGGGTCTGGAAGGTCCTGCCATGGGGGAGGAGAGGCTTAAAAATACCGTCTGCTCTTTGTACTGAATGAATGCCAGAGTATATAGGTTCTGGAGGTTTTGGCAAAGATAGTGAAGAAAAATACTAAGACAGGAGAAAGTAAATAAGATGGTTTTACTTTTGTAGCCTGATATTTGTCCCACATCCCAGCATTTCTCGTGCCAGCCTGTATATCACAGGACTGTGAATATACTTCTGTCTGTCTCACAATGCGTATGTTTAAAGGAAACCATCAGGGGAGCTGCCATTTGGCTGAGTAGGACTTCAGCCTTGGTCAGGGTTTCAGGAGACCACTGTGATAGAAGTGATCACTGATGTGCCACATCTCTTGTGCTCTCCAGAACTATTGCTATTTCTTATTGCTATAAGCAAAGATTAATTTATTATCCTTGTACTCCGCTGAACCCCTCAATCTCTTTCCTTGTAGTCCGAATGTTAAACCGATAAAACGTAGGTCTCCTCATTCACAGCAGGATGTGCTTTATTCATTCTAGCAGGCTAGCTATGCTTTGCGCTTTTAAATTATTTAGGCCTGCCAGATAAGTCAGAATCTGTTTCATCTGAGCCTTGTCTTGTACACTACTTTTTCATCTCACAATACTGCCATTAGTCATCACAGGAAAGCTCACAGGCTAATACAGCCCTTCATTCACCTTCTGGCACTGGAAATGCTGCCTTGGGCCTTCCAGAGCACTGGAAATTCTTCAGAGACCTCTTCCAGTTCTCCAAGGCAGTTCAGAAAATTCTCTGGAGATTTGGGAAGTAAACAAGAAAATACCATGTAAGACAGATGGAATTTCCTATAATCATTATATATACTGGGCAAGCTTTCTGCAGCCAGGTCTAGGTTTCATAACATGAAAATTACTATGGATTTTCATTTGTGAAAGTACGTTAAATATTCACAATGCCAACTAAAATGGATTTTTCTGAACCCCAAAATAAAATAAGCACCTGCAATAATAATGTCCTTATACTATTGAAATGATGGAAATATGGATGTGGCGTTCCTGAAGGAGCAAGGAGAAGGCTGAGTTGTTGCAAGGGATGTCATCTTACAGCCACAGCAAACTTAAATAAGACAAGGACTCCTCCACCAGGTTCCCTTTGTAGTGTACGGCAACTATAAACCTGTCCTAAGTAGGCAAGGGAGTATTTTTGGATTGTGCAGTATGGCCAGGCAATGGGAGGTATATTACTATGCCGTTCTCCTCTGACTGGTGAAATGGCTCCTTAGTGGACCTGAGAAATCTTGAATATTGAATGTGCTCCTTGACTAGTGGAATTATGTCTTGTGCATTTAGAGTTAAAGCCAATGCCTTTTTCCTGGCTCTGTGATCTCATGTACTATTGATAGTTTCTGGACAGATGAAAGATGCCCTGGTAGGTGCCAGGTCCACCACTGCAGCCTAGCACACATACCTCTGCCTTCCATGTGGTCCAAGTGCAGTCCTAGATCAGCTTTCAGAGTCAAGTGGTTTGGAGAAGTCTATCAAATGGCGTTGTGAGTTGCAGTCAGGGCTGAAGTTGTCTCTAAGCAATGTAAGCCCCTGGAAAATCTCAGGGGTCACTAAATAATTTCAATTTACTTTCTGGTTCTTTACCCCAAAAAACTGGTTGAGTGTAAGGACTGTGGCTACAAAATGGAATGCTGCAATCTGGCCAACCTGAAGTAAGACTGTCCTGCCTTGAAAGTATTGTGTTGTTGAGACATGATGGTGCCTGCTGAAGGCACACACTTCCAAAGGAAGGCAGAATTGAGGACACAGTGTTTGTCCTGAGCAATCTGGTCTCCTCACAGGAGGAAATCATGCCCGCAGCAGGAAAATGCCTTGAAAGCATTTTCCAGATACCGCTAGAAGATGTTTTATTAGTTTTGTGGAAAACCAGTTTCTACCTGGATCTGCATGAGGTTTCAAAAACCTAGCGCTGCCACACCAGGTGAGGGCTGCCATGTCCTCAGGTGTGCTCCTCCTCTCCTTCGTTTTCTTGAGTGTGAAGGATTACCACCTGCAGACAGGCTGCCCTCCAACACCTTCAGCTTTGGAGGGCCCCCACACACCTCCCTGCCCCGACCCGGGCGTCTACTGGGTGTTGCATGCAGGAACTTTGCTGGGTGTCCCAGGCTGGCTTGACCTTGCGGGTCTCACTGGGGTTGGAAGGCACAGCGTAACTGAGGAGAGCTCTGGCCCTCTTATACTTCAGGCAATATACAAATACCCATGCGTATCCCCTACTGCTGGAAAAGGAAAGAAAAATCTCGCACTATTCTGTCGGTAGAGTGCGGGTCTGTGGTCTGCTGACCCGGCAAGCTGTATTTTTCATGGAAGTGCGTTCTCATGCATTTTACCCCATTTAAGAGTAAAGAATGACGGATGTTGGTTTGGGGTTTTTTTTCCTTCATTTTCTTTGTTTTGGCTTCCTAAAACTCAATGAATTTTTTTCAAAGGAAAGATAGAGGTTCATGTTTCTGAGATCAACGGCAAGATACAACGGTTCAGTTTTCTTCCTGGTGTGTATTTACTCTGTGGTATGGCAACCACTGCACCACAGCTGCTTCCCAGTACTGCTGCTCCCCAGACTTTCCTTATTCCTGGCTGTCTCTTACTAAAACATCTCATCTCAGTAGGCCCAAAAATGAGAACATTCCCACTATTTTTTTTTTCTTTTCATGGAACTGCACAAGGGAAGGGCTGTACATCAGCAGCAAGAGGCTGCAGTATTAGTGCTCAGGAAATACCATAAAGCAGAAATATTTACCTATGTTGCAGACACATGGTGCTCTGTCCTCATCACAGTAGCTTGGGCTGGAGACCAGGATGTGGCACACATTCGCTCTCTTCCTAGTGGTATTAAGGTCAGAAAGCAAAATACGAACTTTGGAAAGAGGGGTTGAGAGGTGACTTTCCATCTCCTGTCCCTGTCCTCTCTGCTTCACTAGCTGGGCACCCAAATCTGCTGTCCTCCAGCTGGAGGAAGGACTCTGGAGACCAGGGGGTTTCTACCACCGTGTTACGCTTCAGATGCAGTGTAAAGTTCCCAGCTTTCAGCAAGAAGTTATTAATGCTGTGACATTTGTGCTGCAGCCATCGATCAGCTATGGTGTGATTTTCTTAGTGATTTCCTGGTCAAACAATCCCTAGATAATTTAAGAAAACATGACATAGTTGTGCTTCTTTCTGTTGCTTATGTGACATGATTGTTTTATTGGCAAGAATAAAATCAACACCAAAACACACCCAAGGTTATCTGAAAGTTTTAGAGATAAATGTATTCTTGGTTTGTGATTTTTTTGATTTCACTAATAGGTCTTTAAAGGCAGGCTTTATTCCCTGGATGCTGTAGGCATCATCTCTCTGTCAGACCAGCGGACCTATGTTACATCTCTGGGTTTGGATCTCAATTCATACTTTAAGTCTCACTAGAATTTGGGTTCTTGGGTCAAACTGGGGTCTGGGTTTTTCTGGTGGCCATGCCTGTTCCCCTTTTTAGAGAAAGAACAGCTTGAAATCTACATACAATTAGATTTCCCTGCACACAGCTTAACTTTCTTTCCAGTCTCCATGATAGTGGTATTTTAATATTGGATTCTTTTTCTCTTGTAACTGATAGCCTGGACAACATCAATCATCCACCAGTCTATTCTTTGTTTTGTTCTTGTTTTATTGGACCTCTTTGCATTTGAAGGAGAAAGAAGGTGAGCCTTCAAACACCAGCCAATCTTTACCTTTATTATCCACTTCCACGTTTCATCTCGTGCTTTTGTTTTTCATCAAAAGAAAAGTTATGATCAGATCAGTATATATTGTCATATATGAAAAAAGAATAAAAGCGTGTGGCAGTGTGCACCTGTAATCTCAAAACATTGAAAATATTTTGGGACAGTTATGGACATTTACCTGGGCTGTTTGTAGCAGTGGGCAGAGCTGCGTGGTGGCTGGGAACGGACCGGACAGCATGCAGAAGCTGTTGGTACTCACATGTGCTGGAAGAGCAAGCGTGATGAAGAACACCAGCCAAAAAGCTGCAGGGTAGATATCCCTGACAAAATTGCACAGCAAACTCATAAATCAAACTTATCTCAGAGCTCATACAAAGCATGCTTAGTTCACAGTTTTCAAGATAAATTATTTCAGCTGTTTAATTTGGGTTTTGTTATTTCAAATTAATTTAAGCAAAGGTTTTCATCTGAGGAGCACGTATCATCAAATGAAAGCAAAACTTCACCTAGGTGGTTCCAGAGGAGATTGAATGTTTTTCATTTTATAAAAGTGTAGTGCTAAAAATGTTTATTTCCTAATATTCTGTTGCCCATAAAGTAACAAACACAACTACGGTATTTCAAAGTTTATTGCTCTGGGCAGGCTCACATGAAAGGCCATATGTTTCTAGCAGGGTCTCTTCAGACCAATAAACGTAACGTTGCTTTGCTCATTCAGAGCAGTGAGGTTGAACTGTATAACCATTTCAGTTTACTACAGAAGCTTTACTAAAGAAACTTTTACTGTAGAATCACACCTTTATCCATGGGGGTACTTGCTTTGTTTCCATAATGATACTAATGTCTTCCTTCTTTCTCGGAGCGTTTAAAGATTATTATTACAGCTGGCTGGCACTGCCTCTGAATGCCAAAGCCTTCTCAGCCTTCTTAAAAATTCTGCATTGGGTATTATTCATTTAGTTTTTAATTATTAGCATTTATATCTGTTTTTATATCTTTTGCATATCACTCAGCTGTTCAAAGGCGGTATTCCCACGCTGCCGGTCTGAAGAGCTGCTGTTTGAAGGCACCGGCAGCCCAGGGAACCCTCCCGCACGCTGTCTGTGGCCAATCCAAATCGCTGACGATTGGGTTCTGCCAGCGCACATTAAACTGATACTGTTTTGGAGTCACTTTATCTGTGATCTTAAAATAATGAGCTCAAAAAGATTATTTCAGTGCCTTTCTAACAAATTATGCTTGCTTTGGACTCTGCTTTTTTTTTTTTTTTTTTTTTTTTTTTTACTCATATACGGTATATTTTCCATTACATATTTACCCTTTATGGCCTGATACTCTATTTTCCAAACCAACCGAAGGCTGTTGTGACGGCTATGGCTGGGAACCTCCTGCAGAGGTTGCTAGAGAGATAAAGTGCAATTACCAGCATTATCTGGATAACATAAAAAACTGTGTTAAATGACATCTAGAACATTTTTCAAATAAATTACTCAGCATTTCCACTACTCCCTCCCCCAGTTTCTTTGTGCTTGAAGAAGTAATTTCATCCATAGCTTAAATGGGATGTAAACAAAATGTTTGTGACTTTCTCTTTCAGGGTCAAAATTAAATTCCTTTTTTGAAAACTGGCTTTTTGATATATACCTATGCATTTTTAAATCTCCAAGGATAATGTCTCTGCCAAGTCTTGATTTCCACTATTCAAGCTTATGCTAGCTTTTTTTTGTTCTCATTTTCATCTTGTTTTCTAAAGACTGTTCACATTGTACATGTTCATTCTATGTGTATGGGAGATTTAGGAACTTTAAAACCTACTGAACTATTTCAGTGCATATCTGTAAATGCCTATCGTCTTCACCAAAATACTTAAGACAGATCTGTGTAACTCCTCTACTGCAGGAACAGTTGCAGTGTTAATTTGTTTTAAACATCAGAAAATCAACATTTAAGTTGTGGGGAAGAGGGAGAGAACTTTTTCTAAATATTAAGGACTTCTATAAAACTGAAGTTTGCACTGTATCACAAACCAAACAATCCAATCTTCAGTTAGGTTTCTCTGTCCTGTGTATTTTTTATTTTCTATTGGATATCATATCTTGACTTACATTTTTGCTATGATTAGATCTTTTTGCTACTCTCTCCCCTATGGATTATTTGATCTCTAGCCTTGGCTTACATTGCAGCCTTAATATAATTAAGTAAAAAATGTCAACCAACACAACTTCTTTTGAAGGCAGCCTGTCTGAGTCCCGCTATTCACACAGCTCCTTAGTTCCTTCCATTTGGTTTCGAATTTCCTTTAGCCCTTGAATCCTCTAGCCCTTGGGTATCTTTATATCATGTTATCATCTGCAGACTAGAAAACCTTTTGCATATGCTAGATATTTTGTTCTAGATATGCTATTTAACTTGAAAAGTTCAACAGCTTGTCTGATGTTTAACACAAGGTGAGTCTCTGCCTGGGTGTTAGTTCAGAGGAGTTAATGAACCACAAAGATGCACACCTGTATACCAAATACTCATGTGAACTGAACTTACTCTACCTTGCCCCACAGATTCTATCTGCACACTCCATCACTCTTCACAATGAAATATATTCAAAACTTAAGTTTATGTGATTTTTTTAAAAATGTTTTTGTCTTGTCTGGGAGAAAATTTTTGACCAGCTGCAATTAGTGACTGAACCTGCAGAATAACATACTGCCTGTGTTTTGCTTCTTGCTTTCTTATAGCTTTTTTACCTAATGACAGAGTGTTCTGTGGGACAGAATAGCACTCTGTGATCTCAGAAATTTTTTTGTGGGTGTTACTGCCTGCGGCAGTGGCTGTGCCTGAATAATGAACTGCAAAAGCCCCACTGTGTGGGTGCAGCATAGGTCAGCAGAATTAGATTTTCTGTTGATGAAGTTTCACCAGTTTCCTGAATGTAAGCTCAACCCACTTCAAATAGCAAGGTTCTGTCACTCTGGGGTTTCATTATTAGGATTTTGTTCCACAAGCACACTCGTATTATTAGTATCTTTATGTAGCCTTGCCCTTTTGATTTATTGCCATTTAAGCGGATCTATATATAAAAACTAAACCTGGCTAGAGTAAACCTCAACCATGGTCAATCTTCAGTGCAGTCCTTTGTACTCACAAAGGAAACTGTTAGAAAATTTGTAGGGTCAAAACTTAAAGTCTGTGCATTATGTTACAGATATCTGACAGTTCCATGCTGCTCAGAAAGCTCGCAAGGGGTGTTGTGAGGACACGATCCACTTGCTGGATTGTAATGAAAGATGCTTGAGTACCTGGCATGTGCCAATGAAATGGTGTAGAAACCCGTTCTCTCCTTCTTGATCCAAGTGCTATTTTTGTCTTCACAACAGGTAGCTCTTCTGCTTTTTTGCACATCATGGAGATAATTTTTCAAAAGCAAGATCCTAGTCAGATGCTAATTTCATTATTTCCATTATTATTTTTATCATCCTATGACATTTTAATATCAATTTGAAATGTTTTGTAACCTTGAGACAAGTGACACTGTGTAGCATCTTTCGAAGGAGACAAATTGAAAATTAAGTGTAATTATTAATTTCATAAAAGTGACTTGAAATGTTGTTTTAATAGTTTTGGATACATGCTGTTGTTTTTACCTGGCTGCTTTCAGTGGCTGCAATGTTAAAAAGGAAACAAATGTTCAAGTCTTTTTTACAAGTCCTTGAAATCTTTGGCAGTCATGCCAAATCAGATTATGTAGCAAAAAAATTGCATATGTATTGCACCAGATGTTATCTCTGGTACATATAGGCATCTAGATATAGCAGAAAAGAACGTGTACTTCAAGTCCATACAGCAAAGGTTTCCTGAACAGGAGAAATGGTACCTACAGAAGTATATGGTACTGCCAAATTTCTACTCTGATATTTCTAATAATTCCCTTGTGGACATTGATAGAGAGGAAGATGGGGAAAGACAAATTTATGTACCAATCAGGACAGGATATGATGAATACTGGTATATTGGAGTTTAAGAGAGTATTTGAGTTCAGGATACTCTAACATGATGAAGTAAGAGATGTGGTACAAAGCTGGTAGAAAGGTGAAAACGAGCAACATGTAGAAAAAAGAAAATTTATCTCTAAGAGGAACTGGTTCAGAAACGTCATTTACTGTGCCTAGTTAACTTACTAGTGCTTTGAAAATCTGAAACATGTGTGATGCACACCATCAAATAGGGGATTTCTTAAATTACAGTTGTATGCTAATTACTCACTTTAGGCAGTGGTTTGTCTGAAGCAGTAAATGATCCTAGACTTTTTGTCTTAGCAAGAAAAAATCTTACCACTAAAATGTTGGGGACTGTTAGTCATCAGTGCAGGAATTGCCACTTTTCTAAACCTTGAATAGAAATGAATTCAATAAAAAGAGACATAATGACAGATTTATAAAAGCAACGTTCCTTTACATAATGGATTTTCTATTCTAATGTTTCTTTACTGTAATCCTTTAAAATTATGCAAAAAATTTATTATTTAAGTGATAGTAAAGAATTCATTAAAAGATTAATAGTTCTGGTTTACCAATTCGCTTACCAGGTCACTTAATTATTTAGTTCATTAATTCTGTAAATGTCAGACTTACCATGAACTCTAGTGATTTGCATAAGTAAGGTTATAGTTTTATGAGCAATTGTCGTCTAACAACTTCAAATGAGAATTTGGCATTATTTTTAAATTTCAGATGAAAGAAAGTGTTTGTGCCTACACACACACATATATATATACTGATGGGATAACCAATCTAGCTAATTGATTTATCAGCATTAAGAATGGCTTGGGGGGGGGACACGACATGACTGCAGGGGGGAACATTTTTTTCCAAAGCATCAAGAAGATGATAGCCTCCAAATTAGACTGTATGAGTAAGACTTCTTTTAGGAGTCACATTTCCCATTAAATAAAAAAACCAAAAAAACCAAACAACAGTCTTTGAAGGAAATATGAGGTCTTCTAAAGCTTCAATTTTTTTTTATTCATTAAAAAGAATTACTCATTGGAATAGTGAGATGATGGTTCATTGCAATTATCAAAAGGAGCCTAGTAGTGAGGTGATATTTCACATAAAACATTTACTCTATGCTAATGTGATCCCAACATCAGTACTTACACGTATAGATTTGTACGTATACACACACATATATACATGCATAAACATGCATAGAGGTACAGAAGAAATACTTGTAAGAACATTGGAATTAGCCTAAGTAGCCATTAGCTGTTATTTAATCTTCAGTAGTAGCCATCAAGGCAAGGCACAGTACAGTATGGCACGATGAACCTTCCTTTGCATAGGTGAAGTTTTCCATTCACTTGGTAAGCCTGAGCGGAGAACATCAATAGCTGGTCATTATGCACCATGTAAAATAATTTGATGCCCTATGATGCATACAGGCTAAGTAAGGCCATCTTAAATAATTTTTATTGTGGAATGATTTCTTCCATTACAGATTCTATGCACTGTAAAATAGCACGGGGCTGTAACAGTCACAAGCCACTGTGTACTCATGTATCTTGCTGCAGTGAACGGTTCAATGTGAAAATGAATCCTTTCTGGCAGGCTAAACTCACGGCCCTCTGTAGTCGTGGCATCTGCTCTGGCATGTGAATCAGCCTGACTCTTAGTGGGTGCGTGCCAAGCAAGCAGAGGTTTCTAGGGGGCAATACATAATCTGTTCAGACCCACTCCCGCAGTCCCCAGGAGTGGATCCATTAAGTACAATTAGGCTCGTAATTAAGGGCTGCAGTATTAAGCCCTTCAAGCATTTTTTTTTTTTCTTTTTGACAAGGCAGAATCAATCTTGTGACAGCTTCACTGACACACAATCTTAGATCTTGATAAACAAAGCGCGAGGATGATATCTAAGATGATGTGAAAGCCAGTAAAGCGTGAGATGCTCTTACACGAATTAGGCTCATTCGGAGTAAATAGGTATAAATAGAAGGAGAATAGGTCAGCGTTATCTACACACAAAGGAAGTATAAAGGTGCAAAAAATGTGAGCTTTAGAGACAAGAATCTCTATAACCTGAGTTGATAGACATTCAAAGATGTTTGTGGACAAACCAAAGTGATCCTCAGAAAATGGCAGATGTCCTATAATCTGATCCTGTTTTACTTACAGCTAAAATGTCAGATTTTTGTCTGTTTGGTGGTGCACAAAAGTTACTCAAATATTTTTACTAGCTCTGAAACTTTTTGGGGAGAAGGACACAAACCCAACCATACCGAAAAGCATTTAAAAGTGCTCAAAAATGGTTACTTATAAAAATATGTTAGCCAAAATAGTTTTAAATTTGCTGCCGTATTTCATAGTTTAATCAACACTTTCATTGTCTAATTGGGCATTTGCCTTCAAAAACCCCACCAAACCAAATAAACCCAACAAAACCATTAGTGTAATAAAGACAAACCTTTCTGACATTACATTAGTCTTTAAATCCTAGAAATCTGAGGGTTGGATCCAACCTTCAGTCATGATATAACAAATCTGAATATCCTGTACAAATTGACCACAACAGCATATTGTAAAAATCACCACAAAATCCAATACAGTATGACAGCACCAGTGGTCTTGCTTGAGCCTCTGGTGCTTTACTTTTTCGGATGTGTTGTACCTGTGTTAGTAAGGAGGTTCTTAATGTAATTATATGAACAGCAATACAGCTGGTAAATAGGACTGAGTTTGTTAATGTCTGATTTAAGATTAAATCAGCTGCCTTTTCTCAGTTCCTTACTCATCAGTGAAAAGGCAGGTAGACAGATGGTCTGATAGCAACCTCCCTCATTTAGGTGAGAGGAAACAGGTGGGATTGTTCCTCACCCTACAAAAAATACTGGCTGATGATCTCCAGATGAGTTTACTGATGAGTGGTGTCTCAGTTAAACTTTGTGATTTATCATTTTCCTACGTGCTTTGAACAGTGACGTGAATACTGCAGAGTGGCAGAATAGAATGCCAAATCCTCTGCAGCTCAAACTATTTGCTGTGATGTCCTATTGCTAATAAGTATTAATTTTCTGAGTTTACAGATCTCGCACATGCAGAAATCCTCTAAATTTTCCTGATCCCTAGGGCACGTAAGAACAGCAGCATTGTACTTAGATCTGTAACTGTTTGTGGTATATTGGCTTTAAGCACGGCAAGGACTGAGGTGATACTGCACATTCAAGAACCGAAATAGTCAGATGATAGAGTGTTTGCAAGGCAGGCTCCTACTGCTTGCAGGTGCAGCTGGTTTGGGTTGGAGGACGCAGCTGAAAATGAAGTGTGGCTGGATGCAGCTTCTAAATATCTGGCCAGAACCCCAGCTGATGTATACTGGCACAGCCCTGCTGAAGTAGTCATGTTAGTTTATGACAGTTAGGCTCTTGCACGGTAGTTTTTCTGATGTGCTAACTTGGTGGTGTTAGCATTTGTCTTTATTGCTCTTTTGATCTAGATGAGAGAATCCAAATTTCATAAAAATGCAACACTAGCCTTCCCAATGCAGGGGCTGTTTGTGCGTGTGACATTATCAAAGTAAAAAAAAAAAGATGACAAAACAAAAATGCTACTTCAGTGTAGGAGAAACCTCACGCAGCCACTTTATGTTGAATTATCCAGCTGTGTTGCAAAAAATAGTAGTGTTTGGATTAAGTGTCATTCGTAGGGTGTATTTTGAATTATCGTGTATTTTGGAGGTGATGGACATCAACATTTCATCAGCTTTGTGTTACTGAAAAATTTGGGGATTTCCTAATGACTGTTAATAGCCAATGAGTATATATTCTTCACTGCCTACTGGTCAGTAGATTGTTATGGAAATATGCTTCCGTCTGTTTCGGGAATATAGGTCAGGTCAAAACTCTGTCTCCTCTGTAACTGTGGTCAGTTTTAGCTGTTTCTGATGAACAACTACTCAGGCTTCCCGATTCCAATAGTGCTTTGAAATGTGAAGATTTAATAATGCTTGTAAATTATGCAGTACACAAACTTCATTGTTATAAATTAAAAATTGAGACCATTTGCAGTTTTATAAATGTCTGTACGCTAACTGTTTACCTTTTCTTCTATATCATGTAAAACATGTATCTTCTCAACACGGGTTTCGGGTTGTTGGTATAAAAGGATTTTAAAATATTTTTTACTATGAAAACTGAAACTTTAAGCAAAAATATTTGTTCCAAAGGACTGGAAATATCTGACATTTTTAATTCTATTTGGAATGATAGAGGTTCAGCACTACAAAATAATCGTAGGATTAGTATTCAGCCTGTGACTATTCAGACTATTGCTCAGATAAAATGACAAAAACAAATGTGAAAGTTCTGTGAAAAAACATCCAAGGCTGTGAAAGTCTAAGTACAGGGGACATATTCTGTAGTATCTATTCCCCATCTTTCTATGGTTTAATCAAATACCATGTTAATAACTCTGATACTGTAAGACCTTTTACTAGCTTGCTCTGATGTTTTTCTGTCAAGGGCTAACTAATAGTTTTAGCTCTCCAAAGAACAACATAACAAAGATAAGGCAAATGCCAGGAAATGTATTCATTAAATAGTCAAGAGAATGCCAAGGACAAGCTCACTGTATAATGTGTTAGGAGAACATCAATATTTGAGAAAAGGAGGATGCTGCTTTGGTATAACATATTTGTGAAAACTGGAATAAGCATGTTTTAAGCAAGGCTTCTCTTTAATTATTGTCTGAGTTTCACATAAAGTCTGCTTCATCAACTGGATAAATATTTGACTGCTGTTCAGTAAATTGCATTAGTTTACTTTAACTGTATGCTCAGCCTTATTCAGGCATCCTACATTAGGCAATGTAGTGTGTAATGCATCTCTGCAGGTGACCAGAGCTATTCTCTGTATGAGGTAAATTAAAACTCATATTTTAAAAATTAAACATTCTTGCACTTCATGATTTCAATATTTAATTATAACCTGTGTCAGGGCCTAATCTCTGACTGAGTCAGGCATGAAATTAATCAAAAACGAGGCAAAAGCTTAGCAGTTCTACTGCACTGTAAAAATATTTTTTTCAGCAATTCTGTGATTCTTACAGAAGTTTTATGGGAAAGATGCTTGTGAGCATGTAGTTAGGGCAATAGTTAAAAGGTTAGTAAGTAGCCAAAATAATGATGATTTTGGTTGGTTGCCTTGAAAAAAACCTGGCAGAACAGTTTACTCCTGAGATGTGAGTGTGCTGAGGACCTTGTAACACTACCGACGTGATCAGACGAGGAAAGAAATCTTTGACTCGATATCTACTTTAGGAGGAAAGCTCAACTACATCAACAAAGCACAGCTTTGCCGTTCTCATGGACGTCGCATCAGGCTACTAATAAAGGAGTAGATTATTTTATGTGAAGTTAAGTATGCTGCAGCTACAGAGAATACACCTATATTTTACTTTGCAAAGTCCTTGTGCAAATTAATTTAGAATCATAGAATCATAGAATGTCCTGAGTTGGAAGGGACCCATAAGGATCATTGAATCCAACTCCTGGCTCCACACAGGACCAGCCGAAATTTGCTGTAAATGATCTATTTCTGGTTTTTGGGTTTTGTGGGTTTTTTTTTTTTTTGACTGATGGAAAAAGTGGTGCAGAGCAGTGAGGTTTTTTTTCACTGTGCACAATAGCTTTATCTTTCTCCTCTTTTAATCTGCTCTTTTAAACTCAGCAAGTTCAGCGCCAAACTTAGTAGCTGACAAACAAAGGAAATGGTGAGGTGCCGAAAAAAGTCGAAAATAATTCTTGAAATTTCACAAAGTTCAAGCTTTTTCTGCAAAGTCATGAGATTATGCTTCGGTTTTATGAGAAAAACATAGGTTCAGCTGGGTTTGGTTTATTTTGATGAATTTGTGTATTTTTTGTGGTCTTGGTGCTTCCTGAAACAAATCATCCATAAAAAACAGGAAGCGCAGATGCGGCCAACAATAGTGTAAAAATTCCCAAATGGGCTCCTAAAAGCTGGCTGAACTACTTTTGGCATAACAATACAAAGTAGATAAATATGTTTGAACATACAGTGTGAATGGTAACTTTCTCCCATCCCGGCATAAAGCTGACTGAATTCTGAAGGCAGTCAGCTAGCATGACCGGCAATTTTATTTAGCTCAGCTCTATATTCTGCTCAGACACGGGCTGCCTTCGTGGTTTTAGGCTAATCATGTGTAACCTCCTTAGTTTTACCTGTTGTAAAACAGTTCGCACTGCTAATGATTTCTCTGAGAATTAGGAAGGTGTTTGGCATATGCAAAGTTTCTTATTGCTGGAAGAAACATTTGTAAGGCAGTAGCTGAGCATGAACTTACAGCTGGTTTGTTTATTTGGGAGAAGGAGCCATTCTAGCAGGCACAGGTCTTGAAGTGCTGCATTTTTAAAAGAAAAAAAATAAATTCTGATTTTACCCTTATCAGCCTTCTGCCCAACATGGCCAAGAGCACGTCTAGCCCTTGGTGACAGTTCAAGAACCACCAGCTTATACCCATTTTACAGCAAATTAGAATTCTTTTGTAAAGATTAGCCCTGGAATCACACTGGATCTCATCACTGAGAATATTTTACACCCATTAAAGTACCTTGGCTAGTTGCAACTAACAATCTACCTGGCTTCACCTAGCCAAGCTGGTGTTCCCAGGGAAAGCCTCTTGCTCCCCACACGTACACGGTACAAGACAGCTGGTGTGGGTATCGTGCCACTATCATCACTTCAAATGCAGGTGGGGTCACTGCTTTTGTTCCCCCAAAATAAAGTAAATGCAGACTAAATAATTCCCTCCCGTATTCAAAAGCCAACCCAGTTGTCCTTGGGAAGCCAAATCTTGTGAGGGCTGTGACTGGGACTTACCAGGCCTAACTCCACCTTGCTGCCCAGGCTTAATTTAGCCACACCACCTAAACAGGATTTGCGGTCATCAACGTACCATCTGGTGAATGCCCTGGTAAAATAAATTATTAGAAAGAATATTTGTTTTTAATAATGTTGGACAGCTTCCATTATGTGACATGAATATTACATTTAGTCTTTGAGCTGAATCTGTTAAGAAAGGTTTAGCAAACTTTCTGAGTATATATTTTTAGTAGACTGGAGTACAGTATAAAAATTAAGAAGCCCATTTTTCAGTTTATTTAAGAACATTTTCATTACAGGAATATACTTTTCTGATTTCCTTCAGGCTTTTTTGGGTTCTTTGAGATCTGGAGTTCCTGTTGTACTTTCAGTTACAGGATAAAATCTGGTTCTTTATAGGTTTCTAACGTGCAGCGAGTGCAAATGGTTTAAAGCTGTTTGGTAGGATTACCTTAGCCAGCATAACCGCTGCTGCCACTCGAGCCTCCCCAGGCTTTCCTCGCCGATGTCTCAGCTGTTGATCATGCAGAGTCCACACAACCTCTTCAAAATCGGAACCACACATCTCATGCATGCTCCTCCCTTTTCCATGCGGGGGAGAAAGGTTTAGACCCTGATGTCACCTCAGAGAAAAGATATTTCTCCAACACGCTGAATAAAAAAAATCGGTTTAGAACAGTGAACTCAAATAGTTTATTCTTTTTAAAATAATGAATGTTATCATTTGTCTTTACCTTTTTTAGAGTTGAGTTGATATGCTGAAGAGTTATTGCAGCCTATGTGCGACTGCATTTGGTGAGTCTTACAGAATTACTGTTGTTAAAACTTGTTTTAACATTTTTTCTCATTTTAAATTACATAAAATACATTGTAATCAGAATTAGAGCCACTTTGCTTATAAAACAAGATTAATGACAACAAGGATATTGTTATACTTATTGTTATGTGGTAGTGGAAGATAGATAAAAAATTAACCACTCTCTTTTTCATGTAATTCAAAAAGGCTTTTCTTAGCAGCCTGAGAGTTATTTGGTGTAACACCCTATTTACTGGGAAACTTCAATAATTTCCCAATATTTTCATTTCTAATAATAGCGTAAAACAATTACAGTTTTAGGAGTTGTATAGCCCTCACTGCTCTAGAGGTTTTCTAAATATTTTCATTATCTGATAGAAAATGGCTTTCTGCTCAGTATACCATACAAATCTGACCATGAAGTTACTTACTAGGGTAAGTGAAAGGTGTTGGTCTGTGCTTTTATTGCCCTATTTATGGAGTGATTGCTAAACCCAACAGTACCTTATAACCTCATGAATAAATCATGGAATCAGTCACTGTATTTATAAAAATGTCTGATACTTCTTTCCAGTTTCCAGCATTTGAACATCTTTGGGTGACTGAAATATATAATTACTAAATGGTGAGCAAATAAAGTTATCTGAGCTGGCTTTTGTGGCTCAACATGCTTGCAAGCAAGAGCTCCCCTGAATTAAGGAACTCTGAATGTCAAAGCTAATTCATCTGTGTTTACACATACATACTCACGTTCATATTTTCGTGCCTGTCTGGCTACGAAGGAGTTTATGGTTCTTTTCGAATGCAGAGACGGTCTTGCACTGAGAGGTAAAAATCTCTTGTCTGAAGCTGTGTCACAGTGCCATGCCTCCTACCTAACCCTCCCCTTCCTGCACAGTCTTTGGGACCGGCGGACACGAAGCTTACATTGCATGAGCAGAGCAGGCAACTCCTTAGGCAGAGCGCTGGAGCAGCAAAGCAGTTCCACCACGGGGCAGTGACAGCGCTGCTGACTGCACACCTGGTCCTGCTGCCGGCCCCCAGGCTCCGTCCTGCCCTGTGGCATCAGGGGATGGGAACCAGCCGGGACAGCAGTACGGCTGCTCCACGGCAACACCGCACTGAGTTCATGTTCCTCTTGCCCCATGCAACCTTTAACTCGGCTCCATCTGAGGCGTGAGAGACCAGTGAGATCTTGCTAATGTGTAAAGGCAGAATGAGAACCATGGCATATGCGTTGGGAAATCTAGTGGTGCTGCCAGATCCTGAAAGCTTTATCACACTCCCCTTGACACTTAAACTGCTCCTGCCAGCCATTTCCCATTGCATGGCTGAGTACTGCAAGAAAATGACTATGGCAACAAATCTCATTAGATGCCATAGAAACATAACGCTGCATTAATGTCCCATAGACCCATACACTTGCTCTAAGCTGTGTTTTGTGCCTTTTATTTAAAACTCCATCATCCCTGTTGATGACTTTACTGATATGCTCCAGACAGCTGTGGCAATGATTGGCAATGTCTCAATTTAAAACAAACTAACATTGCTCCCCTGGCTTCTTGTGCTTCCTCTTCCTAGAAGACAGCCCCTGAACACCCAGTGGTCCTGGGGGTCTCACTGAGCCTGGACTTGCTAGTTGAGTCCCGCAGGTGGTTGGACAGATGCTGTAAGTGGTGTCATTGGTACTCGCCCTCAGGCACTAATCAAATAACCAGTGGTTCCTGTATCACAAAGCTGTGACCAAGGCTATTCCTCTTGTTCACAGATTGTGTACATTAGACAGTGGGAGCCACCACTTATTCTGGCTCTTTGACACCAAAATACAGGAACGTTCCTCCTGATTCAGCTCCTTCACACAGCTGGACCAAACCCCTGTTAACTGTCCTGCGCCTAGTGGTAAGACCATAGGTTTAGATGCTGGTTTCATTTATTGAACAACAGGGACTATATCTACATATTAGTTTTAGTGCAAAAGATTCTAGCTGGTTAAGTCTTTGTTATATCCATGTGTGGTACATATTTGGCTGTAAATAGTCCAGTACTGTAAATAGGGAAATGATAAGTTAGTTTTCATTTCAATGCACTAAAAAGTAAGTTTAGATGGTTTACCTTGAAGGAAGCATAAACATTTCCATTCAAATTGGGTCAGCTTGGGACTCATTTGAAAAGGATATGGGAACATTTATTTCTTTGAATGTTGAAGATATCTAACCTAAAAAAAAAAAAAGTATATTCAGTGCTTCTGAGAGGCACAGACTGTTCCTCGGAGATCCTGTGAACAGTTTCTCTCTGGGTCTGACTTGCCAAGTATAATTCCTTATCTATCTCCAGCGCTTGCTGCATTGCTTCAGTCCTTGTGAAACACTTGCTTCGATGCTGTTTTGAACTGTTTTATGTCTTCTGTACTATTTTGTTGTATATTTCAGGTGCCTGAAAGTAAGCCACCAAGATACATCTTTCAATATATGAAAGACTCTGTGTGTGTGTGTGTGTATATATATATGGCTAAAATTAGATACGTAGATAGGTAACAGAAAACTTTGACTTTCACACCATGACATTTTTTCTGCACTTCTGGCACATTTCAGTCCTTTTCAGACTTGACTTTCTGTCTTTGGATACAATAAAGCAAAGTAAACCAGGTAGAAATTCAGTGAAATATCCACATTTGTCATTTTCCCACCCCACCCCGACTCTAGTATTAAATATGTACACTCTTAATATTAAATCTAATGACTGATTGTTTTGGGGAGCATTGGCAGCATTCATCCTCCACCTGCTGGTACCCTTTCAGTGACAATTTCTGTGCTGTAAGCATTTTAAATAGTTCCTGATACATGAGAACAGAATGGATTCGAAATGTAGACAGTTTAAAATGTATGAAAAGGGAGTTGTCTTCATATGAAACATTCACTTATCAAAACATCAGGAATGTACAAAAGGCACTTCTCAAGTAACTACAGTAGTATCTATAGGTAAAAGTATAATTTTTCATATAAATGAGGAAAACAAAAGTACTGGTAGTCTCAAGCTTATTCTTAGATAACTGGAAATCCATTTTCATTTAAATAATTTCAATTACTTGTTAATATACCATTAATATTTGGAGGGCAGAACCAGCATGAGGGGTAAATACATTTTTTTCTTCATTATTGCTGTCTTTCATCTCATATAAAATATCTATTGACAAAGGGAAAGGATGATTTAGAAACCAGGAATGGTTTATAGTGCATTTATCTTAAAAGATAGAACCATTGGGTGACTATATGAAATTAATATCAATCTTTGTTATTAGTTTCTTCCTATGCTGGTGTCCATATGATGTGGACAAACTATTACTGCTTTTTGTCTGATTGCCACCTATATCAGCAGTATCAGTGGAAAGATATTAAAATGAGGGACTAAACAAGTCTGTCTGCAGTTCAGATTTAAGGCAGATTGGCAAGGTAATGTGGGCGAACTCTCAGAGGCAAATAGACTGTATGTCTGTCATGTGAGGAAAAAAACCCCTAGAAGATCTGAGCTTCAGAGCAGCATTTGGGGCAATGTTTGGACAGTTAGGCATAGGATTGCAATCTTTCAGGGGGAATTTTGTTTTTTCCATGGAAATATAGATCCATGATCAGGTTATCTTACCTGCAGTGAGACTGATTTATTCTCCTCTGTATATGGGTGTAGAGTTATGTGATTGCATTAGGCTATTAGGATTCTCCAAGACTCCTCAACCTTTCTGATCTTTCCAGACATCTGGAATCTTGGATGAAGTAGGATGAATCCTGCCCAAGCAAAACTTATAGTGGGAAAGTCACCAAGACCAGGGAAACCCAGACATACAGGAGCCTTGTTAAAGTGGTTGGACTTTGGGTTTTTTAGATACTCTGGTAAGAAAAAACATAATCTGTGCGATTATGTTTGTGGATAACTTGTATTGTTTCAAACCTCTAATATTTTAAAAAGCAAACACCTCTCTATATCAAGTTAACATGTGTTGCCTGTGTTTTAAACTCCTCTGTATTAGCCATAATTGAAAAAATGTTATCTCTGAGTTTAACTTTCTTTTTCATATTTATGGTCAACAGAAAGCCAAAAATGTAGTTGTTTTCCTAATATGTCTTGTTACTCTACCCTGCTGTCAAAATATATAATTCACATTCATTTTAAATAGCAAAAGTTAAAGAAATGCATTTGTGTGACTGAAAGAACATTAAAACTTCCATTACCCACAATTTCTAGCTAGGAGAGATGGCAATCTAAAAAAAACAAAGTTACAATGATGTTGGACTTCATTTCACATATCGAGAATGTTCAATGAATAGTTTAGTAGAGAAGTACTTTTACATCTCTTTAGCTATGTCCTCTTGCAATGAATTTTGATTAATGCTTCTGTGATGACTACAACAATCAAGTTTGAAAGAATAGTTCTAAGGAAAAGCCTGTAAGGTATGTTTAGCTATGTTAATGCAGCGGCACTGCAATAAATGAGAAGAATCAGGCTGAAAAACATAAGTTGGCATGAAATAGTATTTAGAGTGTGCAGTGGTGAATCACGTTTGCTTCAATATAGCTTACATTTGGCCCATATTTATTTGACAATCTCTGTGAGTAACTTGCTCGTCATACGCAAATGGTGTCTGGGTGAAAGCAATGACCCTGTGCTGCTGGACCAGTGGTGGTGGCTGCTGGGGTCGGTGTTGAAGCTGGAGCTGGCGGGTGCTGCCACCCCTCAGCACTGCACTGCTCGTGCACCCGGCTGGAGCCGCTCGCCTACCGTGGCAGCCGCTGCCTCCCTTCGCTGCGTCCTTTGCTGCATCATTGCTGGCAGTGTTTTATGCCTTTTATTTTACTCTAGCAAGTCAACAAAGACAGGCTTTAGAGACTGGACAAAACCTGGCTCTACACATAAGACATATAAAGCAGAATTAGGCAGTTCCATCAGCGGCCTCTAACTGGCTCCATTTATCAGCCAAATAGTAAGCAAGTAACATGCTGTGGGCAACGTTTTGCTGTTGGCTTTGGTTTTAGCTTTTTAATATATACTGGCATGAAGTACACCAGAAGACCTTACAGGCTGCCAGACTGGGAATTACTGATCTAATGGTTATAGCAGAGATTTCAGAAACAGGACATCTGGTGCTTCTTCCTACTATTTTCACTGGCTTTCTGTATGACCTTAAGTAGATAATTTCCCTCCTCTCTAATTAACTCACCCTCTATATTATAAAGATATTAATTCCTACCCATCTTGGCCTAAATATCAATTATTATTATGCAGTGGCTTCATATGAATGTGCATTTTGTAAGTAAGGAATATTTCATAAATAAAATTATTTGAAAGCCTTTCTTTTGTTTTGTGCTTTGTCAGATGCTCTCTTCAAATCTGAACATGGTTGATTGTCTCCTATATCTTAAACAGTTCTTCTGTCTGACTTAATCAAAAAGAGTTGTTTCAATGATGATTAGAACTCCTTCATTTGTCTCTAATATGACCGTTTTTAAGATTGGAAAAGCTGTTAGTCCCTCTTCCGTGCAATCAAACAACCTTTATCTGCCATTCGGTATCACAAGTAGCAGTTTTCTTTATGCCCAGAATGCACCCAGATGCTTTTGGTACACGAAAGGAAATTTTATCCTTTTCCTCCATTTTCTCTGCTTCATTTTCACTGAATGAATGGGTGGGATATGCCCTTGTTCTCACAGAATGGGATGTTATAATGCCTGAACTTTATCCCTTGTATTTCCAAGTGATTGGATCATTTCTTCCGTTCTAGTAAAATTGGACAGTGTACTCAGGTTTTTGTAATACCATGTTATAGACTGGCAAATAAACCACAGGATGCTTTTTTTTTTGCTTCCCCCCCCCCCAATTTCAAAGTGACAAGATCATCAGAAACTCAGTAAAGAGACTTTACAAGGGGGTTAAGAACATTTTTCAGACTGTTTCTTCAGGAAGATGAAAGTAACACCCATTTTTTTCATTTGGCTGTGGGTGGCCAATTATGAAGACCTGTCTTTGGATGAAAGAAATAGGGAGCGTGAGGCACCTGCCTACTTGAATCCACTTCATACAGAAATATTTTGCACTATGTGGATCCTCGGCCCAGCTAGCTGTTTGCTAGCTGTGCAAGTATCCAAGTGTCAGCCGGTGAGCAGGGTGGGGTGCTGATGATCCTGAGTCCAGACACTTACCACCTGCCTTAATACCAACAAAATTATCTAGCTTGAGTCCAAGACACAGGTTCAAACCTCAGAAGTGTTCTCAGACCTTACAGGAATCGGACACTGTAGCAGAAAATAGCTGGAAGGAGATACTAACTTGGCATGCGTCTCCATATACAGGGCAGGACCTCCTTAAGATGCTGCAATTAGTGTAATTTGAAACAGGAATCTGAAGCCAAATCCTTCACGTCTAATGTGGGAACATCCTAATCACCACGCTTCTCGAAAAGGAGGTAGAGCTTCCTCAGTGTTTCCTGTTAAGGCTATTAAATGCTGTATTAAATAACTAAATGTGAATTAGGAGAAAGGTTAAGGGGGGAGGAAGCAAGACCATTCTCCTGGGACACAGGAAACTTATATTTGTGTACCTGTTCCAAAGAACGCTTAATTATTTATATGAAATGCAGGTCACTTGGTAGAGAGACTGTGTTTCACCTAATAACTGTCAGATAAACATACCAAAAGTGGGAAGACTGAGCGGGAGACAAATACATTGCTGTTGTCACTTCAGCCCCTGTGATATTGCATCTGCTTGTTCGGTAGGTAATTTCCTTTTGATAAAATAAATGGTGAAAAATAAGTCTTTTCATATTACCCATTTAAGCCGGAAATGATTTCTCCCCACCCCCCTTTTGAAATAAAGTAGAATATCATCCTGGTATTGCATGGAGGGGCAGCAGGAGCTGTGATCTGGTAAACTAATTTCATTCCTCTAATTTAGATTTAGTTGCTACCCCTTATTGTGGAATCGGCACTCCCAGTGAGTAATCAGGGAAAGATGGTTTACCTTTGAGTTTATACCAGTATGGCTTAGGCTGAGTAAATGCTAGGTGTGCAGAGTATCATCTAATTGTCTAGTTTTCCCTACAGGGGTCTATCCCTGTTAGGCAAACGCTGTGCCAGCCCAGCAATGGCTTGAACCTAACCTGGGTAATAAGTGCACATGAAATTTAGTAGCTCAGCAGAACCCAAAGCTTTTGACAATCAAATGGTTAACCCTTTCACAGATCTGTTTCTTGGGAATTGAATAAATGAGGGTATTGTAATGTAAAGAACATTTGTTGGCTGAAGGCCACCATGAGGGAGATTAGTGGGGGGTATTAAAGATGAAATTATAAAGTCTCAGTGAAAGAGATTCAGTTGAATTCAATGATAAATGACAGTGAAAGGAAGAGAGGGATATTTCTGAGATGAGCTGTATTTCCCTAAAGAAAAATACTTGTGAGATCAGATTTTTAAAGAAGGAGTATTCTTTTTTTATTATTGAAAAGGTTAGATTATATCATTTTTGAGAGCTCTGTTCTACTGAATGTAATAAAAATTGACATGAAGTGTTTTAAGTTTGTTGATAATTCCATACTATTCTGACCCACTTTATCTGAATATCTTAAAATTCAATTTCACTTGTAGAAGGTATTCTCATATTATCCCGCTATATAGGCTACAAAAGGCTGGTAAATCCATAGATGTTCACGACCACTCATGCAGAAATGAAATATTTAACTACAAGGGTATCTTGTGTTTCAGAAGTTATTTGCTGACACTTCATTCTCTGATCCTTGTAGTCCACACAAAGTGATTTGCACATAGGAAATATAAGAAAATGCTTTACAAATTGACTTTTTGAATATTTTGTTACTACTGCTAATAGATTTTATTAAGTGGTTTCTGCTCAGAAATGTTTCAAATGTTATGATTTTTTTATCATTTAAAAGCACATTGCATGTATTAATCCTCTTAAAGGATTCCTCAGTTTTCCTCAATAAAAACAATAAAAGGATAGGGGTGTACATTCTCATAACAAGACATATGAAAGCCGATGTGTATTAATTATGCTTATTAATTTAACTTTTGTTAAAAGAAATTAATTATAATGCTTTTATTATAGGAAAAAAATCCTTCCATATTTTACCTAAGTCTAAACAGGTAGAAGTCACCGATTTTTTGCTTAGTTTGAGTGGTTATTAATATAGAAATCTAACTAATCTTCCTCCTTTAACATTTAGAACAAATTACAGTGCACATTTCATCGAG
This sequence comes from Grus americana, assembly GCF_028858705.1. Lineage (NCBI taxonomy): Eukaryota > Metazoa > Chordata > Aves > Gruiformes > Gruidae > Grus > Grus americana. The sequence goes on along the minus strand of NC_072852.1, from coordinate 29,481,134 downwards.
TAAAAATGCAGCCTCATGTCATTCTAAATCACATTAAGAATCAGTTGAAGTTGGGGAGGTGGATGTCGAACTGTCAGATTTTAGAAAGAGTGGAAAAACTTGAGATCAGATTTTCAGCCTACAAATTCAGATGGAAGAATTTAATCAGCCACTTTCCGTGTGCTTCACTGACTATCAGAAGTTCTGTCTGTCACATACAGATGTGGATGTGAATGTCTGATGTGTGTTTCCCAGCTCTACCTAATTGGATAACTACAGAACTGGTATTAGAATAGACAGTTCGTAGTCAGACCTGTAAACTGGACAACAGCCAAGTTTGGAACAGGAAGCTGTATATATGTTCAATGTACCTTCTATGTCAATAAACTGGTAAAAAACATTAGCACTGAATCCGCCTATTCATATTGGATTTTAGGATACGATTTCTACTATAGAAAGTAGGTTTCTGTTGTTTGAAAGCATAACTCTTCAATTTCCATGTGCATTAAATAGCCTTTCTTTTTATTATGTGCACCCTGGAATGGAAGGAGAATAGAATGACCCTTAGCAAATGCTAAGAAATGCCTATGAACCACCTCACCCCAAAGATTTTCATTCTTAGTCACCTGCCCTGGTAACCCATAGGGAATCCCAAAGTGTTACTAGCCACTGCCATGGATGGAAATGAGAACATCACAAATTTTACCACTGCAGAACGCTTTCTGAGCCTGCCTCTTGTGCTATGCAAAGGCTATTACCCCATCCAGCTCAGCAAACAGACTGTCCTTTATTATGTGTGCGATAGCATTAGCATCACAGACAGTGTTCATTTTCTTGCTGTTCCCCACTACAGGACATGTAGAAAAAAGATTCATGATCGGAGCAGACACTGTTCAGCGGGATTCGAGCGTTGACAGAGCAGGTTGAATAGTAACACACGTTTCAAACATTATATTGTAAAATTCCTGTAACACATCTGGTCAGTGCTGTTGCTAGAAGTCATAGCCCGACTCCACTGGGCACACCGTTTTGCCTCAGTTCAGTTACTTGCATTTAAATACAGCCTAGGCAGAATGGAAAGGCAATGAGATTTTTGAATAATTTGCTGGAGGGCTTAAAATATCTTAGTAGAACAAGACGACTATCTAAAAAAAAAAAATAATTCTCCTGGGTGGTACATTCATGGCTTCATGACTAATTTGAGATGGCATAATTTTAGAGATACTAAGAAATCCTATGACGAAGACAGAGCTGCCGCATCCAAAGATTTCAACCTACTGTCGTAATGTGAGAGTATAAGGACTCTAGAAAGGGCACAATACTTGTCAATTAAATTAAAAGTGCCAGGACGGTTGTGCATGTTGTTGAGTTCCTGAAATGGCAACATGTCTTGTTTCAGATGTTACCAAAATCCATACTCTCATCGACTCAGCTTTGGACTGTTTCAGAGTCTCTATGGGGAGATACACTTTAAATCAAATTGTTAAGTAAAGCAGGAGATTAATTGGTTTCTGGTTCCTATTTGGTTTTGGGTTATGCAACCTTAAACAGTTTGAAAACAAATAATTTGTGATGATTTTATCTCTGTGGGATGCAGTGCCAAAACTGCAATTGGAAGGATGTTTAAAGAAAAGTTTATTCATATGAATAGGGCATCTGGTACTCTGTGTTCTCCAAAGTAGTTCTTCAAACTGGCTTGTTGCCTTGGTCTGAAATAGCCCAAACAGACCAATTTACAGGAAACACAGGAAGAGCAGATCTTATTTAGGTTCTGAGGAAGGCAAATTATGAAGTGGAACAGCACTTTAAGGTATGATCGAAAACTGGTAGGATTTTTTTGGTGGGTTTGTCCTCATTTTTTTTAAAGTATAGTATCAGTTATTCAATTCCTTATACCTGGTTTTGAGGAAACACCTAAGGAATTTTTCTTCTGAGATCAAACCAAAAAAGATAAAGAAATGTCTAAGTTAGGTGAGGCCCCACATTAATATATTTGAAGTGAATTTATTGAAGGGACAGGGAGAAAGGGGTCTGTAGGCCCTCTCCCCACATTTAGTGCTTAGGTACAACGTGTACAGTGGCACGACTGCTTTGCTGTGATGTCCCAGTGTGTCCCCTCCATCCACACACTCCTCCTTGTCAAGCACACTCTGCCTGCATCTTGAACATGTTCAAACTTTACTAGTTGTAAAACTACATAAACAAAGAACGAAGCTCTTTAGGAATTTCCTGGAAATCCACAGTGTTACAGATTCTTAACTGTAATATCATTTGAGAGTAGGGTGTGCCTTACTAAACTGGTGGTACTACAGAGCGTGTCTGAAATCTTGATACTCAGGCCTTCCAAGATGCAGCTATATTTATACTGAATAATAATAATAGGAATAGTAATAGTAATAATAATAATTTTAAACCAATATTCAACAGCATTAAAATGGTGCTTCTCTAGCAAACAAATCTTGGGTTTCTGTTGGATTATTACTGTTATTCTAGGGACAAAATGGGTTGAACATATTCTTTTACTGTCTTACCAACCACCAGGACACAGCAATGCCAGATGGTTGGGGTTTATATCCAGCACTTTATGGACATTAAAAATATTTAATGACACTCTAATCATGCTCAAGAGTAGCCTGGATTTAGAAATAAAGTCTCAGCCACGAATCACCTGCAAACAACGAATAACCCCTGAGAAAGAGTGCCAGAAAAAACAAGAGATTGTGTATACCTTCCTGGAATTATGAACAGATTTCTGACTTGATGGAAATTCAAGTAGTGTCAAAAGTTGTGGAAAGGAAAGGTGTAGAAGGGCCATATATATAATAACCCAGAAACACAGCTATATTATTAGGGCAGAAATGTTTAAGTTTAGCATGACAAGAAGTGTGAAGAAATTGAGTTGAAGTGTAGCTAGATATGGAGATAGTGTCTCATTGAAATTTTTCACCTCATGCCTGGAAAAGGTCTTTAGAATGTTTAAATAAGAAGAAAATGACACAAATATTATAGTACTTGAGTCACGCCAGATTTGAAGATGACATTTTCATGTCTTCTGAAAGTGTTAGAGATCCTGAAATTATAAGTAAAGAACCAAGTGCAGAAAAATAGACAGTAGAGTAAGGATAAGTATGTGGGATGTAAAGAATTAGGCAAAGTCAACTATTTTTAAAAAGTTGTTCATGTACAACCTGTTTACGCTCTAACAGAGAGAGGTCATCAATCATTAAAATTGCTTCACGTTTCCCAAAATAAGAGCCTGTTTTCATTACTCGTAATTTTGCCAAGCCTGAAACATCTGTTCTAAAATTTCCCATACACACTGAATTTTTGGAAAATTTCAATCCCAATAGATAAGTTTCTTCCAAGAACAAGATTAGACTGAAAAATGTGATGACTTATCCAGAGCCACAATGGAAAATTGAAAGAGATGAACTATGCCTGCACCTTAGAAACTGTAGCATACTGCCTCAGTCACAAGGTAGCTCTTCTTTACAAATCAACATGATATGTATGTTTCATAACTCAACGTGATTTACTGAAATTCTGTGTCCCTGGAGAGAAGCACTTGCCAAAGTTATTGTTTTATATTAACCCCTCCACACTTTAAACAGGATAGTCACATAAAATTGCAAGAGCAGAACTAAAGAGCTATGGTATCTCCTGGCTGCAATAGGTTGCTAGTTATCAGGATGTGACAATGTGGAAGCTCGAAAGGAGGGAACTGATCTTGAAAATTTTTTCTTCATGTATACCTCATTATTATTAATGACCATAAATAATCCAAATGCAGGTTTAATTGTACAGGGTTGGAAAAAGAGAAACTGTGTCAGAAGATGATAGAGTTGCAGAATTACTATCAGGGAAGGTTTTCTCAAAAGAAAGTTAGTTACACCAAGAGATTTCGGTTCAGTTGTTAAAAGAGCCATCTAGAGTTCATTGTTAATAGAATTGGAGAGGAGCCTTATGTAAAAAATGAATTTAGCCCCCTCTATTAGAAGGAAACCTGGATCATGAGCCCAGCTCACACTTTGGGCCCATTTCCATAAAATTCAGAGGGGTTTAGTTCAACATACACTGTTTAAGATGCATGTAATTGAAATAGCCTTCTGTAGAGAATCTTCAGTGCATTCATCCTTCCACAAAGAGGTTCTCCATAAAAGCTCATTCTTTCAAGCCTGATAGTCTCCTGCACATGAATAACTTTCACCATAGGAACTCACTGAGGCAGCAAACCCTGAACTTGGTGTCTTTTCAGAAATAACAGGCTCTTGGAACAATATTCTCTTAGCTCCCTTCAGAAGCAATTAACTGCTTCGAGTACACCTGGAGCTTATTAAGTCTGGGAGAGGCCTTAAAGCTACAGTTCACATTTCACTTCAGTCTGGTAAGAAATCAAAGAAGAGGGTGATTTTAAGGAGTCAGGTAATGCTTATTCCATATTTCTGGCAAGCAAAATATTCTATAGAAGGTGCTTGCTTCCTTTGGCAAGAGAAACCCTATTTCCAGCCTAGGAAGCTTCATATCGTATGAATATTTCATTTCCCTTCACTTTAACTGGAGAAAATGTACAGTAGGACATTTTAAAGGCTTTTCTCAGTTTCCAGCTGTGTGATCTATACATCCACATAAAGATCTATGGCATCTGCTCAGACTGCCTGCTTTCAGAAATGACATAGGTGTAGCTATGGTCACCGGCTTGTCGCGGCTCTGATATGGCTGATTATGGGACCACAGTATCAAGCTATTAAGTGATAATGATACTTGATGATATACATTAATTAAACCCACCAAATTAATGACAGCTGCGTCTCTCTAAATATTTCCCTTTTGGCTGTGAGTCTGTTCTCAGCACAAGGATGATTTGGAGAAAAATTTAATAAAATTATTTAATAACCTCTGTTTGGAAAGTGCATATACGTTCTCTGCTGAAATTTGTGCCCCTCAGACTATACCAATTCACAAAGGGTGGCATTACCTGGATGCGAATTTCCCCTTCTCTGAGAAACTGAATAAAACCAGAAAATTGTTTGGAGAAATGAAAAGCAACTAGAGAACATCTAGGGCTCTAGCTTTCTTCTAAAAAAAAGGATAAGGTTTTTGGATGGTCTAAAGTCCTGATGGTCAAAGAGGACAAAAAATGGCAGGAGTAAGCACATCTGAGTATCTGGCATTGAAAAGACAGACTTCAAATGCTGATCACACTGATGACATCCCTGTCACACTTGATCATGCTCTAGGTAAAATCACAAAGATGTGGATGAGATAACACTGAAATAAACTTTTTGCTTTGGTAAAACCACATGGATCTGAGACAGCTAGAATCAATCTAATTGGAATCTAGCAGAAAGGGTAAAATACTGATTTCTAATATTAAAGAGCCAAGACTTAAATGTAAGCATAATGCACTGCAGAATGAATGTGCCAAATCAATGTGGTCGGCTTTCATAGCTAATAGAGGCTGTAGACAGCAGATCAACCCCTTCCTGGAAGATCGATGTGGACAGACCAGCATTTCACTCCTGTTCCATACCTTGCTTTGTAACTGGCAAGGAGTGTATATACCTGTTAAAAGACTAGTGATTTTTTTGTTGGTGGTCTAAAGGCTTCACGTAAGGTCCAGATGATGTTCTGTGAAGTGGAAAATAATGCATGATCGAGGAGCCAAAGACATACAGATATAAATGAAATTTAGGTAGATAGCCTTTCATCTGGCATTCCCTAATATGTGAATCCTATCTGAAACACTGGCTATTCAACTTTAATGTTCTTTGAACATATTTTAAATAGGCACAATATAAATGATATTCCCTTAAATTGGCACTTCTCCTGGGACCTGCATGCCTTAGAGCATTTTTAATAACTTACAGACATTATATGAATGTAATGGAAAACTGTCTATTGTTCTTCCACTGGCCAAGAAGCATTTACCTTAATGAGAGTACAAGGATGTTTTGAGACTCTCCAAAAAGCAGCTCCAGCAGGCTGAGAGCAGAAAAAGACTGGGCTGACCACGGCATTGTTTTAATCCTAGGTAATCCGTCAGACTGGGCAAAGACATCACAATATACACATAAGCGTAGACCAAATGCAAATACCAACCTAGCTCAAAGTGAGGCATTCACCTGTCTTCCTGTTATCAGTAACTCTTCCCAGGTTGGCAAAGGATCACTCTGTATGATTTCAGCCCATTCAGGAGAACACATGGAGTCAGTTTGGGAACACTGATGAGAGTGAGGACATGGGTCTCAAAGAAAGCAACGATAAAGTTGGGAGGTTATTCTCAGAGCATGACTGGTGGCTTGAAGAGTAGCATCAGGCTTGTATCTAGATGTTTTCTGGTCTCAGCTGTTTATCTGGTGTTTTGATAAGTAGCTGAGCACTGCCATAATGAAAGTATCCTGGAAGTAGTGCTATGCTGACTCTTCAATTCATAGAATCATAGAATCATAGAATCATAGAATCATAGAATGGTTTGGGTTGGAAGGGACCTTAAAGATCATCTAGTTCCAACCCCCCTGCCATGGGTAGGGACACCCTCCACTAGACCATGTTGCCCAAAGCCCCATCCAACCTGGCCTTGAACACTTCCAGGGATGGGGCCTCCACAACCTCTCTGGGCAACCTGTTCCAGTGCCTCACCACTCTCACAGTAAAGAATTTCTTTCTAATGTCTAATCTAAACCAACCTTCTTTCAGCTCAAACCCATTACCCCTTGTCCTATCACATCTTCTCAATATCTATTTCATCCTAAATTTAGAAAGGACTCTTAACATTTTTTTAAGGATTTTCTTAGTGGTGATGGTGGTGGGTGTTGATTGCATTGGTCCTTGTTACTATTTTTTTCTTAATTCAGTTGAATAGAATGTGGCATTAATGGTGGGTAAGAGTCTGAGGGTTTTTTGTTTGGCTGTATAGCACAGCACCCATTATAATTAGGTAAATTCAAACAAGGTAATAATAAGTAAATAAAAATGGATAATAATTTCATAGGTTTTTTCTTTCTGATTTATTGTGTAGATAATTTTTGAGACTTACGGTAGTCTCTTAAAAGTTCATTGTTATAACGTGACAGGAATGCAGTATAATACTTAGAAGTAGGATTGGAAAAGAAAAGCTGTATAGGAAGAAGAATGCTATGTGACTAGCACAAGAGAAATAAGAGAAACTAGAAGAAAAATATTTTAGAGGTCTGCAAATTCATTTCACTACAGCTTTGTGAAAAGTATATATTTTTATGGGATTCTATATTTTACAACTGAGACAGAAAGTGAGACCCTACATATTTGACAATTAACTTTATCAATTGTATATATTTGCATTTACAACTTTGAAGTGAACTTTTCCTTTTGGAAGTGTTCAACTACAGTAATTCCTTGAAAGAAGTTATGAAGAACTTTATGTTCAACTTTACCAATAAGTTTACATTTTCCATGTAATATGTTTCTTTCTTCTTGTATTAGGTTTGCTGGAGTCCTTCTCCCCCGCTCCCTCAGATTAGTTTATCTCTGTTTTTTAAAGAGACTTTAGCAGAAGAGAGGAAAGCAGTTTAGATCCAGTCTCTGTGAAAGCAGTTTCATTCAGTAAGAAGTTATCTTCTTTTAGCTTGCATTTTTGTACTTATGCCAGGAAGGAAAAGGATGTGGTGTCAGGCTTTGAAGATTATTGCTTTCATTTTGTCTGCTGCATGCGATGTTTTGTAGCTATCTTGAAAAATCATATACAAAATAAAATTGTTTTAGCACTTATTCTGGGTGTTGGTTTTATATCTAAGACTGTCTAGCAGACACTCTTTCAGTACCAATGGATTTTTCACCAGTCTTAAGCTTTAATGCTCCCAGAAGATGCTCCCCAGATAAGTCTTCAGGCCCTGCTTCTGAGGTTAGATCCACTTGGGTGAAATCATGTGAAGGCCCTTTCACTTCAAAGAACTTGCAGGTGCCTCATGTTTTCAGGTCAAAATTTAGATCCTCAAAGCCATTGCTCTGCTACTGCTGTATGGGTCCAAGGTGCTGTCTATACTTGACATATATTTCTGGATATCACAACCACAGTCCTGGTGGTGCCAAGCAGGCCAATGGTTAAATACCTGAAGATTTCACAAATTCATCTTTTTTGCCTCTCACATCTAATCACGTAGATACCCTCATATCATACTGACTGTATAATTCCTTTCATGAAAGAGACCTACAAAGAGTTCATTCTTACTCCCAGTTGCTCTAACCACTGCACCACGGGGAATGCTCTCCAAAGACCTGAGAGAGCGAGTCAGTCAGAGGTGGGATTGGAGTGTGGGTCTCCGGCAGTCCCAGGTGAATGCGCCAGTTGGGTCTACTGAGTGTAATACCTACGCTCGCTAACTTATTACTCCTGGCTTTATGCTGTGGTCCTGGGGATTAACCTGTGTAAAGCGCCTGAGATCAGAAGAGAGCTCACATCCAAGAACCCCAGCAGGTGAGAGAGTCAGCCAGTGCCCAGCCAGGAGACGGGTGGCTCCCTGCCTGGGAGTGCTGATAGATATCCTTCTTCGCATTTCCTACTTTGTGTCATTTCCCTGCCTTTGGTGGATGTGTTTTCTCACAAGCCTATTTCCTCGGGAGCTTCCAGGCAGCAGGAGCCCGTGAGCCTGTCGCAGGGTTACAGATTCCACCAAGCAGCAGGGTAATTAGGTTCAACGTTGCAACAATTTACTTTGAAGTCCATTACGTGGACATAGCCTTGTTAGTTTATCTCTGAAGACTGGAAAATGGAATACGGGGATAATTATCAAGAACGGTAGAAAAGACAGCCCCAACAAATAATGTCAGGAAAATTAGGAGGTCTCAAAATAAAGGAATTGACCTTGTAGTGTATAAATAATGACAAACAGTGGGACAAAGGTGGAGCTTTTATTTTGAGAAATGAGACAAAGGACCTGACAATACTCACAGATAAATAGCAGCATAACATCCACAGCAACCCCAACTGTCAGAGGTCATTCTGGAGTCACATTTTACAAGTCACAGGCTTCAAGCCTTCTTTGGTAATATTTCAGCAAATAAAACAAAACTGAACTTCCAAGATTTCTCACTAACCGTAGCAGCTATTCATCATTCTAAATCTCTACCGGCATTTTCAGAGCTTTTCTGTCACAGCCAGTGGAGTGGCAGGAAATTCCTGTACGGAGCTTGTCTTTTCACCCAGCAGTTCCAATTACTTCGGTCCTTGACTGCCGCTTTGACAGCATCACTTCTGAGCCATCCAGCAGTGTGATAAAAATTAGGAAACAACAAAAACAACGCGTGGCTTTTGAATAGGCTATTTCTTAAAAAAGGTTTTGAATATGTGTCAATTAATTACCATGCTCTGTGGCCATAAACCAGAGCAGATTTCACCATTTGTATTTCTTTCATCTGTAGTCAAGCGTTTCTTCTCCGAGACCTGTCACAATAACTGATACAGTTTCCCCGTGTCTTCGTTGTGAGGCAGAGTTGGGGTTTTTTAACTATCATTGGAATTATCCTATACTTTATAATGAGTATAAATGGATTTGTAAAAATAACTAAGTATGGTCAGAATTTCCTTGAGGTTTTCACAGACAACACTCTTGCATTTTAAACACGAGCAAGTTGAGGTACATGTATAGAACTATTTTTAATGTATTAAAAATCTGAAGTAGAAAGTAGTATAATTTTCATCAGAAAAATACTGTTACTGTTTCACCACACACTTGCCATTAATTAATAGTTTGTGTTTTGAATGTAGTCATAGCCTTGCTATTTGAAACAATTCATTGGGAACAGTTTTTACAATAATAAAATTTATTAATGCATTTGTGTCCACTGGGCTTGTAAAGACCAATTTCTAGGAGAGTCTGAATAAAACCATGACAGTCCTGCTGAATTCTGTGAAGCCTTAAGACTGAGTTTCCCTTTGTTAAAACTCAAAATGTGTCAGAAATCTACTGACTCAGACTAAAATTGCAGGTTACAATTTCACCCTTGGGCTTAATCAAACATGTGGTGTAATATCAAATTTATTGTGTACTTTTGCTTTGGGCTTTGCTGACATTTCAATGCCATCAGCTGTAGAAATGTCGAAAAATGTGATTGTCTTTCTGCATTTGGATATGGTGCCATAGTTCACCTTGGCTTAAACAAGTTTCATGATATTGTCCCTTTTTTTAAGCTGATAGAGGCCATTTTAAAGATCATATTTGTGTATATAAAAAATCTCATATCACTAAGGTTATTATCATGAAAAACTACTGTACTACTTTTCACATGCTACTATGTTGTTGCTTTTAAAGTCCACAGTTCTTGATTACCATATTTATGAATGCAAAGATTATGTGATGGAAAATGATAAATATATAAATAATTTATTGGCTATTTTTTCCCTTTCAGATATTCATAATTGTTATGCTTGAGACCCCAAAGCATATTTTTTTTATGTTAATCAAACAAAGAAATAAACCTGTAAGAAATGTATGCATTCAGTAGCACATTGAAGATACACTTTGTTTTTCAAACAGATAAAGAGCTTTCAAGTGGCTAGGACACATGCATTATGCCCACACATCTGTATAATGTATACATATTGTTTTAGTGTATATGCATATAAAAAGGCATAAAATAAAGTAGTATTTGCTTTCTGTATTACTTATGTAGTGAAAAATACTGTTCATCTATTTTTGGAATTAGCGTTGAATTTTCTGCTATTCATTTCTTATTTTCATAGAATCACAGAATGGTTTGGGTTGGAAGAGACCTCAAAGACCATCTAGTTCCAACCCCCCTGCCATGGGCAGGGACACCCTCCACTAGACCAGGTTGCTCAAAGCCTCATCCAACCTGGCCTTGAACACTTCCAGGGATGGGGCATCCACAGCTTCTCTGGGCAGGCTGTTCCAGTGCCTCACCACCCTCTCAGTAAAGAATTTCTTCCTTATATCTAATCTAAATCGACCCTCTTTCAGTTTAAAGCCATTACCCCTTGACCTATCACTACATCCCTTTGTAAACAGTCCTTCTCTAGCTTTTTTTGCTTTTTCTTCACTTTATTCAGGCATCCCACTTTTGTGAAGAAATCTTAATAGTGCTTAGAAAAATATCATCTTTCTTGCATTTGATACAAAAATAAAAGTGTAATTCTTACTCAACGATGCCCTTTCTTCAAGGATCTCAGAGTAGCTCATATACACTGGAAATGAATGTTTGCACACACTGATGCAATAGGTATTACTACTGTATTTTAAAAACACAAAAGGTGAGACATGGGAGGACTCTATGGTTAGATCCACAGATCTAGGTGTCTAACTGCATCTCTACATTGAAAGCCCTCTCAGCTCCCATGCTTACATACGGAGGTTGTGGCAATAGCAGTTCTCCTATGTATGGCAAACCCTGCTTGTCCCAGATGCCACTGGAACAGGGGACATAGGGATGGCAACTCCTTACATTGGTGGTGTCTCTCAAGACCCTGTGTCATGAAACCATTCCATCATCTGCCATCCAATCAGGATGGTGCTTATACTCTTTCTAATAGAAGTTTCCACCAGCTAAGTTACCAAGGCACCTGTTTTCAAGTGTGTCCAGACTTGCTCGTCTCAATACCACTAACCTAGTGGACACCCATGTGTTGCAATATCGCAGCTGAGAAGATGTGTACAAGTATAGCATTAATACAGAACTGATGCAAAATCTGCTTAGGCTTGCACAGAATGTTATGCTATAACTGAGAAAATGCAGCTCTACTGAAAGCCAGTGCTAAAACTTTAAAGCTGTGTTTTCTTCATGTTTTGTTGTTGATGCCCTTTAGGAAATCAAATTCTTTATTTTCTTTCTGCAACTATGAAATCCATATGAAATGCTACTTATTCAGTGCCGTGTGAATATCAGTGATTACCTTTTAACATAAGTGCAACTCAAAAGATTATTACACTCTGATTAGTGCTTGTTATTATTGTTTGTTTCTCGACTCCCGTTTTTCTGTAGACCCTCATCTGCTGCCTACCGAGAAAGCTGGATAGCATATGAAACAGAAATGAGCTTTAAGTGACATTCACACCTCCTAATCTGAGCTATTTGCAATTATTTTATAATCTTAGGAGAGAAGCATTAACAGCTGATTGAGACTACAAATGCTGCAGGTAACAGCCACAAGGATAAGTCATGGAGAGCCTATAGTTGCAGCTCCGGCTGGGATTCTTCAAATTGTAAGGAAGGCAAACGTTAAACGCGCTCCATGACTGACTAAATTCTGAACTATTCTTTGGCAATCCTCCTAAATACAGAGTGATTTTGTAGCAGTGAGTATTGAAAGCTATCACGTTATCCAAACTTCTGTGTTGAAATTTTGTCGTACCTAATAGGTGAATAAAATTTATCACCCTGTCAGGTACTGACCATACTGTAACATCCCTTATTTTTATTTAACCATTCTGTATAAAAATCATTTGCCATCTCTGTCCCATTTAATGTTGTTTTTGCCAGTGTTATCCCCTTTTCTCTTACTATTTATTGTTGCCTGTTGTATTCAGTTTAATATTTTTGGCTTTTCCACATAGTCTCATCTGTGGGGGTCAGTCGTAATCCCATCTGTGGGGTTCAGAGGCCACTTACAGACTGTTCTAGGTTGGAGGATCATCTTGACATGCGGACTGCAGGTTGGCTGCCATCAGGTGCTCATGGAAGGCCCAATACAATGATTGCAACCCTAACATCCCTAACATTCTTTCTTTTTAATAGCCATCTTTTCTGCACCGTGTATGACCCGTCACCTCAGCAAGCAGCTCTATACAGGGGCTCTGCCTGTCACTGCTCTTCACCACCACAGTGACCTGACTGCCTGAGTATACTGTAGCAAGACAACACAAATCAAAGAAAGGTGTCAAAAAGAAGTGAAGCTCTGGGAAAGAGGTGAACGTGTGGTCATGTGAGGCAAGATCCCAGTGCTTGATGTGGGGGCAATTATCTGTTCTGCCTGGGCCAGAGAACTGCAAACTGGTGCTGACAATGGTCCTCAGCTCAGCAATGTGCATGGGTCATTATCCAGCTGCCACTGGCTGGAGCTGATGTGAAGGTCAGTTGTACTGGGTCATACTGGTTTTTGGCTATTGACATTCCCTAGCTTTAGGATGATCAAGAATTTTAAATTCCAGGATGCTGTCCTAATAGCCTTGTACAACAATCTACCACCATTTCTGTACTATGAGCATGCCCTTTTCTAGGTACATCAAGAGTTCATTTCCTCTACATTAAAATAAAAGGTGTTAATGTAAATGTTATTGCAAGTAGACCTATAGCAGGTTTTAATTTTTTAATCTTGGTTTGCAATCAACACAGGAAGCTTAGAATAACAGAGTGGCCATAATGTACTTAATTTCAAAATTGTTGCCAGAAAAACAAAGCCAAAAATGTCATTAATTTTGAAAAAGGGAACTACATCAGAATGAAGAAATTTCTTAAAGAAGAAACTGGAAAGGACAGCCAAAAGGGGAAAATATGAATTAAGGAAAAACTTACAAAAGATATACAGAGGCCTTTTTTTTTTTTTTTTTTTCCAAACTTGCGAAGAACAAGATGCTTACAAAAAAGAGACAAGAATTTGTAGAGACATTAGATAATCAAGGTATGCAAAAAAGATTTAGGGAAGATAAAGCTGAAACTGCAAGCATTTTTTCTGTATCTGTGTTAACTGTTGAGAAACTTGTGTCCCATGTCAGAAAGCCTTGAAAAACAGGTTCTGACATCAAAGCATCTGTTCCAACAAATGAATTCATGGAAAGAAGTTACCAAATTAAAAGATAACTTAGCGTGTATCAAATCAAGAACTTTAGAGTAATTTAGGTATGAGGATGCCAGATTATTTACTACAGCATGTAACCTTTTGCTTTAAACTGCTTTGATACCTGAGTAACGGAAGGTGTGTATGTGATGCTGATTTAAAAAACCAAAAAATTCCAAGGAAGATCAAAGAAACTACTTGTTCCTATTTGAACTGGACAACTATGAACAGAATAGAAGAACATGATTAGTAGACGTGAATAAATGTGATATATTGTGAGAGGGGAAACCATGTGGCTTTTGTAAAGCAAACTCACATCTGAAAAATTGAGTATAGCTCACTGGAGGAGTCAGCAATCACGTAGACAAGAGTGATCCAGCTGCCAAAGTTGTCTTGCAATTCCAAAAGGCTTTTTACAATGTTCCTTGTCAAGGACCTGTAAAACAGACTACACTGCCATTGAGCAAGAGGGACTGTTTTTGAATGGATGAATAACTGCTCAAATATATAGAAAAAATAAGTTTATGTAGTCAATTTTCTCACTTGAGGGAGGCTACTAGCAGAGACCTACAAAATTGTGTGCTAGACCTGTGCTCTTCAACATAGTAGAAAATGTGGTGGCAAGGTGGGTGAAAAGTGAGATGATAAAGTTTGCTGGTATTACAAAGTTATTCAGGACAAGAAGGACGAGGATCAGCTGAGAAGAACTGTAGAACATAATGTTTCATAATAAAAAAGGAAGTGAAATGAAATGTAAATAAATGTTAAGTGATGTCCATGGGGAAAAATAACCTCAGCTTTAATTATATATAAATCTAACTTAACATAAACAACTTGTCACTCAGGAATGAGATCTTCAAGTTATAAATAGTAGATAACTGTAGAGAAACAGTTCTATTAAAATGCTAGCTCAAACCAGAAAATATCGTTTTGCCTCTCTGTAAGTCCACAGTGTACCCTCATCTCGAACACTGTGTATACTTTTGGTTCACTTTTATCCCCTCCCTCCCTGAGTCAGAAAGGTAACAAGCACGATGGAAAGTATGAAACAGTTTCAAGATGATTTTTAATTACACATCTTAAGACTTTTCAGGCTAGAAAAAAAAGACAAGTGAAGAGGGTTGTAACAGCAGTTTATAAAATCATCAAGGTTACAGAGCAGTTAAAAAGGGAATGATTGTGCACTATCTCTTCTGGAGAGAAAAAGTAGCTAACACATGAGCTTAGAATATGGCAAGTTCAAAACAGCAAACAAAGAAGTAACTCTTCATGTCATTAAATTACTACAGGACATCTGTGGTGTTAAAAGTTGATAGAGGCTTGAAAAAAAAAAATGTAAAAAATCCATGAACTACCCAAAAAGGCTATTGAATAAGAAGAATTATCTAGTTTAGCTAGTTCTGAACTGCAAATATGTGTGGCCTGGAAGAGTAGACTCAGGAAATATAATTGCTCTTGCATAGGTGTCTGCTGCTGGCTAATGTCAGAGACAAGATAATGAGCTACTTTGAACTTGGTCTTACCTCTTATAGGGTTGAGTGGTCTATTATGTCCTCTACTTATTTTTTATATTTCATTAAACAAACATTCCTTTTCTTCTATATCTCTATAAACAGAATTAACAAGTGGTTAATTCTGCTTAATGTTGTATTTGGTACAGGTTTCTTTGTAGACAAGTTTGTTTATTAAGATATGCAAATGTACCTCAATTTTGATGCTCTGGATGGAGCACAGGACATTGCTACTTTAGCCATGAAAAATAGTGAGACTTTGGTTTTGAGGGATGTGTTGTAAAAATATTATGTTGCTATTAATAATTACCTTTTGTTCTGCTAAGTTCTTGCTTAAGACCACTCACGTTTGAGGAGGCAGGGATTTCTAAGCCTTTCTTTGTTTTAAGGACTCCACTAGACTCACAAATTAGAATTCAATAATCAAATGGGACGTGACATATGGGTTACACCTATGTAGCCAAGCTGATCATCCTTTGTTTTGCTTTAGGGTCAAGTTTGTCTGATTATCAACTCTGCATACGTGTTAAGCTCCAAAGTCAGCTACAAGCACTCTCGGCAGAGAAGCCCAGGCGTCAGCGAGAGAGAGGTTTACGCAAGGCTCAGCACCGGAGCTGCTGTAAGGACAGGGGAGTAGTCTGCGCCGGCTCGGGCTGAGGGCCACAGAGCATTTCCCGCTGTGGATTGGAAAGAGGAGCGAGCCCCTGAGACCCCTTCCTTTCTGCCTTGATGCGTTCTCTGGGGAGTGACAGAGCAAGGAGGCAAAAGTCAGGAGCGCCAAGCCAGCACTTCCTCCAGGCCAGCGTGCTGGCAGCACCGTAACTGCCCTTTGCGCTGCCACCACTAAGATCTGTTTCCCAGCACATTTCGTATTTCACATGGCACGCAAATGAATTAATCTTCACAGTTCCTACGCAGTAGGTAAATGTTGCCCTTAAATAGAAAAAGCCCAACTTGTCAGAAGTCAGGAGGCAGGCAGCGACAGGAAGGCTTCTGAAATTACCCTGCGGCTGGGCTCAGAATTCAGGAATTCTTTTCATTCCTGGTATTGCGTTGAGGTCATCTTGCTCTTTGATGTAGCCTAGAAAATGAAATGAGCTATTAAAATCTGGATACATTTCCCCATTAAATTAGAAACATTTACAAGTCCAGCATTGCACATAAAACTTAGATAGCATTTCTCATGATAAAACCGTAAGTAGATTTTGTTTCTTGTACATTTTGGATTGTGTGACCTGTGGTCTCTCTTTCTCTATTTGGCTTGTGGTTTACTTCGTTATGTAATTGTTACATCTACTTAAAGGTCAGCCAAAGTAAAATTATATTTTGTTGGAGGTGAGATGTAAACAAATGTTTGATCTTGCCCTGCCATTTTTCTTAGGCCTTCTGCAGAGCTGGGTTACAATGTGCCAGTATTCATAAAAGGAGATTATATTTTCGAATCTGTATTGTATTATTCATAAATATTTCAAGGTACCTGCAAACCTAGGTTAAGAGCTATCATGTCTCGGGAAGCTAAAAAGGCAGCCATCGTGCATTCATTGCATTCTGCACAATACAACCATGTTTGTGCGTAACTTAATGCATTTATATATGAATATTTATTTACAGTGCTCACTTTCATCACTGCTTCCCCATCTTAGCTTGAAAGTAACCAACTAAACTAGGAAAAGAAAGCAAGGAATTCTTACAAACCTTGTTTCTCTATATCTAAATTCTAAGCCCCAAATATAAATTATTGAACACTTTGTTTTAAGAACTTAAGCATTTGCTCACTGCATTTTTACTTTAAACATGCTGTAGATACAGATGTAGTCTTTTTGCATTTACATAGGGCTGGTGTTATTAAGAATATCCACATGAGAAAAGGTTACAAAGATGATCCCTGTAAGAAGGTGAATCAGATAGCATATATTGTAATATAGAGTACTTTTTGCTGTAGCTGACTGACACTGAAGCTGATACTTTGATGAGAAGATCAACTGCACGATATTCTCCCAGCATCTTCTCCAGAGTCTCAATGCAAACTAACATAAGGATGCAATGTATGTGTCAAGAGAAATAAACACACATTAAACCAGACATTCATTTTCCTCAAACTAAGCTCTTAAAGCATATGCAACAAAATACTGGGAAAAGGTAGGAATGCCAACTTTACAGCAACAGCCGCATTTCAGATAAAGAAAAGCTTTTATACGAAGTTGTATCCACAGTCCCTAGCATAAAATATTAATAGTTCCAGCTATACCACTTTATAACTGGGGAGGAAGTGTTCCTAGGAGAGAATCATTTGATTACAAAAATCCTGCTGTTCAATAAGTATATACTATTTATAATTAAAAATATTTATCTGTTGGCTAATAGGTAAGACCATTGGTGATACATGTTTGATGATTTAATTCAGGTGTGTGATCAGAGTTTAACATAAAGCAGGATCATATAAACTTGCACAGGACTGCTGTTGAGCTCATATACTGAGGCATTAAATGACCTTATTTTTAATAACTTGATTAACCTAAAATGATCTTCCTGTTTTTTGTGTGAGGAGAACTCCAGTTAAATGTTGTATTCACTTGTCCTCTTTTCTTAAAATAGCCTGGGAGGAACTGAATGGTGTTGTACTTCCCCTCTCTATAGGCAGGAGGTCAGGGATTTTTGTTTCGCACAGGACACCTCTGCTTTACTCTGCCTCACCCCCCCTACGACATCCAGAAGAGGTGGCAAACTGCTTCTGACAACGTGAACCTCGCTACGTTCAATGTGAAAAGGGAGCTGGTTATGGTCAGATGTGGGCAGCAAGTTGTCATTTAGAAAATAGTTCCCAACTAATGGATAAAGTATTTTTAAGCATGCTGGAATGGTTCCACAGCCAAGCTGTTACAAATGAATAGGTCTTTTGTTGTGAGCCTTGATCTCTTCCCTCCTTCCTCCCTTTCTCCTTCCCCCCCCCCCCCCCGCCCTTTGTCAGGATGAGTCAATATCTTTCTAATTGGGTGTCCTTTCTGGACTTTTTTTCCAGGTTTTAGGCATTAAGAAAGTTCAAATCCTTAAACACATAGCCCGGGTGCCCAGAAACCATTTTTTCCTTTAACAGATTTATTGCTTCAAGAGGTATTCATTTCAGAAGGCTCAACAGTATTGTTACGGGTTTTTTGCTGCACACAGAAAATGTAAAAGGAACTCAGTTGTACTTCAATGAAATGGCATTATCATCCCAAGAATGAACAAACTGATTTGTTATGTCCTTAACAAGAAGCCAGTCAACTTCTAAATAGTGTTGCGGGATTGTTCTGAAACCGTGGCCCGGTATGCTTTCAGAGATAACTACCCTGCTATCTCGGTGGTAGCTCTTATTTTGTCATCACATCCTTTCTGCCCGCCTGAGGAAAGCGAAAGTGGGTGAAGCCATCTCTGTCAATAATACCACGGGTGAGATAGGCGAAACTTAACACTGATAGTCGGGCAACACTGAAAATCTGGTAAGGGGGCCTCCGAATGGAACATGATTGACAGGTGTATTTGCTGATTTCCCAAATTCTTGTCTGAAGATTTTTACAAATAAGATGCTTGGAATTCACTGGCACTTGCTGTCCCAGGATCTTAGGCAAATATAACCCTCCTGGGAATCAAATACTGCCATCCTTATTCCATAGATAATAAAAAGAAGGCATGCAAAGATTAAGTGTTTTGCTTGTAGATACAGTGAAAGTTTGTGGCAGATTTTAGAAGAGAGCTGAGGTTTCCTGCATTAAAAAAAAAAACAAACCATAAGGCAATAGTAGATGCAGAAGAAACTGTGTTTAAAGAACTGTAGCTGGGACTCAGAATTTAGATGCACTGAAACCGAATTCAGTCTGAGGCTTGAACGATTTTTAGAGAAAAAATGGAATCCCTCATCACGTTAGAGTGAGATTTTATACATTTCTTTATCAAGAACAGAATCTAATGATCGAACTGCATAAACCATTTTTGCATGTCCTCTTGTATGGACAAAGCCTGATGACTGAAGTGAAGAAAAAGCAGCTTTTTGCAAACTAGTGTGAGATCTCATTGTGTGTAGATGTGAAGGAATTATTCCACAGTTTTTATTACTGACTTTGTGCACTTTTCCCTGAAATACCTGGTGTTGCCTGCTCTCTGAGACAGACTGCTCTGCGAGACTCTCCGGAGTGACTGAACACGGCGGTTCCTCGGTTCTGCTCTCTCTCCGTGTGAGACCACATGCGTAACGGGACTTACAGAGCGTCTGTGAGCAAAGGGGAGCGAAAACCAGTGCCCCTCTGCAATGCTGCTTTCCTCTGTCTTCCCACCTCCTTCTGAAATTACCAAGGGAGAAGAAACTAGACATTGAACTTAGGTATCTAGCGACCGTAAATAAAAGTACCCCTGTATTTTACAGTGCAGTAATAGTCCATCTCCAGGCCTTCCTAGGATGCTGTTTAAAAAGACTGTTAGGTACATTCAGAAATTTGGATTTCCTCCCTTTTATCTCTGTGAACCATTGCAAGTGGATATGAAGTAAGAAAGTCAGAGAACTGAAGACAGAAAACTGTTGGGGCAAATGAGGCCTTCTTTTCTTTTTCTCTGTGACAGTCAGTGAGAAGGACAAACACTTTATGTTTCTTTTCTGACTGACAGTTAAGGAAGTACCAGCTTGCCACCGCAAGCAGTCATACCTGCCTTCCGTGCTGGCTACTTGGACAGACTGCAAACCTGCTGCCTGCCTCTCCAGCACCTTCCTTCAACCTTTTTTCTTCATTTCCACTAAATGAAACGAGGGTTGAATTTTGTACCGCCTTAGACTGACCACATGAGTTCAGAGGAATAAGACAAAGGAAAACGATGATCAGAAATGTCACTGGGTGTGTACAGATCGCTTGCCCCAGTTCTGGAAGTCACCAGATGACAGCCTGGTATTCTCGGGTTTAGTAGTTCAGCTGCAAAAGACATTACCTCATTTTTACATGAGTACCAGAGACGTCTTCTTTGTAAAATCATAAAATAACCAAACATGGCTATTTTGTGTATAGCAGACTACTGTATGGGACCTGTGAAAGATTTGAGTCTCTTCTTATTCACTGTCTAAATAAAGATGGAGTAGTATCCCTGCATTGGCCTTTTACTTGTGACTCACAGCATTAACTAAAAAAAAAAAAATAATAAAAAAAAAATCCCCCAAACCCTCAACTCTAACTTCCTTTCCAAGCTCTTATGAGGGTTTTCCACTAGGACCTCCCTTCTCTTAATTCCGTAGTGACCTCTTCCTAAGGCGTCATTCCTTACTTCATTTATATTTTTGGAGGTATAAACGAAACAGGCCCGTTCCCATGAGACCGGAGAACTGCAACCGCTTTGGACTTGTTTCCAACATGTGCTAACAGGCCAGTCTGGCAGATGAAAATTGTTACTCATTTACAGTAGCTATATGAAAATGAGTCATAAGCCACGTATGTTCACACTTCACTCTCAGCCCTCAGTTTCTACGCAGGTAACTCCCTCATGCAATTATTTGTCCTTAGCCCTGCTCTTAGGGAGATGAACATATTCCTTCCAAATTCTGTATACACTTTACCTACACCTGCCCTTCACGGGACACGAGTAGGGGCTCTCAAATGCAGTTACGTCACAGACTCTCAAACCTTCATTTACCTAGAAAAATCTGTCTTCTTAGTGTTGTTTGTTAAATGTGCTTCTCTTACTGGTTGATGGGAAAAATGTTCATGTGGCTGGAATATTCCAGCAATAAACAGCTCTCGTGATTATCAAATGCCTCGGCTCCACTTCAGCATTTAATCACCCTCAAAAGCCATAAATTGCCTCATATACTCCTCTACTATGAACATTTTCTCTTAATCAAACTGGATTAATAAGTTTAAGAGACATTACCCATTTATATGTGAATTTTGGTAGGTCATGAGAATAATGAGCCAGATGTACAGGAGATGTAAAGGACAATATAAGTTGCAAATCCATAACTTAGAGCTTATACAACATACAGAGAGCAGACATATCCGATATTAGCAGAGAAAGCTACCAAGAGATTCATGCTCATTTCAGCTTGACATGATACATTTATTTACCTTCAACATGAAAGTGTTTACATTATTTCTTGTCCCTAATGATGTCAAAGACAAGCTTAGACCTGTCAACAGGGTTAATTTTCAGTACTGTCTGATACTTGGGACTGCCTGTATTTTCACTTGGAAAGGGTTTTGTATCCCAAAGCAGAGCTACAGGTTTGCTCCAGATATTGGTTTCATTATTGCCATTTCTGAAGTTTCGATTTATGTTATCAATTACCGTCTATATGTTATTTATTTGTACTTAAAGAAAATAGACCAAATATTTGCTTATTCTAGGTGCTCTGAGCATTCCTGCTGATAGCTGTCCATAAAAGTCTACTGTACACACACCTTACCACTGCTCATTAACCGTATTGGAAATTAAAGTTTTTAACTGCTCACTTATCCCAAAGTACTAAAACTGAACTGTGTGGGCTATCAAAAAGTACAACATAAGCAAACCCTATCGGCAGCAAGGAGTGTGCCTCTGTCTGTTTGTGTTTTGAATCATAAAGCTGTAATGACAATATTTTATGGTAGGATCCTCTCGGTCCCAGTTCAAGAGCTTCGGGTCTGTGACACTATGATACAGGCTGTGCTAATCTAAATATAACGCTGGCTTGGTACAGTAGTGTACGTTTTCACAACTGGAACTAAAAATGTTAAATTGTGCTAGGGGATTGCAGATAGAGCCTGTGGTTTGCAAAGATAAGGGAGCTATCATAAACTGAACAAATTTAAATCTCCTGATTTTGCACAGGTGACAATAGTACAACTTTTGCAGTCTTAATAGAGCTATGTCTCTTTTAATTGATTTAGTTACATTATCAGTCTCCCAAATTGCACATGGCATGCAGAAAACTGATTCTTTCCCAACAGTGATATTTTATGAGATTGTCTGTGGATTTATAAATACCCTGAATGTTTTGAAATGAAACCAAAATCCAAAGACCGAAAGGAAGACTTAAGTAGAGAGAACCTAGCCATAAATCAATGAAATTAAACATTCTTCATACATTAAAAAATAAATTGTAGTATTGATTAATGCAGCAAGCAGCACAATTCCATCCCATTGCTACCATATTATTGTCACTTCAACCTGAACTTGCAATTTTCACAAGTTTCAGCATTTATCTTTGGAACTGTCACCTGTCACACTTAATGAAACTAAGTGACAATTGTATTTCTTTTAGTACATTAATATAATTACGGTTTTTTAAAACCCACTTCAGGGTTAAAATAAATCATAGAACTTCATTAACAATTGCAAGATAAGAAATCCAGCTTGCTGCTTTTTTTCTAAAGTACTGTAGGTTTGCCTTACTGTTACTTTGTCTTCTTTAATAAATATTGATTAGGATTAAATACTTTATAATATATCTTTTTCCATTCATGAGTTGTAGGCATCCACCTTCACAAATGAGGATAAATGTATAATCTCATGGTCTACTGTAGCATATCCTTTATGCATGCATATTGTGAGTGTAGTTAAGTATGGGTTTCTAGACAGATACTTAGACAAACATCAATGTCTATGTACAGAAATCTGTTGTGTATTTCTAAAACTTTCACTTTATTTTACCAAATTCCCAAATTGTGTATTTCCCTGCAAACTGCAGAGCGAATTAATGCAGTATTTTACAGATTGCTGTATCCATGGGTCAAGATCCTGATTTTGTTCATCAATGTGAGGGCAAAGTCATCCCATTGTTCCCAAGTTCATTCATTTACATTGAGAAAATGAGATCAAATATCTTCTGCTTTACTTTAAAAAAGTACTGTTCTGTCTCCTTTGTCCTGGGAGCTTGTTGGTGCTATTCACCAGTTCTCATTCCATAACAAATCTCATAAAGAAGAATTTACAGTGTGACAAGATACTAGAAGCTGTGGATGTCTTAAGACAGGGTTCTTTTTTGGTATCATAAAAGAAATAATAGCATACCTTTGTGTTTCTGCTTACCTTCATGTTTTGTCTTTTCCAGTTGCAGTTTTAATAAAAAGAAAATTCAATGGCTGATAACTTAGATGTTTCTGAAGACTTAGGGGTTTTGTACTAATTCTTTATATATGGCACCAGGCCTTCACAGAGTGACTTGCATAATTTTCACATTCTCACTAATTATTTAAGGTGGGTTTTTTTAATTCTTAGCATATTTGATCCCATTACAATGGCAGGCAGAAGGAGACACTTATTGAATATAGGCCTTGAGTGCTTCTTCACATAAATTTCCAGATGTAAATTGTATTTTTTTTTCCTCAAGAAAATAAGACCTTGGTGATGCTATGGTGTTTTGAGAGAGCACTTCAATAACTCTTTTCTAAATTCTGTATGATTCTTTTTCAGAATTACCCACAAATGAAGAGGCAAGATGCAATTCTTGTGAGAAGTATTTATTGGTTTGGGCTGAGAGCGTGGGGTGACCACATGAGGAGCGCTCCCATTCCCAGCCTCAGAACAGACTGATGCTGAGGTGAGGAAAAATGGAGCAGGCTGGAACATCTCATGTCCCTGCTGCAAGTGACAAATACACAAGAAAAAATAGCAGTAGCATTTGTGCTACTCCTTTGATTTACTCCTTAATTATATTTATGGTGTAAACTAATTAAAAGTATACCTTTTACCCTAAAAACCAGATCTCAAATCTCCTTCAAGCCCACAATAAAAAAGTGCTTGACATTTGAACTAGACTGTGGAGAGTATTGGATCAAACTCAGGACTGGTTTACCACTATTACATTAAAAAATCTGACCTTTTTTTTTTTTTTTTAATTTATTTTACTAACATAAGAAAATGGGGCAAAAATCAGGGAACTGGCCAGACATCCAGGAGTGGAACAGCAGAGATTCTACAGTGAAAGCTGACATGCCACAATTGCTTAAATTTTACTTGGCTGCAGATCACGGTTATCGGAACATTACTTTTATTATAATAAAGGATATTAAATAGAAAATCCAAATAATTTATTGAGAAGACTTAAAGCTCACTTTGGCAAACCACAGAACAGTATTTAACTCGTTTTTGTTGATCATTGATGATCAAGGTAATTTACAGACCACTGGCATTTATACCTTGAAACAATCTCTGAGAGAGAGCAGTTAGTATGTTAGAATCATAAAATAATTGAGTACAAACTATCTTACTTTTATTTACAATCATAAAAGAAAAAAAAAACAGCTCAGACCTCAAAATAACTCCTTGTAAAAGTTTACAGGCGCCTGTTTATAGCTCTTATAATGTAAAACAATGTTAAATAAAATTATACTTTAACATTATGCCTTTTACAGCATTTTCATTAATACTTTAAAATGTTTGAAATAAACCACAGAAAAACGAAAAGAGAAATGAAGGAATTTGTACAGTGTAATAGGCTTCCTCACTAAACTAAAATGTAACCATTTCTTTTGAAGGGAAAACACTAAAATTCCAGTGATTTTATGTCCACATACACACACTCTCTCTCTCTCTGATATGTGGCAGATATTGCGCATATTAATGGAGAATATAATTGTGTCCATCATTCAGTGGGCAGGACTGCATCCCCATGTATGTGATCCAAAAGTACCAGCTATATGGGGGACCTTTTGAATCTAATTTGTGTTTTCTGATTTTATTAATATTTTAGCTGAGCTATTATTATAGTCATGCATAAATATTTGGTTCTTGTATAGTTGGTAGTTTATACTTGCCATTAATTGCCATAATGCTTATCTGAATACTTTTTGGAGTTAATGTCTCTGTGCCAATATCAGAACTATACAATACCTTTCAGTACTGCTTATTAAAATAATGTGACTGAAAGTATTTTAAAACTAATAGTCAGTATGATCACTGTGCAGTCCTTGAAACGGTATAGATAATTCCCTCTTGTGTCTTTCTAGCTATTCCAGCAAGTCTAAAGGATGAGATGAGGAAGGGAACTGGGCAAAATCCAAATTGTCCTTAGCTTTTCTTTTGCTTCCTGGGAAAAATTCCCATCCTGTGAGCATAGACACAAAATTATATCAGGCCTGGACCCAAGATTTGCAGTACTTTCATTTAGCTAAGCAAGAAACTGAGGCAGAAGACTATTTTTCTTTAATTCCCTGTTTCAGACAAGTAAGGGTGCCTTTTTCCATCTTTACTTGCATGGGTTGCGAGGATGCTCATCTGTCAATGTAGAAAAACAATAACTTTTTGATCCAAATGAAGTTTTGTAATTTTTTTTTGGTAATGTTATTTTGTAACTGTATTTTGTAACGTTATTTTGTAATTTTAGTTCTGTCCAATCTAGACAATTGCATGTTCCTGGCTGGCAAAAAACCCTGTTAATTTAGGCAAATACACAAACAAACAAAATCATGATAGTTAAAAATACTAGTAGAACTGACTGAGCTTTATTTTTATGTTTGTTTTTCCTACAACCTGTATTTTACATGTAATATCCAAATGAGCGTTTGATGCTAAGACCTTAGTGCAGTCATTTATACAGATGCCAAAATGAAAAAACCAGGAGGATATATTCAGGCAATTAAAGAAAATATTGATTATAATTATCAGCTAGAACAAAGAGAGGGAAAAAAGACCTCATGAAATATTTTACCTCAAGAAAACTGTAATTCATAGAATTGTTGCAGTACCAGATTATTTTTTTTCTTTGTGAGTTGTAAAGATATGGGTGAGAAATGACTGTGCAAGATGGCACAGTTGTGAGTGAAAAGCGTGAGAAAATAACTTCTGCTTGTATGTATAGCGATGACTTTTTATCAAAGGTTTGATTGTGCATTCAGTATTATGGACTCATAACATGCAAATGCATTCTGCTGTTAATACACATTCACAGCATACATGTTAGTGGTTCCAAAGGAGCTGTTACAATATATGCTCTGAATATGTATTAGGAATAATACACAATATGTAAGTAAGGGCACTCTGTATTATGAAAATATAACACAGAATACACAAAATTTTTAATACTCATTCATAGCGTACTCTCTGGCAGCTCAAAAGGAGCAACTGTTCTGTGTATTGTGAACTCCTATTGAAGATGTACAAAATTAACTAAATTTTTATAGATCTCTGGATGTGATCCCGTCATCTCACACAGCAATATAACATACAGTTTTCTGTTCCACTGCATTATTTATTCTGTTTTTAAAATGTGCTTGGTTTAGTGTTTTTCATTTTAATATTTTTGGGAAGGAATGACTAGGTATTCTTTTCATATGGAAATATTTTTATTTTTGTGGAATTCTAGATACAGTATTTTTGCAAAAGTCATTTGATATTGGCAATTAGTTTGATACTGCTGAGAAAAGGTAATGTAAATTTCATGAATACTCACAATTGTAAGGAATGTGCATAAAATACTAATGTAGAATAATGCCAGATCCAGATACTGCTCAGGTTGCAGAAGCAAAAGGATCCTTGTTAACCTGAAAAGCAACAGAAATATTTGGCTTAGGATTTTTTTTTCTTGCTATAAATATAGCCTCCAGGATTATTATGAGTTAGTGGTTCAGGTAAATTCATTAAGTTATTCTAAATTTACTAAGTGTCTATATAGTTCGTGTTACAATATTCTGTGTTCAGTTAGCCACACTTTTTAATCAATATTCCCTTAAAGTTCCTGTCCCGTTAACTCAAAAGATGCTGTTGTCCACCGTTTGTCTTTACTAAGATGATCTTTATTGTCAAGACAAGTTCCAAATAATCCTGAGTGCATCAGTACAGAGTTTGAAGCATTCACTTTTGCTGAATTTCAAGTTTCTTCTGAAGTCCTAAATAAGTTTTTTATTAAGGTGCAATATTAACTGCAAAGTGAAAAGCTGAATAACTGAAGGGAATATATGCAAATAAATTAACTGTTGCAATCCAGCACACTTAGTTGTAATTGAATACTGAATATTTCTTCTTGACTTATTTGTAGGAATGTAATGAATTACTGGTTGACATTTTGTTGTGATGAAACGTCATTTTGCATGCCTCAATATATGATCTGTTACTTTTTCATGTGAGATCTATTACCTGCTTGAGTGAGCTACTTGCTTGAGCTTGCTAAGGAATAGCCGAAACTGCCATAAACCATGCCATGTGATGTGTTTCGCCCTAAGTAGGATAAAGCTTGTTGAGTTGAATTCATCTTCATGCAACTCCTCGGACTTCATTGGGGATACATCAGAAATAATCTCAGAATATTTCATTTTGTTTTACTTCATAATTTCTCAATTTTAATGAAATCTTTGTCATCTGTGTTAGAAAAGATTTTACAGAAACAAAAAATTTTGTATATTGTTATACTTACTATAAACAGGAAAATACCTTTTCATATTTTAAATTCATGTTTACACTACGTTTAATTCTCACTTGCCAGCTCAAGCCAGCACAAAGCAGTCATTAAGCCTCATATTGTCTTTCTCCCCACTGTGGAGCCCATCCTGTGACAGAAAAACATTGAACCTGGAGAAGAATCATTTGCAGCAGAAAGACTTCTTCTTGCTCCCGGGGAGCACCAATGTATCAACGTACAGCATTCCCGGAACCAGCTGCTTCTCTAAAAGAGAATGCATTTCTTTATTCCGTTTCTGGTTATGGAAGGAGTTAAATCTGCAAGTCTCATTTTAGGCATCCTACTGTTTGTTTGTATCTAGGTTTGCGCTCTGTGGAGGTGGATTTCCTCGGGCTAGGAGGGGTTGGTTGCCCTGTTAGGCCCAGCTGGTGTCTCAGGCACCGCCAGTGCCACAGCACTTCACCAGCCGTGTTCTACAGAGCACCAATCCTCACCTGCAACGCCGCTGCACCCAGCTCTGAGCTCGCACCCGACAACTGACGTGGCTTTAAACGGGGTGTTTTGGAGAAGGGTCATATACAAACTAGGCCGTGAACACCAGGAACCAAAAGTACTCCAAACCAGGCATGGTAGTGACCTTCAAATTCCCTTTTACTGTGCTTTTACGCATATACTGCGTGCATTTCTGCTTTGGATCTAAATTTAAAAAAAAAAAAAAAAAAAATTGTAAGCCTCACTTTGAAGACTGTTATTTTATAATATAATTTGGCTTTAACTCCAAGTGTTTTCTTTAGCCCTTTTAAATATCCTGGTGTTGCCACGCTACAAAATATTTAGGACAGAGATCCTGCCATGATCCTAATACTGAAAAGAGCTACGAAGTTTAGAGTAATACACAGATGTTAAAAATGCATATTACAAAGTTGCAACTCATGTTCCTAGACATAGCAGGGTAACTTGGACTCACAGGTACTAAGGTACATGCAATCAGTCACAAAAAGATTTACTAAATATTATGTCCATCTTTCAGAAACATTAAAGTGATACAGGGTGTTAAGAAGGATGTAAGATGTTTCCAGTTTCCTCTGCTCCTGTTGACCGAAGAAGTCGGTATCAGTTAAAGAGTAGCTTTGAGGAGGGAAAGGCAAGTTTTAGGATGGGGAGCAAATTTGGGTACCTACACCTGCATTGATCCATAAGTAATAGCTATTGATCTTCACTGTGTAAGCGGTAGTATATTTAATATTTTGTTTGTAGAATTATGCACAAATTTTCTACAGCATTGTTGAGATGAGCAACTCTGCTATCCAAAACTCCTCCACAAGAAACTGATAGAAAAAACCCCTCAAAGACTACAAGTTTGCCTTGGAAAATTCAAGCTAGAAATACAGCTTGAGTTTTTAATAATGTCAGTAAATAACCTTTGGAACAGTTTATTTTGGGATATTGTGAGTTTACTTTAAGTAAACAACTTGTGTCTTTCTAAAACACTTTATCTCATGCAGTGACAAGTCTATTTTGGCTGGAGGCAATATCTATCATGTGGCTTGTGTAGGAGCTCAGACTAGAAAATGGTGATGACCAATTTTGTCCTGAAGACATACAATTATATTTTGCATTCTGTGCACTTTTAATAGGAACCTGTTTTACAGAAATTTTTTAATGGGGAAAAAACTTGGAAGCTTTTTTTTTCTTTCATAAAATGTTTACCTGCCTACAAACTACACTTATTGCCTTTTGCAAGTGTTTTGAGCTTCCCTTCACATCCATCCCAAAATCTGCCATTATGGTCTAGAAGTCTATACCTTAATGCTATCATCTAGCAATGGAAAGGTATATTGGAATATATATATAAGCAACAGCCTATAACTTGGTTGCTGTAGTGAGATACAGCATACTTGAAAGGCTGCTGATGTTAATGTCTGAACTGCTCACTTCCTGAGAGTTTTCAATAACATTTTAGAATGATACATATTGTAAAGGAAAGAAATAAAACAATTATTTTAGATTAGCTGTGTATTTGTTAGAACGATGTTGTACTGTCAGGAAGTGCTGTATGGTTGGCTTATACCAATGAACTTCGTCTATCAGTGGTATCTCATTAACAGTGACCACATCTGGACCCATCTTTTTTACAATCATTGCAGTCTTTGGTACGTAACTGCTGCCCAGTTGAACCTTGGCAGGGTGAGCTCATCCCATCATGTCTTTAAAGAAGATAAACTGCACACCATGAAGTCTACCATGTGGGTTTCATAGATAAGGTTAAAAATACCCCGAACACCAGCCCTGGGCGGTATCTGCTCTTCATAGGCATTTATTATCCAATGAAATATTTTGAAGGCAGGGTGTGGTTGGCTAAATTATTGCTCCTCCCATTCTCTGCTGTTTCCAGTTTCAGAGGGAAAAACACAAGCTTGTACATTGAGCATGAGTCATAACCTCTCTTCTGCTACTGACTCACTTGGGAGTTTGAGGTAAGTCGCTCTACCTTATGTCTCAATTGCTCTACCCCCAGGACAGCAAGGAGAGAAGGCACTACGGAAAGTTATGCAATGTTTTTGTAGATGAAAAGTGTAGATATTGAGACCAATATTATTATTATTATGCAGTATGATAATAAAAGCGTGCCTCAAATGGATTTTTTACATAGCTTCCTCCCCACATAAAACATTTTTTTTCCATTTTGTCATGAAAAAGTTTAAAGAAAGATTATGTTGTACCAAAGAACATCTTAGGTTACAGAAATACTTAAAAATGATTGTATTTCTCAGAGGGAAGTATATGCACCTTGCATCATACTGCTCTCTTGTGCGCCAATAATGACCAATAATAAAGCTGTGCAGTGGTGCTAAGTTGACGACTTCTGAAATAAGACAAGGCCCTGCAGCGTGGAGTCTCACACAGAACGGGCTCCTACTCAGGTGCTTACACTCTATCCTGGTTGGTTTGCAAGCATTGCAGGGAAATATTAAACTTTAACAAGTGAACTCTTAATACCTGAGCATATTCCTTAGGAATATCAAAATAAATACGCATCAGTTATAGTCTTTTATGTTAGGATGTAGATAGCCTATAACTTGGCTATTTTGTCTTCCTACTTTTGTTTCCTAAAAGATACCTGGTTTTACACTGTAATGAGACATACTAGTAAAGTATATTTATTAAACCATAATAAAAAATGTGCTTGTAAGTTTTAAGGAAACTACAGTTTAAACATGAACACACTTGGTTACAGAAAGGTGATATACTGTGATAGCGTAAGCAAGGTAAAGCACGTAGCTTATAGACACGAGCACACACACGGGCAGTAATTGCAGTACTTCATGGTGCGGGCAAGAGCAGGGTATGAGGCTGATGATCAAATCAATCTGTGCCATAGGAAAGAAATGTGTTTCCCATACAGAGAAAGCACAGGTAAGACCACTTGGCAGGTGATAGCGGAAGAAGCAGTTTGTTCTCTGGGGCTTTACTTTTCAAAAAATGCCTGTTCTATCCTTTGTGTTCCTTTGAATATTTTCGTATGCCCGCTTTAAAGTCCTTTTTTATAGACATATCCGAGTGTTACCAGTTAAGGTACACGAGAGGGTTAGGTGGTGTTAGAACCGATCTTTGAGAGGGGTGGAAAGACCGGGAGGGCAGGCGTGGAGGCCTACGGCGTTTCACGTGCCTGCTTACCCCGCTTCTGGGGCGCAACTTGTTGAAGGCAAACAATAACCGCAGCGGACAACTTCTGAGCCAGCGGTTGCACCATTAAAAGTGCCTCTGCACCGCTGCCAAGCGCTACAACTGCAAACCCTGTCGAGGCATGAAAGCCTCCCTTTCAGAGGGTTGGGGTTTTTTTTTTTTCTTCCCTTCTTCCCTATTTCTGCTTGATGAGTTTCGGCCTCCTGGGGGAATTTCCGTGGCTGGAGGCCCGGCTGGGGGCGGAGGGCAGTGAGGCGCCCCGCCGGCCGCCCCCCCACGGCCCCGGCCCCGGCCCCGGCCCCGCGCAGCCCAGCCCAGCCCAGCCCGCGGGCCCGTCGCTGGCGGGCGGCAGGACCTGCACAACCGCCGCCCCGAGCCGCGGCCGCCGCCAGCCGGAGCGGGATGTTTCATTGTCCGGAAATGATGGAGAAGGAGTGACTGGCGGCGGGGGGGACAGCGGGTGTGAGTGCCAGCGTGTGCGCCCCCCTGCCCGGGGGGAAGACCCGCGGGCGCGGGGCGGGCGGCGGGAGAGGCGGCGGCCGCCGCCGGGGGAGACGGAGCAGCGGCGGCGGCGCGGGGAGCGGCGCGGAGGTTCCCGCGGTCGGGGCGCGGAGGAGGGCTGGGCGCCGCGGGAGGAAATGCGGAGGTAGGGCGCGCCGCGGTGCCGGCCGGCTCTGCCGTAGCGGCCGGGGTCCCCTGGGCCCCCCCCCTCCAGGGCTGTTCTTCTCCCTCCCACCCCACCGGCCGCCCCCCGCGGCCGCCCGGCTCACGGCCCGCGGCCGCCCCCGCCCCACGGCCGCCGCCCCCCCGGCCCCGCGGGTCCTCGCCGCGGGGGGCGGGCGGTGCGTCCGCCGCCGCGCCGCAAAGTTGCTGCCGCTTCGTTGCTGTCCCTCCTCGGTCCCTCGCCCCCGAGCCGTGAGTTTTCTGCATAAAATACATTAACGAGTCCTTTCATTTGCTTGTTCCTTCAGGGTCGCGTGTTAGTTTTGTTGGAGGGGGGTGCAGGCTCTTTATTACTCGGTGAGAGAGCTGGCAGATGTCCCAAGTGAGAGAACCTCTTCCTCCGGGGCCTGAAGGGCCAGAGCAAGCTCCGACTGAAAACAGCTCTTTGATCTCTCTCCCTCGAGGTAAGTTGCTTTAAAGTTTCACTGTAATTGTTGCGCCTTTTATTTGAATGACACGTTTACTGATTTGTTTTGTGGGTTTTAACCCCTCTTCTCTTTCCCCTCCCTCCGACTTCCCCTCTTGGTGTAACTTGGTAACACTTTCACTTCCACCACTTTATTGTTTTAGCCAGAAATTCCTATATAGAAAATGCAAAAAAAAAAAAAAAAATTGCACTGATGTCACCACCGGTTTTCAGTACTTGAAAAACTGCAGTCATTCAGAGGCAGATGCTCCTTAAAAATTGGCTTCTTGTTTCTCAGCTTTGTGTTTGTGTTTAGAAGCTCTTCCCTGTGAAGCTCTCCTTCCAGGTCTTGCAATAGATTGAGAAAGGTTGATCCAGGAGCAGGAGCATTTTTCAGGTTGGAGGTCACTTTGCTGGGTTTTGTTCTTAGGTTACTCTGTGATGCTGCAGCTAAAACCAGTTTCTCAGTGTTAACTTGTTTCGTAGCAGCTGTTGAAAAAGTTGTTTAAAAGTGCATTCATCTTAAAGAGAAATTCTTTAAGTTATGTCTTACTTGCATTTGCACAAAATACACTGATATTCTGGTCACCTTCATGTAGGGAAGTTTGACAAGGTATATTGCAGGTTATCCTCAAAACAGGAAAGCGTGTTTGCCTACTGTAAAGATAAGACTTAATTACTTATTTTCATTTACAGCTGCAGCTTTGTTTTCCAGGATTCTGACAGTAGTTTAAAAAAACTCTGAAGAACAGACAAATAAGCTTGTTCAAAAACTGTAACTTTATTCATAACCGGTTAACTGGAGCAGATCCTGGTAACACAGTTGTGCAACTGTGGATTAAAGATGCAGTCTTGTTTTTGTAACTTGGAAAATCAATAGCTATGTGAAATCAAAGTTGAAGACTCATTTGAGAAACCAGAAAGTATCCGTAGCTAAGTAAAAAATGTTCTGGCAGGGAGACATATTAAATTGGCTTATACTTATCTTATTGTTGGGGGTTTTTCTTGTCCTAGAGAATGACTCATAACTTCTAAACAGTAAAAAATAATAAAAAAAGATTAGATACAGAAGATCAAGCATGCAGAACTGAACTGTTAGAATCATGTTTTTGCCAGAAACATCAGTATCTGTGATACATGTTTATTTTCAATGTCTTGTTTTTATCTGTCATGGGATCAAGTGGCCATACTGGTTAAATTCTGCATGTAGGCCATACATCAAAGTTACTGAAGTTGTAAGTCAGTGAACTAAGTAGCCTGGAGAGCAGTCTACTTTATATTGTGGTTTCACTATGAAATAAAGTCTTATGTGATTCCATTTTGTAAGACTTTCAATATGTGCTCTTCTTTTTATGAAAAAGTAAGGAAACAAATACTGATCTGTCCACAGACAAGTTATGTGCAGAAAATCTGAATGACACAATTACAGCTCACAGCTGTTGAGGTGGAGGATTATAAAGTTACTTAAGGATCAGTAAGGTACAAACAAGTGTAATATATTGCTTCAGGTTTGCTTACTGGCCACACCTTTCAAGGCACACACTCAATTTCAAAGCATATGTATAGTTCACAGAAAGACAAGGCTGGTTTTTTACAGAATGAAGCATTCAAATACATAATTTTTATTCTAGTGAACTTAGATTTAAGGATAACTGTGGATATTTGTTGCTTTTTTCTAGCCTAAGTCTGTTGGGGAAATGGGGGTGGAAAGAGGAAGAGGTGAGTTCATAACATTTCCAGTCTATATTCCAGCATTTCTGTTGTCAGCTTTGCAGTGTGTGGTTACAGGGTAAGGTAGTCCAGATATTCCAGGACTGAAGATATAAGATAATGTGCCTGGGACTTTCAACACCCCCCACTCTTTCTATACTCTGTCCCCTCACCCCCCCGCCCTGAACATCCAAAGGTACACTGACTTCTCTAGAATGTGGCAATAATTTTAAAAGACGGGGTTGAAATTCGTATTATTTCTGGAAATAGGCTAGAGGTATGTGGAAAAATCTGCAATAATTTGAAATAATTACTACTTTACTGAGAATCACCTCGTCATGTTTATGTGATGACTCCATATGTTTGCAGTGAGATACTTGAAATCTGTGTTCACCTAGGAGTAAAGATTCTTTAATCAGAAGAAAATGGCTGATGTATAATAAAGTATTAAGTGCATTCTAGTAAGAAAGAATTTTTAATTGGTAACAGCATACTTTAATGTGCTTTCTATATTTGTTTAACTGGTAGAGATACCTCACAGAACTACAGAAAAGAAGTAGTTTGTTCTCAGCATAAAAGGTATCATAAAAATATCCAGATCATCAAAGTGCTCCTTTTGCTAGCTGTCATACGCATTCAGGTGCTGAAGACTAATTGTATTTTTCCATGAAAAGAAACTTCAGCTGAATTTTAAATATTCAACAAATAGCTACCCCACAACCTAAGAAAAAACGAAACAAAAGTAATAAAGCTTAGGCAGGTTGCAGGGATGTACATCAGTTGTGGAGATGGTGAAAACTCTGAGTTGAGACATAGTTTGGCCTACAGATGTGGCATGCTCTGGCTTTCGCAACTTAAAAGAATTTTTGTGTGTTACTTTAACCAGCATGCTCTCTCAACATCTCCCCTGTCACTGATCTTCCTCGGTAGTTCGTTTTTGATTTAATGCCTAAATATTTGTGAGATTATTAGACTTTGCCCCTCCACAATTAGTACGCTATGAGACACAGTAAATGAAATCATAGCTTCTTGTGGCAATGTCAATACTCAATTTCACTCCTTAAACCATTATTTATGCCAATGGAGTCTGCTGCTCTAAGGTACAGACTACAGGATGAAAGGTTTAACCTAATTTCTGCTAACAGCTAGTTAATTTTTGCCACATCATTCCAAAAGCATAGCTCTACTCGTGCACCCTTGTTCAAGATCCTGGTCATGCCATCCCTCTTCTGTAGCTCCACAGGCCTTGGAATCAAATTATGACTACTGCTTCTGCCTGTGTGCTGTGTAATGCAGTCAGAGTGAGTAGTGTCATGGCTCTGCTTACACCACTTCAATTTGCTGTGATCAAGCATTTTCTGCACTGGTGGGTACCAAAATAATGTCCCTTAACAAGGCATGTGACATTTTGTGACCGTTAGCCTCTCTGCCTTAAGGAGAACGTTTCATATGTTAGAAGTCGTGCCATGTTTATTGCCTGGACTATAGGTAGACTTTTTCCATTAAATCCTCTACATTTGAATAAACCAGAGAATACAGGAGAGAAATTAAACAAGCATGGAGCTATATTTAGAGAATCAGGCCACATTTTAGAAAATGTAGGACTGTCATCTATAAAGTATTTGGAATGCTCTTACATTTCCTTGTTAGTAACTAAATGTAACCTAGAATAACAAGTGTATAATATTTAGTTTTCTCAATTTAGAAAGAAAATAAATAAAGGAAAACCCCCTCTACTATGAAATTGAGACTAACAACTATAAGAACTTTCTAAAAAGTCTTCAAAAGATGGAAATCCACTAGAATTTTTATTTTTATGGAGTGAGGGAGAAGGATGGAGAAGCCTAGTAGAAATATAAAAGCTCAAATTCTGTAAGTGACCATTCTCTCTGGTGCAAATCATGTCGCTGTTGCTGGATGGAGAATGCAATTCTGATTTGGTGTCTGAAGAAACATATTCAGCAACTAATACTCCCATTCAGAAAAGTACAAAATGCATGTGCTCCTCTTCAAGAATGTGTTTCAAACCCCTTAATGTTTTCTGTGCTTAACTATTTTCATGGTGAAGAATGCTAAAGGAAAGTGCTGGCTAGATGAAATCGGGTGACAGAAGGAAGATTCACTGTGGGGAATGTCTGGACATTCTTTAAGCAACAACGATTACTATCGCCATAATTGTTGCACTTTACCAGCAGTGTCTCAATGTTATGAGTAATGGATTTTTATTTTAACGGTTAGCCAGTGCGCCCAGATTGCTCAACCTTACCAAATGCTTCCTCTGTATTTGTGTTCCCACTTGCAATCTGACAAGAGTTGAGTAAATCTGTGTTAATTTGTTTCATTGCTGTCTGTCAGCACTGAAGCATTTATTGAACATTACTAAAATACCTAAAACCTAAACCTAAACTCTAAACCTAAAACCTAACTCTAGTTTGTCATAAAAATATACTTTCATAAGTGTCTAACTCTAGTTTGTCATAAAAATATACTCTGCTTTCAGTTTCACATGCATGCCGTTCCAGTAAAGTGATTCACGTCCACATGGGTGCAATAGGCTTGTGTTTCATGGAGCTGACTGTAAAGTCCTGCATGAAAATTGACATGCTTTTGTTCCATCTCATAGGCTAGTTTTATATCAAAATATTCTTCTCAAGTTCCATTCCAGGTCTTCAGAAGTTGGCCTTATCTTTGTTTTAAACACTTGTTTTTTCCTAATAAGTGGCATCCAGCAATGAGTGTGTTATGCTAGTGTTTTCATTTGGATCAGCAGTGTGGTTTTGAAGTGAACCTGCTGTTCACCCCCACTTTGGTCTGCATTGCGGAGCAATCGTGGGGTGTGACCTGGACTGGATTCCTTTTGGACAAAATAATCTGGAAGATGCATTGTGGGAATGTGCCTAATGCACTCCAGCCACTAATGAGCCTTCAGTCTTTGAGATTAAATTTGAGAGCTAGTCCAAAGTAGAAAGCCCCTGGAACATGTGTAATATGGAAGGTGTCCATAAAATCAACCCTTTCGCTCCACAGGCCCACTTCTATTGGCCCATGCTATTGCTAATACAGATGTAGCCACTGAGTATTGCTTAGCACTTACGTGAAGCTTATGTTTTGTACACATGTGAAACATTGTTGGATGAATTACACAAGTTTATAACTGGCTGTACGACAATTAGTATGATTATTTGTGCAAAGAAGTTTTTGCTTATGTATTTGAACTATTTAATGCTTTTAATAGTGTGGAGTACCTATTTGCTTGTTGCTATTAATTTTTAATTTATCACAACTGAAATTTGTCCAGTGCTGTCAAACTTGTAGTACATCCATACTTGTTCCGTAGCTTGCACCTGGAAAATTCTTTGTAAGAGCTTTCCAAGAAGTTCAGTTGAATTGCTTTAATTTTAAGAGACTGACTTTTTTCAGTGGTATTATTGAGGCCATTGAAAGTTGCAATGAGACATTTAAGTGAAAGCCACTGAAATTAAATGAAAACAATGTAGTTAGTTTTAAAACAATTTAACATCTAAACTCCATAGATTCCAACTCTCTAAGTTGTGGATTATCAATATTAATTAGATTGTACAACCAGTCGTTGATGAAATGAGATTGTTTCAGGCAAATCATGAACTGGGATAAGCATTCTGTACACGAATAGCACAGTTGAACTTAGGTGTTACGTGAAATGCCTAAAAGTTTTAGGCATTTCATGAAGTAGCTGGTGGGTGTTACTGTTAATGGTTCCATTGTGAAACCTGGTATTACTGCAGTTCCATTGTGTTATTGTTGTGAACAGTGGAATTTTCAGTAGGAAATAGCATCCTCGGTGGTTCCTTGCCAGCGAGGATATTAATGAACAAAGGAAGTGTTAGAAGTGCAGTGTTTGCCACATGCTCTTCAATCCCTCCCAACTGCTGTAGGCTTGAGACAGAGAACCGCTTTGTTATCTTTCCTTTTGGAAACATTCTTCAACTTTTTTGTTCCTCATAGACTTACTTTTGTGTTGGTTTTTTTTTTTCCACTTTGATAACTTCTCTTTTTGCTTTGAAAGACAAAATTCCATTTGGGATGGTTTGATGATTTTTGTTTAAATCTGCATCTGCTTGTTCAGGGATAACTCAGGCTTTCTGAGGATTCATGACCCAGCACCTAGGTCAGGTTTAGGTGCCTAAGTAAGCTTTGCCCTGTGCTTCCATCATTCCTCCGCCCTTACACAGTAAAACTGTTGAGCTGTTCCAGTCTCTGCATTTTTGGAGGCTGCAATGACTCCACTGTGCCAGTCCATTCTGCTTGTCCCTTTCTCCTTGATGAGAATGATGCACTCAGGTTTCCAGAAGCCTTTCCCACCAGTTGCTTTTGCTTTATGTGTTACTTGGTGTGTTCCACCACATTGTTGAACAGAAAATGAATGTGTCATAGCAGCAAAGCCTTCTATTGTTGCAGCGACGGGATTTTTAACTCATTTTACATCCACAGTGTCCTTATGTCAATAGATAAACTCTAAACCTGTTTCTCAAGTCCAGTTTGTCATGTTTGCTAGTCAAGCACTTTTATAGTTCACATGCATGAAGAGATAAATAGGCGTATGTGTCATCTACTGAATAGAAATCAGCTGCCAATCATACTCTGAGGACATGCAACCCTGTGCCCCTGTGACCACTTGTTTCCATTTTTTTTTGTGTGTTCAGGGATTGAATATTACGTAGTTACTGATGCATTGAGGTATGATACCACATTTGAACACAGTGAGACCCATTTCTGCATAAACTCAAGAGATGTAGTGGGGCGTGAGGGGGCAGCTAGAGTGTGAACGTACAAATGGATAAGCACCCGGAGATGAAAAGGTGGTTATTTGTCAAAGACTTGAGTTCTTTGAGCTGTGTCCTGCAAATATACATCTGCTGCCTATCTTTTGGGAATAGTTTGCATATTAATGGGATGTCCACTCAATATGCTCTACATTTTCATAGAGGAAGATAGAATAAATATAGCTCTGAAAAGAAGGATACTTCATTGGGACGTTCTAAGAAGTTTTCAGGAATTAGTTTGATCTATATCCAAGCAACTTTATAAAGGCATAGAAGACAGGATTGGAAGGGATCTGCAGAGATTGCCTTACATACCTTTCTTGCCTAACTATACGTGTCTGTCTTGACAATTCAGGCTATTTGCCAAATTTTCTTTTTGATAGGGCTCTTGTAATAGTAACCTTGTTGCTGACAAACTATTCTGCCACTATTCTGTTGGTGGAGTCTTGTCAAGTGTATTTGATATGATGCAAAGAAATGTACGTAATCAAAGGCACATACTCCAAACTAAAACAGGAGTTAGCAATCAATGTTATAGTAGTCTCAATGGTGAAAACAAGTTTTGATTCTATGAAATACATGTATTGCTATGTAATTTTTAAAATAAATATGACAAGACTATGGTAAAACAAATGTATGTACTATAAAAGTGATTTATATATACTTTAATAATTCCAAATAACAAAAAAAATAGGAGTTCATTTATTTCATGAAACAGGAATTTTGAGATGTGATTAAAATTGTTAATTTTTTCACTAAGCAGCTTACCTGTTATCAGTAGTATAGATATGGTTTGGCTGTTAACAATCTCAATTCTATAGTTTGCTTACGTAAACCTTAAACTTGCATTAATCTCTACACAAGTAGAGTTTGTGCCCATGCGTACCTTCAGGATAAACCACAGGGTGCTCTGTGTGGGTGTCAGTCCCGCAAGGCTCCTCAGCCTAGGGACTGCCGTTCAGTTAGGAGAGGTACAGGTTGCTGATCTAGGGGCTGAACCATGGCAGGTAAGAAGGCTATGTTGCTTTTGTGATGTGACCAAGAGTAACTTACTGTGGTTTTGAAGAGAGATTGGATTTCTACCTCAGCACTGCCAGAGTCAGAACATAATGAGTCTTTTCTTTCCATTATTTGAACTGCTAGGAAGAGCATCTCTTTTTCTTCTTGGCTGTCGGTTTTGGAGGTTAGTGACATGAAAGTGGAAGGGTGTACTAAAGGAAGCAGAAGCTAAAATACTAAGGAAGTATTACATTAAAATTCTTAAGGTTAACCTTGATTAAAACAGAGAAGCGTTACAAATTTATTTGAAGATGCAGTAAAAAAAAGCCATGCCTGTCTATGGTCAGATCCAGCCATTAGTTTTTGTTCCAGCTGTAGGTTTTATTAAAACTGCTCTGCTGCAAGCATGGCACATCAGAGAAGACTAAGGTCTTTGCATTGATTCTTACTGGACTTGTAAATGTGTTATCTTTCATAAACTACTCTTATCACTATTCTTATGCACCTAACAAAAATAATGTCAACAACAAAACAGAGACTCAGGAGTGTTCTTGAGGGTGTTTCCTTGTGTGATTGGTTGTAGTTGGTATGTTGTAGTTGCACCTCTAGAATTAAAAAAAAAAAAAAAGAAATGTTATGATCCCATCATCAGCTGTTTTTATAAGGGAATAATCAAGAAATTCTTTTGTACTAAAACTGACACCTTGTACATGTTCAAGAAAAAACAGATAATTAATCAGGATACCAGTGTTTGTGTATTTACAGCGTTCTGATGCATTGGAAGGGATGTATGAAAAAATCTTAAATAAACTTAGCTTAAGGTCTACTTTTTCTGAAGCCCCAATGTACAAAGCCTGGCTGGGATGGAGTTAATTTTCTTCAGTGCAGCGCTTGTGGCACTGTGTTTGGGATTTGTCACTAAAACAAGGTTGATTGATAGCACACTGGTGGTTTGGCTGTTGCTGAGCAGCACTTGCACAGTGTCAAGATCTTCTCTTTGCCCACTCTGCCCCCCCCCCAGCAAGTGGGCTGGGGGTGGGCAAGGGGTTGGGAGGGGACACAAACCAGACAGCTGGCCCAGGTTGACCAGAGGGATATTCCACGCTATATAACATCACGGTCAGCAATAAAAACTGGAGAGGTTTTCGGGGAGGTGGCCATTGCTTGGAGACTGGCTTGGGCATCAGTCTACTCATGGGAGGTGGCGAGTGGGTGCCTTTGCATCGCTTGTTTTGTTTTTTCTTCCTCTTTCCTTCACTTATTAAACTATATCTTGACCCACAAGTATTCTCACTTGTGCTCTTTCTGTTCTCTCTCCTTGTCCCGCTGGGGGCTGGGGAGGGAAGGAGCGGTCCTGTGGTCCTTGGCTGCAGCCCGGGGTCAGCCCACCACACCCCCAGAGCAGCATCTGCCACGAGATTAGCTGCTCCAGTGGGTCATTCTGGAGTGCAAAGGAAGATACCAAATACATGTTTAATGATGTAGGTTTCTGTTATGTACATTCGTGGGGAAGTCTTCATCTGAATTTAACAGATCAAAGAACAGATACTCAATGTTAATTGTTGTAAACTTCCTATAAAAATTGTTTGGTGTTCACTTGCAACATTGGGGTTTTTTTGCTTTTTAATAGCACCTCTTCTTTCTTGTTAACTATTAATATTGTTTACATGACTTTGACTGGCTGTTTACCATATCCAGCTAGAATAATAAAAGTAAACATGAGAAATACACATACAACCTACATAGTATTAAAAAAAAAAAAAGAAAAACATGCTGAACCAAAAACAAGCAGAGGAATGAAGACTAAATCCCTATGAATAATGATGATTGATTGTATTCTGCACTCCTTCAGCTTTATTAGATCAAAATGTAATCTAGAACACTGATGGCCCCATAATATTAACATTAATGTTCCCTCCATAATATTGCCATTAATGTTTCCTTAGAGCTGTTCATTGTTTACTACCTGAAACAGTAGGGCTCTGCACAGTCGGATCCCATGCAAGAAAATTATGTACAGTAACTCTGCAGTTTTGTACTACCACTGCTGGGTAGATATTGTTGTAATCTTGGTGGTGTTACTGCAGTAATTTAAGAGCAAAATCTCTTAAAATAGCTCATTTAAGCTTACTGTATGTGGCAAGCAGAGTGCACAGTGCTTGCATTTCTTTTACACTAGCTCTCTCCAGGACACTACTTATTTTCATTCAGTCTATTTCAGGGCACTTTTCAAACACTTTTGAAACACATTTACACCTGATACCTGACTGCACAGGCAAACTCATCATGCTTCAGTACAATCGGATTTGTATCTGATAGATATCAGGTAGAAATAATTTGTATCTAGTGTCTGTCAAAAGGGGTTGAAAAAATCTGAGGTTTTCTTTTGGATAGGATGAGTATCTAGGTAAGATTAAGTCATCAGGGCAAGATGCAAAATGGACTGAAGTCAATGGATATCTTCCCAATCACTTCGTGAAACAGTTCATCTCAGGATGGGCTTGAGGAAATACTGACACGTTGTTGAAGAAATGGTGATGGGAGGGAGGGCTGAGAGGTAAGTACCGCGGAGGTAGCTGGGTCAGACATTTCAGAGGTGGAAATTAATAGAAGGGGAGCAGTAGTGCTTGAAGGCACATGCTACTATACATACAATGTGGCATATATTATTTTGAGTAATGTTCAATGCCTCAGTTTAATAGGGTGGATAAGAAAGGCAGAAAGTTAGGATTTAAAATCAAACTGCTGTTGGTTACATAAAGAAACTAACCTTTAATATGTTGCAATAGCAATAAGTGATTTTTCTGTGTCTCAGGATTGGAATCATTGCTTTACTAGAGGATATGGTATCGTTACATTCTGATAAGTGGTTTATGAACACGTTTGAAACAAATAAATAGAGCTAACTGACTTTTCAACAGTTGCTCATTTAGATTTACTGTAAATATTAAATGTTGTACATATACTCAAAAAATACTCGAGACTGAAAATACTTAGTGTTTCATAGATCCCTCGAGTAAGTGATATAAACTGATAATCTGTCACTGTGAATAGTGAACAAAGTAATTCCAGGTTTTGAAATGTTTCCTTGAATGCCGGTAGGAAAAACCTGTAGCAATCAAGAACAGAAAGATTTGTGTGTGTGAATTTGACTATTAAAACATTAATGACAGCGAAAATGAAAGCTGTCACTTGCCTTGGTTTGAGAAAATGCAGGGCTGCATGTGTTAACTGGCAAAATCATCAAAACAACAAGATCTGCTATCTTATGAAATAAGTTTAAGAATCTCTCAAATAACCTTACCATGGAAATTTCACTCACTGCATCTTGTATATACTTGGAGAGAAAAAAATCATTTTTCCTTTCACCATAGGCTAAATGTTGACTTTTATTCAGGAATGACTTTTAAAAGGCTAGTTTTTCAATGAAAAATAGGTAGTCGTGTTATAATAAATTTTCTGAATTTCTGTACTAATCAGTTTTGAAGTTTCAACAATATTCATCTTTAATTATACATTCAGTTGTAAATAATAGAGAACAGACTTTTGTGGAATTTTTGTGGCTTTTATATGCCAGAGCCACATGTACGTGGGCAGAAGTAATGTTTTTTTGTGTGACAAAGCGATTCAAATTTTTATTGGAAAATTTTATGGAAGGTAATTAAATATAAACAAACTCAACTGTACTTGTTGTTACGAAAGCTGTGGAGTATTATTTTGCATGATTAAACACAATATGACTAAAAGACTTTTTTGAAGAGGAATTTTTTTGATCTGGACAAGCAAACAAATTGAAAATCAACTCTTCTAGGAATTATTTCTAAGGAAACTACATGAGATGCTAAGACAAGTTATATTTTATGCTCTCTTGTTTTTAATTTTCAAAGGTGAGTTTTCCTCACATAGAGGAAAAATACTATAGAAACTAATATCTTAAAATTTCTTTTGACTTAGAAGAAACTGACCAAGAGAATACTGCGGCAGGAGATAAAGACATAAAACAGCCTTCCAGTAACCAAAGTATAGAACCAGAGATACAAGACCAGGCCGTCTGGGGAAATCGCACTGATGGTGACCTCATCAGAAGTAAGTATTTCCAGAACAAATTGCTGCCATTTGGACTTGCTTTCGCAGTGTAACGGGATACTGCTGCCTGTTGACTCAGTTAAATGTGTGTCAAATGCAGTTGTGTTGCAACTATAATGCACGTCTACCAAATTTATTTCCCGGAATGACTCCTGTCAGCATGCATAAGCAACGACTTCAAAGAAA
This sequence comes from Grus americana, assembly GCF_028858705.1. Classification (NCBI taxonomy): domain Eukaryota; kingdom Metazoa; phylum Chordata; class Aves; order Gruiformes; family Gruidae; genus Grus; species Grus americana. Next base: position 29,436,952 of record NC_072852.1, on the reverse strand, counting down.
GGTGTGATTTGAGTCGTGCAGTGTAACATTGACCTCCGTAGCATCTTCATTTTAAAGCCTTAGTGTTATATTCTTATCATTCATAATGGGATCTGTATGTTTAGTAGGCACACGACTATGCAGTATGCAACTGTGCTAGGTTCACTTGATTTCTCAGGTTATACGTTTAAGTGGCAGAGTAAACTACGCTGCGAGCAGTTGCATCCGGATACACTGGAGTATGGGTCAGATCTAAGTTTATAAAAAGAGGTTTGAATCCTAAAGTAGCTAGTCCTTTCAAAACTAGAAAAATGTTATAAGACAAGCTTTTAGGCCTTAAGTGCTATGGAATTCCATTTTTTTTTTTTAAATTAGTTTTTACAAGTCCACATTCCTAGTGTATGTCTTGGATGCTTTAAAACATAAAAAGGTATGCAAGGTTATTCCCATTCTTCTGTCTTGAAGTGAAGATAATATGCTGTCCAAAAGATCACCCACAATTGCACCTTCCTGAGGCGAAAATATTTCTGTCAACTGCCAGAGCTAATACTACTTTAAAACTCTGTGAATGCTTGAACGTTAGTTGCTCAAGGGAGGGGCACCATGAGAGAGTGTTCTCTAATTATAGGGTGTATTCAGAAAGCAAATGGACTAAATGCTGAGTGGTGCTCCAGCTCTCTGAGATCGTTGTCTGACCACACACAGCAGGGTCAGTCTGTCTTTACACTGCACACGTACGACATGATACACAGCGGGGTAAATTCATATTTCTGAACTTGCTGTTGTCATAACTGGTGATTTTCTTTGGAGTTACCTGTTTCTTTTTAGGTCTGTTTTTGGTTTTGTTTAATCTTATCTGTACAATCAACTTCTCCTGAACTTTGCATTAGCATTTGAAGTTCTTTTCAAATCTTAGTTCATCCTTTTTTTCTAAATAATGAATCCCGGTAAATAATTAGACCCTTAATGTATTGCATAGTTATCTAGATCCTTTAAAGGAAACTGGAATTTAGCATGTCCGATATTTATCTGACAATTTAAAAATAATTCTTAAAGGGCTATAAAGAGTGAGAATTGTCCTGCACAGCTTGAGAGTTCACTTAATCCGAAAAGATTGTTTTAGACCTAGCCGTCCCTGGACAAGCAATTGCTTTGTGCTTGTGTTGAGGACATGGGAAGGTGTGTATGGCATCTGCCGCTTTTGGAGCGGCCGCCTCCGCGTTCCCTCTTCCTAGAGCCTGTCTTATTCCCAGACTCATGGGAAAGCAGATTTATTTAGTAGCAGTTAGCATCATGCCTGAACTATGGAGGAAAGGACCAAGGACAGTAGGGTGGTGCTGTGCTTCCTCTGATCTGGTCACCGCCAGGACGTGCTGTAGTGGCTGCACTGGGGAAGCGGGAGAGGAAAAGGTAAATCTTTCAACGTATAGTAAAAATTGCAGCAGACTGTGCCAGTCCCTGGCTGATAAGGAAGGGTAAAGTGACTTGACAGTTATATGCAGTTATATGTCTCTGCGATCAGAGCGTTATCTGAACTGAAAAAGTAACAGGAAATAGAGTAAAGGTAGGATAAGATTCTGAGGTAGGTATGTATGTGTGTATGTATGATGCACTGCTCCAGTGTGCATAACTCTGCTCCTCCTGGAGTCACTTTTAGTTTTACCTTTGACTTTGTGAAAGGCAAGTTTAGGTGAAAACTGGAAGTTTCTACAACTCCTAGTCTTAAGAGAGTTTTGTGTAGCAGTGGCTTTATTATGAGACACGTTGGAGTAGCTGCTATGCTGCAATCCTCTCTTTGTTTCAAATTCATTTAATGTTCCTAGTGCCAAAGTCTTCTAGATGGAAGAAGCCAAAATGGTGAAATTAAAGCAGCTTCATTTTCTTCTGGTTTTTTTGGGGGGGGTGGAGGGGGATGTGGGGTGGAGGGCGGAGAGCTGTGGCTATAAGTAGGGAAGTCTGTTCTATTTAAAAAAAATAATTGAGGAACAGTGTTTGGCTCAATTACAAGTACTTCTTGTTGCTTGCAAAAGTTTTACAACTTGATCTACCTAGTAACTAAAGCTTGAAAAATAAAACGGAGCAAAGAGAAGCTTGTTTATCACAAGCATTACTTAGGTATTTCATCTTAAATAACAAGTGTTGTAGGCTGTGATTCAATCGGATCTATTACCCCACTAGACTAAAGTTTGCAGAATATTGCCTATTGAAAGAAGCTTGAGGTGAGAAATAAACAGTGTTTTGATCATTATGGTCTACTTCAAAACTGTTTCTTTAAATTGTTTTCGCCAGGGCATACTTTAATTTTCGCAGGTATTAACAACTCTTTATGTCAATCCTAATGATTCAGTTTCTTTTTTTTCCATGCAGTTTGTTTTCCACCCCCACGGTTGATACATACTCCATTTGTGTTAGCCTTGGTTTTCAATTTATAAATGTTTCCAGCATTTAATTTCCAAGGTTCTCCTTGTTTGCATCTGTTTTATCCTGCTGTTATATGGAAGTAGATTAATCAGTCAGTTTTATTGGCACACCAACAATGAAGTCCAGTGTTAGAGACTCAGTAATGACTTCATTATGTATGATTTCTCATTTGCACTTGTGAACTCAGTTTACCAGGCAACATCAATAAACTGAAATGCTGCCCTCCTTTTCCACAGTAAGACATTTTCAATTCACCTTGCCCTTGCAGTCCTTTTCTCAAGCCCCCTTTTTTTAACCTCTAGATGATGAGATTTTCCCCAGATTAGCCCTTTCCCCACCTCCTTTGGGGCATCCCTTCTCCCCAGAATGAAAACTTCTGTAATATCCTAGGTAAATGGCTAATCTTATGGGAAGCTTCAACCAAGGAATTAATTGGTTTTGAAAAGAGCTTGAGAGTCATGGTAGAGGAATATTAGCTTCCTGTGCACCACTGCTTCAAAAGGTTACTCTGTACTGACATATAAACAGAGGAGAGCTAAATAAGAAGAAAATGATTATATTACCTTTCTGTATTAATTGTTAATGTACTTGCGTAACTGTTACTGGAATACTGCCCTCAGTTGGAGAGGGGTCAGGGGAGAACCACAAATATCTCTGGAATGACTGGAGTAGTTGAAAACATGCCTTATTGTGGAAAAAACTCCTGGAGTTCAATATGTTTAGTGTTAACGAGGGGGACTAGGCAAGAGGGGCTTGCCTAGTCCCTAATAAGCATGATACCACAATGAGCAGAAATTTGGTAAGACGATTCTTCAGCTGTCACAGACAAAGGGAGAACTAGATGGAGTGTCTGGAAGTTCAGTTAGACTAGAATTAAGGTGTACGTTTTTTTATTTGAGAGCAGGAAGAGCTGCCAAATATTTGGTGGGTTTAGGTGTGTTAAGTTGGCTTTACTCTTCACAAGGTGGCCGTTGCTATCCATATCCTTCGATTTTAGAACTTGAGTAAGGGACAGTCTCTTTTCCATAGCAGTTCCCCCAAATGGAGATAACTTCTATATTTTTCATCTCAGGTATTGTTCAAAGCAATATTGAGACCTATTTCTTTCCCTTCACAGATGCACACATATTTTGTATTTTATTTCAGGCTGTAGAGGTTCTGCTTTTCAAAAGAGCTTAATCTTAGAACAGCTCCATCTGCTTTTCCTTCTTCTTTGGCAGTGCATTTTAAATATCTGCAAACACCTTCTGCTTATTTTCATTGTATGATCTGGTGGCCTGTAATGGAGACGTTCTGCTTCTGTTATCACTCACCTTTGGCAAGTGAGAAAGAGCGAATGTTATAACATGCAGCAGGGTAACCTGTGGCTATAGGAATGAAGCCATAGGAGTTTTTGCTGCTCTGCATTACCACAGTGCCTGGCTTTGTTCTTGGGAAAGGTTGGGTGTTTTTCCCTTCTTAAAAAAAAAAAAAAAAAGGCTATAAAGGTGGATTTCAGCATATTTAGGGAGAATTTTTACAGAGGGTACTAGGTTATCAATGTGTGCTGTTATGTAGGGGAAAGAACGTTTAGGAGGGAGGAAAATGCCAGTCTTGAACACTATTTGCTTGTGAGGATTTAATCTCCTTTCCGGTTCTCAAGCAGGACCTTAGCTATGTGATATTTAAGAAAACAAAAAACATCTACCATAGATTCAAATTGTCATGAATAATTGATTAATAATAATCCAATTCTCAAGATTAAATACCTAAAATATGCCCATGTTTTACAGAGAGAAAGGTCATTGCTATCCATCATTTCCTGGCTTCAATTGCCTCTTTCTCCTCCATGAAACACTCTCCTGATAGGAGTGGTTCTTTGGAGAAAGGGATGCTTCATTCAGCTCTGTGGGGATTAAACAATTTTGCATGTTCTTGTGCCCACTATTTCATTTACTAAATTCTTCTTTATTGCGTTTTGTTTGAAATATAAACCTAGATATTTTTTATCTTTTTGTTTTCTCTATTTTTATGCTGACATTTTTACTTCACATGAGTATTTATTTAAGTTTAACATCAGGAGATTCCCTTCTCCTATTGGCTAAATATGTGGATGATTTTCATAATTTAAATAATGTAGTTTGAGTTTGGGACTTTTTTCCCAACAAGAAGAAGGTAATCTGCTGTTAGAACTGTTCTTTTTATTTTATATTAATCCAGATATCTTTTCTTGTCTAATTTATAGTGCACAGTCATCTTACAGTTACTGTGATTTTAAATGACTGTGTTTATTCTGTCTAAAAAATAGTGCAAAGTGCTTGAGGTAACTTAAATGGTTCTGTTCAAAGGTAAAAAGTATGAGAGATACAGTCTTCTTGCAGTGTAACTGTGTGAGTACAGAAGTTGCACAGAATATAATGGCAGTTATTCAAAATATATTGCTGAGTCTGAAAGGTGTATTCTGTTAGTTAAAAAAGTGATTTGTGGACAGTGTTCTAAATATACCCAGGTATTTGCTTCATCTGGCTGTGAAAAGAGTGTAAGCCTATGAATGACCAAAACTTGAATCAGTTCAATACTTAAATATAGGAATGCAGTATTTGATATTTAGATCCTTCTTTAAAAAAGATAAATCTTTGAGGAATTTGGCCAGTAGAAGTAATAGAGGTATGAAGGACCTCCCTGAGACCTCCTCTCCCAGAGATGTTTTCTAATCTTCTCGCCAGCACACCCCCAGCCTGGGTTACTTCTGTTTCTCCCCCTGACATGGCAGATTTACTATTTCTGTTCCAGAAGTCCTTAGAAAACTCCTCTCATGCCTATTGAGGAGCCTGATGGGTTCTTCACTTCTTCCCAACCAGTTGTAAGATGGCTGACAATGCATGCATTTTTTTAAACATTCTTTAAAAATGCTGTGCATTAGCTAGTTCCCTTAGCAAAACACAGAAGGTAAAATGTGATTTATTATCATAGTTTTGTACTGGTTTTGTCTGGGAAAGAGTTCATTTTCTTCATAGCTGAAAGGGTTACACCACAGCGAGTTTTCCGCTACTAAGTAGTGAAATAAGACTGATTATATAAACTGGAAAAAAGCTAAGTATGTTGCACAGCATATTCAGAGTATTCATGCCAGTCAAGATAAAGCATCTCATAAAGGTGGTGGTGAAAATTATGCTGTTTAACAAAATTTTGGAATTTAGTTGGCTTGAAGGCAGGCCAGTGTGTTGTGCATCAGAAGTACTTGGGCCTGTGAAAGACCCATGGATTTACTCCTACTGATGATGCACCAGTTGAAGCTGAGAAGAATGAATAATAGTGCTCTTGCAGTAGGCTGAGACATACAAGTGAGAAATCAGAAGCCACTGCTGTATCAGGATACCAAGAAACCAAACAATTTCAGTATTCCAAATAAACTAATGAGAGCTTGCAGCTGGTGCACGCATAGGCAACTGGAACTCATGCTCGCTGCTGTTCACCTGAATCTTGATGACTCAGCTGGGGTTGTTTAGATTTCTCTCCCCCTTTTTTAATGGGTAATGATGATGTACTCTTTCCAATCTCTACTTGGAGGACTTGTGCAGAAAGATAGGCCTTTTCTTGCTGAAAGTGTATCCATCTTCTTGCCATTTTGATTTCCAGTTGAGACAGTTTTACATCCAAGGAATTTCACACCTCATTGTTGTACAACAAAAGCATTTTCATTTAATTTTTATATAATCATCTCCAGGGCAGAGAGGCATTTTCAGATAGCTGTATCCTTACAGTTACAGTCTTCAGAGTCTAAGACTGGATCTTCTGCGTTTACAGAAGTCACCTGTGGAATGACCTGGGTGTTGCTGAAGTTAGTAGTCCCTTACTTGTGAACAGAGCTGCTGTGGGATGCAGATGTTTTCAGTGTAACCTCTCCCCTTGGACTTTGTTGAATGTTTTGAAGGGATGCAGTTAATGATGGACTGCGATAGGTGAGGGGTTTCTATACTCAGTGGTGAGTCCATGTGGAGAAATAAACTTCTTGCTGTTGTTGACCCACTTGCAGAACAGTCGTCAAACTTCAATAAGAGCTTGAAACCGCACCAGATGACCATAAGATAGATGTGTATATTCTGCATATTGCTAGTAGCCAGAATTACCTGGAGCCTTTCATTTTCTGTTTTACCTTACTTGACTCTCAGAACATCACCTGAATTTATGGTCTGAGGCTGAGGAAGTTTGGATGGCAGTAATCATCAGTACCAGACAAAGGTGAAATTCTTCAAGTAATGTGAAGATTACGGTGGTTGCTGTGTTTGAGCCTGAAGTAAATTGTATCTTAATTTCAGAATATTTTCCTTTGTTGTATTGGTACTGTCTCAGAATTAATGTGCTGCTATGCCTAGATGGGAAAGTATATTTATATTCTTTTCCTGATTAGTTCCTTGTATAGGGGAAAAAGTACAATATATGTGTAGTGGTTCCTTAAAGACGAAGAGTAATAAGACTCTGACTGCATTCTATGTGAAATATTATACTACAAAACCAATGAGTCAGTGTGGTTTCAGTCTGCTATTTTCAGTACTAACGGTATTCAGTTAGCCATTTTTAGCAAAGAAAACACCAAATTACAAAGTGCGTGAAAGTATCGTCATGCAAGTTGTACTTTTAGGAACCTGTTTTCTGGCAAAAATGTCTTGAACTTAAACCGTGGCAAAAATTATCTTAGGTTTTCTCTTTTTAAATTTTATTTTACATTTGCTGTTGTGTGTGGAACACTTGGAGTATGTTTATACAGCTGAAAAGTAGTACTGTATATTGTGTGTACATCAAAATGATTAAATTAATTCTTCAAAATAAAGATAGCCAAAATAGTTTTTAATCTTTTGAATTTTGTATTTACTGCTTAAGAGGGGCTCATGGTCACAGCAGAAGGCTTAGCTAAGTAATTATGGTTAAACATTTTTCTTCTTTAAATAGCTATGCAGAAGAAAGAGAGGTCTGAATACTACTTACTTCTTCTGCATTCTGGTAATACCTGCAGTGCAAAAGGACTCACAAGTACCTTTCTGAAGGTATTTTTGTAAAGGACAAGGAAAAACAGGAGACTATGACCTATTTGCATGTTGTTGTGGTGGTGGCTTTTTGTTTTCTTAAAAAAAAAAAAAATCTTCATGATCCAAACCCAAAGGATTCCTTTGAAAAACATTCAAATGTCAAACAGCATGGTCACTCAGACTGTTTCTAGTATTGGTTTTGTTAACTCATTATCCTGACGAGTAGGCCTCCAGAAATACTGAGGCTTAATTTAAGAGAATGTTGAAGTATTTGCCACCTGAGCCTTAACTATTTTCAAATGAACTGTAGTTTTCTGGCATGTGAGAAACATGTTTTTGTGTGGAGACTGCTCTTGAAATTTATGACATGAAATGCAAACCCAGAGCATTTTAACATGAGAGCTTTCAAATTCTGTTCTATGCCCGGACCTATGAAAGTTAGAGGCTTAAATTTTTCTTTTAAACCTGCTTCCCTCAAATTCTATGCAGTATCTTGATTATCATGTTTTTGCTTTAATCTGAAGCTATAAATATTATGACGTTTAGAGAAAATTGTAAGATGTGGCAACGCTAATGTTAATTACAGCAGAATTTCAATCAAGAGACTATTTCCTGTTGCAGAGGTTCCTCAAGTTTGAGTTTTACTGATGAACAGCTCAGACTTAAGGTTGTATAATGTTTGCATAAAATGTTACGAAGTTTACTTTTGAGACAAGTCAAGTAGAGCAAACTGTTAGACAAGCCTATAAAATATGTAGCCTATGAGTCAGATTTGACCTTCCGGGCAAGTTTTTGCCCCTGAGAGACAGCACAAGCTGTTTGCCCGTTCCTCAGCGGAGCAGGAGCAAGGCTGCCTTCAAGTCTGGGTAGCTACGAAATATGTCTGTCTTCAAAAATAAAAGCTCTTAGCCAGTTAGAAGGTATGTGCCTTTTCCCATCTCCCTTCAGTAAATGCGTAATTTAACTGCATTCTCTAAGTTGCAATTTGAAATAAAATTCACATTTTTACAGAAAAGCAGTGAAAGATTCTTATGCTGACCAAAATTTGCTGTAAGAGCAATGCCAAACCAGAGTGAACAACTTTTAGGTCTCTGCAATTCAGAAATACAGGAGATTAGTGAACGATGCTCCTTTTGCTTGAATTTCCAAATGGAGGAAACATTACGTTTTAGTGAGACGATTTAGGATCAGCCTGCCTGGAAGGGTTTATCTGAGTGATCAAACTAAGTGTTTCATAGAAGTGATATAAAAAAATATTTGGATGGTGAGGCGGGATACAAAGCTAGTTTGGGTAACGCACATGTAGTTTTCATGTATGTAATTTTCTTAAATTACACCAGCTCATTTAACAATTTAGTATTTCCTAGCTATTTGCTTTGTAACTGTGATCTTATAAAAGTATTTCCCTACCTCAATATATATTCTTTTTATTGTGTGCTGACTTTTTAGTTATAATAGTCACTATCATATTTATAATGGAAAATCAATTGAGAAATATTTTTATATGGAAATAGCTCTTTCAGCAGACTGTACACTAATCACTCTATAAAGTATCTAGCACTGTACGTTCATGCATCTGAAGTTGTTATAAAGATCTGCAACATGTTTCATAATAGTCTTCATTACAGCCATTCTGTAAACTGTTTTGTGCTGCATCAAGACTTGGAAACACGAAACTAGTGTGAGTTTTATATTTACAACAAATAAGACAGTGTTTAACTTCTAAATTATATAGAAGGGAAAAAACCCAACACACAACACAAGTTTTAAAAGGAAGAATTCTAATAAACACTACCTTTTCCCCTCCCTTCCTCTTGTTCCTTTCCTTTGACTGTTACTTCATCTACTTCTCTGTCCACTGGATTTTCTGATTACCATCTGTAGGGTAGTGTTATGCCTAAGGAATCTTTTCCCTACAAACTTACTCTTAATTTTAAATAAATCACTGTTTGTTTTTGACCGTTTATACATGACAAAGCATCCGCTACTCTCGCTCTGAGAGAAGAGCAGCCCAATGAAGAGACTTCTTTTGCTGTGCTCTGCTCCCTTCTTGAACAACAGAAATAATCTGGCAAAAGCTTTCTTTCATTATCACGTCTGCATCAACACCAGGGATTCTGCTGAGATAGCTGGAATAGGGCAAGAGGTTTAGGTCTTATTATCAATATTTTGTTGGATATATGTGGAACAGGTCCTTATGGAAAAGGACAGTAGACTTGTTTGATTAGCACAGGGAAGGTTCTCACTTTGCTCTCAAAATTTAAACTCACAGTTAGAAATCTGTTTCACAGTGACTATAACAGAATGGCATTTGAAAGTTTGGATCATTAAAAAAAATCCTTTAGAAATTATGGACATTTAGGAAGAAAGTAAAGGATATGGATTGGTGATACGGTAGAAGGAGCAGTGGTGGCTATCATGGTGGAGTCAAAGTTGGAGGAGCGCTGAAGGTTTGTTCTCATTCTTAATAAATTGTGCTGTGTCCTCTTGCCCACATTTATTTTATAAAGTAAAAAAAAGAGAGAAAAGACTGATCCAGTCCTATTATAGTTACTGTCTTTAAGCCATTTTTCTCTTTTCTGCTTGCAGAGTTTTCTCTAGTCTCCCCTTGCCCTCTTTTTGTTGCTGTCTGTTTGTTTGTTTGAGCAATCCTTTTTCCTGTTTCCCCACTTCTTTCTCTATTACAATTACTTATATGTAAGCAATGACAAGAAGGTTGTGCTTAGAGGCTGACTGGAAATGTTTTTAAAGTGCTTCAGTATAAAGGCCTGTTCAGCTTCTGGGTGTTAATATCAAAATTGCATTAAAGCTATTTTGTAAGTAGCAATGAACCTTCTTATTAGAATGAATATTTTGACTATTGGGGAATTAACCGTAAATTAAACATTATGAAAAAGTAATGTGCATTCAGGAAAAAAACCCCACAACTGTTCATATTACAATGTACTTTGAAAATCTCTGCTTCTGGAGTCATGTGATTATGTGAGATTTAAATTTTCATAAAACAAACCAAAAATTAACCTAGTCTTAGTCTGTAGCTACTGATGAAAGCTGAAAGTTAAAGACTCAAAATTGAGAATGCCAATAAAAAGGATGTATTGAAAAATAAAATATTGATGATTTTTGAGTAGTTTGGCTTGGCAGTACTGCACTGTACGGAAACAAGGAACTTTGTCTAAATGAGTGTAACACTAATTAAATATAAGGTGGTAGGGTGAGTTGTTAATTCCAGCAGCCTGAGTCAATGATATGGCACAATGAAATGTAGCTAGTTATGCTGAAGGAACAGTAAAGAAAAGGGTGCTGGCATTAACTCCAGGTGGCAGGGCTATGGGAGCCGCGCAGCTAAAATGGCAGGTGGCATGAATCTTTAGTAGAGTGGATAAGGATGTATCAAACCCAGTGCAGCTCTGCCCTTTTGACAGTTGTTTGAATGGTTTCTTAAGAGCTCCTCTGTTTGGGGCCAAGAAGTACAAGAAGGGCGGCTGAGATGTTTCCCAGGCACGGAACAGCTGTGGAGCACAAAGGGATGGTGGCAGCAGTTTGGATCCCCCATCACCAGCCTGGTCGAGCTGCTGTTGCTGATGATGACATAAATGCTTTTGTGGGGCTGAAGGCTTGTGTGAGCAGCGAAGGAAGGTTGTTTGCATGTGATGTAGTTGCTGTCTTTGCTGTGAGACAAGGGTTGCTGCTGTCCTTCAGATCCTTTTGGGTAAGAGGGGGTTGCTGCCTCAGCTGTGACTTTTTAAAGCACTTGAATTTTTAAAGGACAAAAAAATGAATGTAAATGCTTATGCTTTCACTTAACATGCTCTTTCTTTCCTGTAAAATTTGTCAGCTTATTTGCAAAACCTTCTAACAAAGTGGTTTAAGATGTAAAAATGGACACTTTTCAGTATTGTGAATAATGTTGACAGAGCACAGATTTCACTCCTGTATCTGCACTCTGCTTAAAAAAAAGTAATTGTGATTAGTGTACAGAAGGTGTGGGGGTTTTCTCCTTAAATAAAGGGAACTATGTCTTCTAAATAAGACAAAACAAAAGATTTTTCAGAAAAAAAAATCCTTGTTGCAAGAAGCACTGATTCAAAGCATGGGCATCATCCAAATTTAAATGCTAATTAGAAGCATTTTTAAACAATAGGTGAACTAAATAAATGTCAGTGGGCCAAATTATGTAGTTTTATAAGTTGAAAGAAATATTTTTTTATATCTTAATAGAAAATGAAAATGATTCCATATGTAATGTTGAATGCTTTTAAACATGTAGAAATAGGAATACTCCCTTTGTGTATGTTAAACACCAGTGTTCTGCTGCTATTCAGTCAGTTTTGCAGTATAAGGACTTGCAGGTGCTACTAGTCTCTACTGTAATGAAATAGTTTGAGCATAATAATTCCATAGATTTGTATCTTGTTTCACGAATGGAGTGGAGAATCTGAATTTTAGTTCAGTTACGGGATGAAAGAAAAAAGTTGTATGAGTAATTTCATCCCGTTAAGACAATTTACCTGTTTCTTCAGATAATCTGGTATTTTCTCCTTTGTGTTAATGCGTTTCTTCCTCTGAATTTTTGTGCTTGTAGCTGTTGGTCACTGATGTGACGCTGTATTTTTCTAGCAGGACAGATTTGTAACTGTGTGGCTTAGATAGCAGAGCTTTCTTGTGAATTGTTTGAGCAGCCTATGCTTTGCTTCCTTTCAGGAAACTAAGTGCATCGTTTTTACAGGAAGTTCGGTCTTCACCAGCCCCAGTCAGCAATCTGACTTTTGCACTGCTCAAAGGGATGTGTGCGTGAGCAGCAGGCAAAAACTCATTTAGCATATTTATTTTTTTACTATATTGAATTCATATAATGGAGGTCATGTATGAAAGCTTGGTCAGAATGGGTGGGTTTGTCCAGCTGAGTCATAAAGAGGACTTCCTGGATGATTTTGGTAGAATGCAGTAAATAAGAAGTAAAAAACATTTTCCTTTGTGCACGGTATCGGTGACAATGATTATGTGTGAAGCTTTGAATTGAACACACAAATCTCTTAGATGATAATTTTTTACATTCTGAAATATAACATTGCCTTTTCCTTCAGCATATGAAACTACTGAGGTCTTTTTCAACCAAACTGATTCTGATTCTACTGTTTTAGTGTAAAACAAAGTTAAACTGCCTGTGGGGTGGGGAACGGAAAGGGCAGCGAGCCCTGATGCAGAGATGCAGCCTTTAGTCCTGCTTGCACTTTTGAATCTAGGAAAGGAAAAAAAAGAGAATTTAGGTTTTTCAAGGACTCTGATAAGAGGACCTTTCAAGGTTTATTCTCAAGAATCTGATTTGTACAGCTTGCACAAAAACATTTTGGGTGAGATTGTGCCATATCTCTTTAAGGCACACCTAAACAGTTCAAAAAAGGAAAAAAGAGCTCTCATTTCTGGGTCATCCTGATGCCAAGCTGGTGCATTAGTGGCATAAAGCAGCCCAAGATCCAGCTTTGGTTATGGCAGGTCTGCCTGAACTCTCTGTGTGTGACTTAAAATCCTGTGGTGGCCTGGGGTCCCTGGAGTGCTTTGGGATGGGGAAGCCCCCCCTCATCCAGCCCATGGGAATAGCAGCCAGGTGGATTGGTGATGGGAAGTCCTGTGCCCATCTCCTAGACCCTGCTTGTCACGAGGGAATTCCTGTGGCTGAAGGACATCCGTAGCAGAGACTAAGGCTTCTCAGTGTGTTTAATGTTGTCCATGCAGATACATGTTGCTTTTCTTTCTCCTCACACTTTGCTTTTTCAGAATCGGGAAATAGATGGACACTTGCTGCACTCTCTACCACGCTGCCACATCTTTTTTTCTCCTACTGACAGTCACTCTATTAACTATCCCGCCTGCGTAAAGACAATCTGGGTCCTGCAGAGTTATTGTTGTGGACCTCAAGTCCTCACCCTGCTTTCTGACAAAGAATTTCCATTTTCCATCATGCCGCTCTTGCTGAATGTGGCTGATTTTTGGCCTGGGCACCAGGACGCTCTCTGACCTTGAGCAGAAGGGGAACTATTGCTTCAACTGTAGATGACTGTGCAAATGTGATGTGTTTATCTTTGTTTAATTTCATTGCTTATCAACTAGTGATTTATCATTTAATTCTTTTCTTACTAGTAAAATTTGTAGCAAATACTTGAGCTGTAGTGGGATTTCAGTTGTGAATTTTTTTGTTCCTTCTTCCCTACTCTTTTCTGCCCTCACAGACTGAAGTGGCTCAGCTCACTATGTATTTTTTCCCTTTCTGTCTCCTTCCCCTCCAGTGCTGTTGTCTTCTGGGTGGTTGCTATCTGCTCTTTTTTCTTTTGATGTTTTTGCCCTACTGTTGTTTTAATAATGTAAAATCCCAAGTTTTAGCCTGTTCCTCGTGGTTACTGCCCATTTGCTTCTCCTGTTCCATTTTCCTTGCAGCTGTGCTTTCTCTTTCTCCTTTGGTTTTCTGTTACTTGATATCTGCTGATGCCAAACTTAACATCAGCTCTAGGTTGCTAGAAAGAACAGCAGAGAGAAAATAAGTGCAGCAAAGTGATCAGAAACTCAGATATGAGTGTGTGCATTACTATTTTTATACTGATACTCTGTGTGTTTTCTCACTACCTTTTTATATTACCTTGTCTTTGTTGCCATCCTGTTTTAACTCCTATTTTTTCTTATTACATCTTGTTAGCTTTGTTAATAGTAGTGTTAGGTATTACTTAGAATTATAGAGATGACAAAAGACAGAGCACTGAGAGCAGGAGGTAAGACGTACACTTGAGGTGTAACGCTTTTTGGAGTCTTCTGAAACTCTGTCACTTATGTGAGTGGAGGACTATAAATCAAGGGAGCAGTGAACTTCAAGGGAATTGCTCATTCCAAGCATTTGCCTTCGTGTTCTTTTTAAAACCAAGTACATCCAGTTTTTGTGTATGTTTCTATGAGTTTAACTGAACACTGTAATGTCATCATCTGAAAAATCAGTATATATGGCCAGTGGAGAATAAACTTGAGCTTTTGAGTGTTTCCTCACTCAAAGGAGAATGGTTAGGTCTAGGCTTAGAACCTATTTGCCTCACCATCCCATGTTTTTTCTTGCAGTGAAACGTTGTCTAGTTTGTCAGCGGTTGTTGGGGTTTTGAGGAAGGGAGCAGGAGGTGGTAGAGCCAAGAGAACCTGTTTGTGCACTTGCCCAGGTTATGGCTGTTAATGACGTTGAGGTTATCTCTCCTGTCTGGTACATCCTGCTGTACCGCTTATGAGGCAATACCCAGCAAGCGATATCCTGTTGTTTGTAGCTTCTCTTTGATGTTTTTTATTTGATTTGGGAACAAGTAACACAATGGTGAGGGGCATCAAAACTGTTCCAAATATTTGACTTAATGTCTTAAGTTCCATGGGACGCCAGTGTGTCTTTATGCAGTGGTATAACCATATGTTGTAATAGGTACTAATTGCATAACTGCTGTGATTGTCATGCCAACAGCTTGGATTACTTTTTTGCATCTAGTGGTTAATTAATCTTTTTAAAATTAGAGCTCCAGAAGCAAAGCATTCTGTTCCTCAGTGAGGTGGAATTCTGTTGAGTTTGCACCCCTTTGTACCCTCTATAGTTTGGGTGACTGTCTTCACACTTGTTAAAATACCAATTATTTGTGTTTCAGAAATAGATCACTTTCAGCACTTTAAAAATTAACAAAAAGCCTAATTCTCTGGTTTTTAATTTTTGTATTTTGTTCTCATATCCAATTTCTACAAGCCACAGTGCATTATAAAGAAAGATTTAACAGTAACAACAACAACAGCAACAAAAATCAAGGAGATCATTATGTGTCTTAATATGTTATCTATGTAGAAAACATAGGAAGAAATACCTAGGCATTTAACCTTAAATGAAAAAAAAAAAAAGTCACTTTCAGAAGTAATCAATTAATGTGTAAAACACCATAAAATGTTGTAATGGTGACTATAAGTTAACCTGCCATTGCACACATTGCTGCTGCTCTCAGTAGTTGTGATGCTATGAAACATGAGCGCAGATACACCGCAGTTCTTTTCCAGTCCTCTAGCAGAATGCATGAGGACAAAATGGATAGATAAATGTTGCAAGTGAAAAACTTGCCATAATATTCCCACTTTTGAACACAGCTTTACATAGAAGTTTATTCCCCAGGTGTCTGGGTGCCTGTTACCTACAATGTCCTGTTTGGTGTTTGGCTCTTCTCTTGGGTTTTTCATGGCAAGCTACTGCTGCTTGTTCTCAAGAAATGAAAAACTGTATGCTACAGTAAGAACTATATTCCACTTTAAGTAGATGTGGCTTATCAATCATGGCATTGTGTGAATCATCTTTATTTCTACCTATGTTGTGATCTAGCAGGAATTTCCAAATCGTCTTCAAAGTTTATCATAGATGCCAATATTTTCAGTCTCACAGAAACCCTTGCTAATTATGGCAAGATTTCTATATGATAAAGAAGGAGAATTTACTGCTAATCTATGGTAATTAGAAGACAAAAGGATATTTGGATTTTGAGATAATTGTTAAAAGATAATTAAAAAAGCGTTAAGGGATTTACTCAGTTTGGCAACAATTAAAAATTTGCTGTTGCTATCATTAGAAAAAATCAGCAGGCATTTCTTCATTTTGCAAAATCACTTCAGGAGAGGATTTGTAAATAGAAAAATTCACGTTTTCAGTGGGAATGCCTATCAACTTTGTAAACCTCTGGCTACCAGCCCTTTTCATGCTTCCCTGTGGTAACTGCTTCTTTCTGGGTATGTCAAAGACATCTTTATACAATTCCTGCAGCCCTTCAAACAGCGTGTAAGGTCCTGCAGTGCTTCCAAAGGAAGGCACTGCAGGTGTCTTTGCACAGATTTAAGAGTACTCTTGGCACCTTCTCGTGCACTCACGTCGCCTTCTCAACCCATAAACACACGTGCACACATGCGTTTGCCATTCTTGTCAGCCCTTCACCGACCGAGAGCCGATGGGATAAAATGTCTTTTCCCTTTGTCCCCTGCCAGCCCCGTCTCTGTTACACCTGGTGTTCCCTGGATGTGTTCTCAGACATATTATAACAAAGTGTTCTCAGTGTGGGTCCTGTAAAACTCGTACCAGCAATTTTACTACAGTATTTTCATTACAAAGGACATCCTGTTTCATAATAATATATTGTATTCATTTTGAAGATGTCCTCTTGTCTTACAAGAAGCAATTCTAAAAAGGTGGTTGATGCTGTTAGTTGGTACTTTGTTTTCCTTGTAAAGTCAGCATGGTATAAAAAATTCAGTGTAAAAAATTGATTTTTAAAGATAGATTGTACCTTGATGGTACCTTGTTATTTAGTTAATGTATGCCTTCTGTGATATGGAAGCTGCAGTATATGCTATTTATGTCCTAGAAAATATTCAAAAATAATTGCTGACAAAAGCCACTTCACAGGTTGACTCAGAGGTACATCTTGTAATCTGAATGTTAATATTCTGGATAGCTCGGCATAGAAAACTATTGATGTAGTTTGAAGATCCATGTAGAGACTAGTCAGTATTTTAGTTAGAAAAGTGGGGAGTGAGAGGGATGGAGGTAGTTGAGTTCTCCCAGCTTCACTGAGATTTTATGCTTATTGAGCATATGAATGCATACAATTTGTAATATTTCTGAAAAGGTAAGATTTTTTGCTAGTCAGTTTGAAATGTTTCCTTTTATATCTCAGGAATTTATGTCTTTTCCAGAAGCAATTTGGAATCACCTTAATTTTACTCTAGAATCCAGGCAGCTCCTGGTTTTACTGTGCAATCCATGACTATCTGTCATACGCTTTATTTTTCCCCTCAAGCTTAGGTCTGTGTTAGAAAGAAGTACTGACAAAAACCAGAGGCCTGATTCTTACCTCCCTTGCATGTGATCCTTTCCGTGTGGTCCATGCGGAGGGAGTAGGAGCAGCTACCACTGAGATCAAACAATTTCCTAAGCTCAAATTAGCATGTAGATCCTGGTTTTCAGCATTAACGGACCCAAGCAGGACCTCTGTATTTCCTAAAAATTGCTCATCCTCTTGTTGTGGTTGCAACTGGTTTTGGGAGGCAGACAAGCGTCTAGGATATTTTGAACTGGAACGATACTTTGTATTTTCTTAATATTTGAAAATGCCGAAGGTTATATTTTTTTACACCCAGGAGTCGTACATATTTATTCCTCCCTGGTCCACCTGCAAAAATACAGCTTCTGTGGCCTGATCTGATGTCATAAACTACTGTGTCATAAACGAAGAAAAACAGCATTCTTACCTCTCTGGGTGTGCAGTCAGATGACCCAGGCTGTAAACTGGAAAGTATTTTTTCCATCAGTGGCATTGGCCAGGCTAGCAAACTCCACGGGCATCCGTATCAGCTGCCTTGGAATTGCTTTTGATGTGATTGGGCTACTAATTAGCTGTCTCAATTCTTCTCTCCCTCCTGATGTTTTCTTTTGATTCACTTTGACTCCGAGGAGTCTGTGTTCCGTGTATATTTGTTTTTGTGTTTTGTCTAAAATCCCTAATGATAGCTTAGACTGTCCTCTTTTGGTTGAGAGTTTCCCTGTGTTGACATACATTTTTCTGTTAAATGCACGCATCAGGATTTTTCTCCTAAGAATAGCTGTTATGTTGCAAGGTGTAAACAATGTATTGCCAGTGAGCACATATATGTGCTTATTCATTTAAACTGCGCTAAGGATTTTGCAGTCTGAATGAGAATGGGCGTAGTTACTTCAAACCCATCAAAACCACAGTAAATGGTTAGTACTGGAATATTTATTCACCAGATAGTAACAATTAAATTATTATGTAAAGTCAGTGAAATAACAGCAGAAGTTATTGTATTAAGGCCCACTTTGCAAGGAAACCAATGACAAGGAAGCAGTGAAACACACTAATAGATTATATGCTATAGCAATATATTGCCTTTTTATTGCTTTTCCACAGGCAGCAGATTCATGTATAGTTATTACTAGCTACATTATCTGCTAGTTTTCTATCAAAAAAGATTCAGTCTATTGAATCATTAATCCAATATTTATCATTCTTATTGAAAATCCACTAGTGTTAGCACTGTATAAAATATTGACTTAAATCTACTGGTTTTGCTAAAGATTAAAAACATATTAACCTAAAAAGCACAGTATTTCATAGGACATTTGAAACTATTCATTGTGGATGTTTGAAATGACAATATTTCTATGTTGTGTGAGGAATTATTTTTTTTTTTTAAATCTTTACCATATAGTAAGTGACCAGTGCCATCCTGATTTGAAGATGCTGAATGTTCATCTAACTCATATTTGAAATTTTGATGTGTATTGCATTAGTTACTGAATATCAAGAATAAAATTTTTGCTCATACATAGAGTGTAAAATGGGATCTTTTGTAGCAGCACACGGCCTGTTTAGAATGATATAACAGGCGCTGAATGTTCACATATCAAACAAAATGCCATCTTTCTGTAGAAAAGAGGTGTCAAAAAGTTTCTTTGTACCTTTAACGCATGTGATTATGTAGTACAAAATGCAGAGTTTGTAAAATTTCTTGAATATACAGGCAAAAAATGAATAATTCAAAACAACTCATAAGTTCTACATTCTATTGTATCTTTTATAACGCAGGCAGAAGATAGCATTGTGTTCCCAGTAGAGCTGAATTTGCACAAGTTACACCTCTGAAAATGCCAGATGGTCTATGGTCTACTTTTGAGAGCTGTCACATATGTAAAGATTTGAAAAAAGAAAGACAGCTGAATGAGAGCAGTGGATCATTAAAGAGAGAGTGAGAGTCCCTGGGTATCACTGTGTTTTAAGAAGCATTGTGTCGTTCCCCATATTACACCTTTTTTTTTAAGATATACACAACCTTTAAAAAATAAGGTAAAAATATTTCTGTTTTAAACTGAGTGGTTGTGGCTTAATCTTAGAACTGTCAATTTCTTTTGTTCTTTATGCTAGAATGCGGTCATATGGTTCCTAATTGGTTTCAAGTGTGTTTTAACCATAAGATTCAAGTCTCCCTAGTGCAAAATTATCAATAAAGTTAAAATAAATTTAAATTGAGATAACTAATCCATTTGGGGTTTTATTCCATTTTGATTTGACCTGCGTATCACATGTGAATACTGTAAAGCCAGTCAGCTAAAAAGTTGTATGTTAATGCTAAAAGACTGAAGTAAGAGTACTTTGGGAACAGGATTATTTAATAAAAAATTTAAAAAACCCAAACAACAAAACCACAACCCCCCCCACCAAAACCTCCCAAACCTTTAGTAAAAATAATAATAAAAGCAAAACCATATAACTGTTTAGATTCCCCAAGACTTCACATTCAGCCATGGTTTGACAGAAGCACACCTAATTTTGAAGACTGAATTTTGGATCATTTGTCAAGTTATTGTATTGTAGCAAAGCACCAAAAATATACAAACAATTGTAAGCTGCCACCACCAGTTTAGCTGGCTTAGAAAAGGTCGTAACTGTCAGTTTAAGAAACTTGTGTGTCCAGACATACAGAATTTTTAGTATAGTCTATTGCTTTTATTTATTGAGGAAGGTTAACCCCTCCCCGGTAATTCTAGGTTACTGGTACAACTGCACAACTCCAGAGTTGGAAATCAAAGGCAGCTCAGTGTGAGGAAACACAGAATCATAGAATGGTTTGGGTTCAAAGGGACCTCAAAGATCATCTAGTTCCAACCCCCCTGCTGCCAGCAGGGACACCCTCCACTCGACCAGGTTGCTCAAAGCCCCATCCAGCCTGGCCTTGAACACTTCCAGGGATGGGACATCCACAGCTTCTCTGGGCAACCTCTTCCAGTGCCTCACCACCCTCACAGTGAAGAATTTCTTCCTTATATCTAATCTAAATCTACCCTCTTTCAACTTAAGGCCATCACCCCTTGTCCTGTCACTACATGCCCTTGTAAAAAGTCCCTCTCCAGCTTTCCTGTAGGCCCCCTTTAGGTACTGGAAGGCTGCTCTAAGGTGTCCCTGGTGCCTTCTCTTCTCCAGACTGAACAACCCCAACTCTCAGCCTGTCTTCATAGGAGAGGTGCTCCAGCCCTCTGATCAGCTTCATGGCCCTCCTCTGGACTCGCTCCAACAGCTCCATGTCCTTCTTATGCTGGGGACCCCAGAGAACCCCCAGGTGGGGTCTCATGAGAGCAGAGTAGACAGGGAGGATCACCTCCCTCGACCTGCTGGTCACGCTTCTTTTGATGCAGCCCAGGATACAGTTGGCTTTCTGGGCTGCAGGTGCACATTGCTGGGTCGTGTTGAGCTTCTCATCCACTAACACCCCCAAGTCCTTCTCCTCGGGGCTGCTTTCAATCCATTCCCCACCCAGCCTGTAGTTGTGCTTGGGATTGCCCTGACCCATGTGCAGGACCTTGCACTTGGCCTTGTTGAACTTCATGCAGTTTGCACGGGCCCACCTCTCGAGCATGTCAAGGTCCCTCTGGATGGCATCCCTTCCCTCCAGCGTGTCAACTGCACCACACAGCTTGATGTTGTTGGCCAACTTGCTGAGGGTGCACCCGATCCCACCGTCCATGTCACTGACAAAGATGCTAAAGACCGCCAGTCCCAATACTAGCCCCTGAGGACCACCACTTGTTACTGGTTGCCACTTGGACATTGATCTGTTGACCACAACAATTTAAGTGTGACCATCCAGTCAATTCCTTATCCAACAAGTGGTCCATTCATCAAATCCATGTCTCTTCAATTTAGAGACAAGGATGTCATGCAGGACAGTGTCAAATGCTTTACGCAAGTCCAGGTAGATGATGTCAGTTGCTCTTCCCTTATCCACTAATGCTGTAACCCCGTTGTAGAAGGCCACCAAGCTTATCCGGCACGATTTGCTCTTAGCGAAGCCATATTTTTAAAATGGAAGGAATACCTTTTGATTTTGAACAAAATTAGTTTTGCACATATGTGGAAAGATCACCTACACAAAGGGTTCCTGGGCATATACTTTTAATGAATCCAGTTCTGGTAGGAGAAGACTCCCTAAAAATTTGGGTTTGGGCCTTTACAAAAGTTTGGAAATATTAACAGAATATGTACTACAAATTGTATTCCAAAGTGAAGAAAGTGCCTTGCTTATGCTTCTGTTCATAGGTTTTGCAAACCCTAATGTGAAATTGAAAGGAGAAACAGTTTCAATATTGCCAATGAAAAACTTTTTGGGCAACAGTTAGTTGTTGAGGTGTCAGAAGACATTGTGATCCTGCTCTATTGGCTTGGAGTTTCGCGAGCAGTTACTGCTGGTAATGGAAGGGAATGGTCTTTGTCTTCCCTGCAACATCTTTGGGGAGGCTAAAGCATAAGTATGTTCCCCAGCCCTCCCTTTCTTTACTGCAACACAAAATTACCACTTGTATAAAGTAGGGTCAATCAGGGTTACTCTGACGTAGATAGAGGTGGGCAGTCTAGGGTATCTTCTTAAAATCTTAGTTGCTGTGACTAAAAATATCAAAAAGCAAGAAAAAATGAACCAGTTCATATTTAAACTGTTATGAAAAGTATCTCTTTTTGCCTGTGAACGTGACCGGGACTTAAAGTTTAAGATTTATCTGAAGTTTAATCTGAACAAGTTTATGATAGTTGGAGGAAGCAATCTAAGAATGGTATCAGTGTCCTTGATAAAAGGGTATCATTGAGGGTTTCTTAGGCAAATTCAGAACTGAGAGTATTTTTAGTGACCGTGTTGTTTTGTGTGTCCCAGTAGTATTTGTCTGAAAGTTTGATCACTGTACCTGAAGTGGAGATGTTTTTTTTAGAGGAAGCTGACTATAATTATCTATACATGTTGTTGTCTTGGACACAGTGTAATCTACATACAAAGCTATACTGTGAAATCATCTGAAAAGAGAATGAACTGCAACACTGTTTTTCTGTACTGCAGGTACTGTCTAATCTTTCTTCAGTTGAGCGTTCAGTAGAATCTGGGCTTTTTCCATGACATTAGATTTATAAAGAGTTGAAGATTGGACTATCTGAAAACCTCTTTATGTCCAAGCATGATACAGTAGTGTTTTGATTAGGAGACGTGATTGGGCTGATGCTTTTGATTATGAAATCTTGTTGTGTTACTATGTGTATAGTTTTATTAGTTTTCAAAAGAAATCTGCATTTTTTTTCCTAAATAAGAATCTTCAATTGGAAACCACTTTTTCATTATAAAACTTTACATAAATAAAGATCCTGCATATTTTTTCTTTAGATACAGACTTTAAATACATAAACAATGTATTTTCCAAGTTATTAAAAAATATGCTCCTTTATGATAGAGTAGCTCAATGAAGAACGGTAAAGTTTCGTGCCCTCTCATTAGAATGGGTTTATAATGTGCACTCTTGGAGCCTTAACTAGACCACTGCAGATTCCTGCCCTGGCAAGTTTTGTAGTTTTTTAACTTTGGCCATTTCAGTTTATTGCCATTAAAGCCCTATCTGGCCCATTATAGCCAATTTTAAAATTGTGATTCTGGATTGAGGAATATGGGCCGGGGGGGGGACACACGACACACACTCTGGTTTGCTACAGCTGTGCGGCGTTTGAATGCATGTTCCTTCTGGTTACTGGATCACCTCCTCCACAAAACCAGATTTTGATTGGTTTTGTTCTTCCCAGCAATCAACAGTCTTCATGAATTTAAGCTCCAAATATTGTTCGTTACCTGGCTATTCCTATTCTTCTCTAATATACTGGTCCTTGGTGGCTGAATGTTGAGGTGCCCTACCATGTCATTCAGGTTATTTTCTGAAGACCGGAAGGTTGGTCAACGTGCAGCTTCACTTCTGTTACTGCAGTCTGTATCTTCTCTCCCATACCTTTTTCTCTTGTTCTGTTGCATTTCCCTCATTCTTCATTTGGCTCCCTTAACCCAAATTTATCTCATTTTTGCTGCTTTTTCTCCCATTCTTGATTTTTTCCTTCTTCAAATTGCTTGCCTTATTCCATCAATGTGATTCATGGAGCCTTGTGAACCTTCCATGCAGTGCCGAACGGGGAACCTAGGTCTCATGCAGACATGAAGCACTTGCTGAATACCTAATAGTTATTGTTAATCTAGAGATTTTTCTTTTTTTTTTGCTTTCTAGTTTTGATGGGGGAACGTTAACTTTTCTGTCTGTTCTTTGATCAATAACAGCAATGAAAATTGCCTTCGCAGTCTAGCCTCAAGTGTTCAGTTATCAGTTTACAATTTAAATTAACCCTTTCTTCCTTCCTTCCTTCCTTCCTTCCTTCCTTCCTTCCTTCCTTCCTTCCTTCCTTCCTTCCTTTCTTCCTTCCTTCCTTTCTTCCTTTCTTCCTTTCTTCCTTTCTTCCTTTCTTTCTCTTTCTTTCTCTTTCTTTCTCTTTCTTTCTCTTTCTTTCTTTCTTTCTTTCTTTCTTTCTTTTTCTTTCTTTCCTTCCTTCCTTCCTTCCTTCCTTCCTTCCTTCCTTCCTTCCTTCCTTCCTTCCTTCCTTCCTTCCTTCTTTCCTTCTTTCTTTCCTTCTTTCTTTCCTTCTTTCTTTCCTTCTTTCTTTCTTTCTTAGCACAACCTCAACGTTTGCCCCAGCCGAATACTTCAGCACTGGAAAGAGGTGAGGAAGAAACTGGCAAAATCCAAAACGGCCACGTGGGTCTGAGTAATGGAAGTGGAATTCGCAATGGAGTCAAGCATGCGCCTGCAGACAACAGAAAACTTTCGGCTCCTGTTTCAGAAAAAATGCACAGAAAAATTCAGTCCACCTTGTCTGTCAACAGCAACAGCAGCAAGAAGAGTAAAATAAGCTCTGCGTTTTCTCAAAAGCCAGGTACTTCACCTGAAGGTAAGCAGAAATTCTTATTAAAAAAACCCAAACTGAATAAAGACTAGCAAAACCCCATTCTCACTAATAATTACACAATCAACTGAAAATAATTGAAGAGCATGACTCGTGCTCCAGAAGCAAATAGAAATCATTATGATAAAACACAAGTTACTTCCCCAAAGGAAAATATTAAGTATTTGAAGGAAATTGAAGCAATGGGAGATTTCTGGCTTTCAAACATTTGGCCAACATAGTCCGATAATGTTTGAGTCTCTCTAGTTAGTATCCTGAACTGATAGAAACTTCTGTCAACATTGTCACATATACACCAGAAAAAAAAAAAAAAAAAGATAAAGCACTAGTTCAAAGCATAGTAAATACTTCAATCCAGTAATGGCAGGCTCCATGAGGGTAGAGTTTGCTTTTGAAAATGTTCTGGTACCAGAAATTCTGACTAGCCATGAGGTATGAACACTAGATAATAAAATTTGGACTTGTGCTTCGATGTTTAATGTGCCTTATGCTGTATTTGGGCTGTAAATAATTTGCATGAAAAAGCTTCATACTCCCTATGCACAGCTTAAATAAGCAAAAGTAAATAATTTCCCCTACGTTTTAGCTCTGTGTGAGTGTTTTCACTGCTCGCAATTACTCTAATGGTCCCAGAGTTCCCGAGCCTCACCTCAATCCACTGCCTTCCCATTAGCACTAATACACTCGATGGGCTTTGCTCCTGCCCGTTACAAGAAGGGTGCAGAGGCTGTATAAATTTTACTGGTTTGAGGCAGGCATAGATGCGGCTGATTAAAAAATAAAAAAAACGCTGGGTGGTGGGTACAGACACAGGTTCTTAGAGAAATGGGAAACGGTACTGTTCAGTGAAATGGGGAGGATTCTCAGCCTAGATGAAAGGAAGAGGGATCAGAAGGACTGCGCGTAGTGGCCTCAATGAAGCCTACTGATGTCAGTGGAGTGACTTCTCTTGACTTCAGCTACTTCAGTCAAACCTACTGAGTGAATTTGTGTAGTAGTATCATGAACAGCTCCTCTCATACTCTGCCATGGACGGGTCCCCCTTGCTGTGGTTTATTTTCGTATTTATGTTCAAGAACCTACTGTTATTTTTGTGTTGCACTTTAAGTTCTCTAACATTTGTTTCCAAAATCACAACTTCATACTTGCTATATTCCCTTTATCTCCTTCTGTTGTGTGAAATCCAGTTCACCCTCCAGCCCAATATTTCTCTTACGTATCAACAAACAGTAGATTGAGACCTAGATCTGTTCGCATGACTGGTACAAAATGCAGGCCTCTGAATTTAGGAAATTCAAGCTCTGAAAAAGAAATTATGGAGTTCTAAAGAGATGACGCCTGTCCTATTCATGCTCTTATACAATTATTTATGGCAAGCACTTCATTTTTTCTTCTAAAATTATATTGGAATAAATACAGTCAGTGGGTTTTTTGTTTGTTTTTAATAACCTTAGATATAGCTGTAAGTTCTAATGTCTGATTTTAATATCCAAGACATGATTGTGTTAGTTGCCTGAAACTGCCAATATACATTTTTTATATACAGTCAGAAATGTTGATTTTTTTTTTAAAGGTATGTTTGATTAGAATATAGATAATTACATTGTGTTGTCACACTGTCTAGCTCATATAGCTTGACCCACGCTGCTAATATCTGCTGCTCTAAGTTTTCTGTTAACCAGTCTGAGTGAAGCACAAGTTTATTGTGCGGTGATTAAAGTATATCTATGGTATTTGTGTCTACACATCTACATGCACACATGTCCAAGCCTTCTGACAGTTTCTTCAGCTTTTCAGTAATTTACCCTAACTATAGGCTATAAGTAATATTCTTATCAAGTTGTTACCTTGCAGGAAGTATAATTTGTTCTATCATCCATCAGTTTTTTGATAAGATGCGTAATCAGAGACTCTGGCAATGGTGAGCTGAAATACCTAAAATAACACAAAGAAGAGATGGCTGTTTAAGGAAAAATGATTTATCCATAACTCAAAAATAATGGTGTTCGTGAATTTAAGAAATCTTAATCCCTTATGACTACTTCTAGAAGGCTACACTTAAAAAACTTGATATAATTAGCCAGGTTATTTGTTCAAAGGAGTTTAATTGCATTTCAACCATCTATATATATATACTTGATGAATACATCTAACTATACAAAACTGGAGGAGTGCACTAGTAAGTCCTGTGACTGAGGATTGCATAGACGCTCTTTCAAAATGGTATACACAAATTAATTTGAATCTAACTTCTACAGCTTCTTTGTATTATGAATCATACTATTGTTGGCAAAGAAGTATTTTTCTGAGCAGTTGCTTCTTCTGATCCAATGACATTTCTGTAGAAACTACTCAAAAACTTTACAGGAAGATGGAAAATATAGGAAACTATTGGAAATTATTTGCAACATTGCTTAACTACTTGGCTTTGCTTTAACTTGTACCATGTTAACCTCATAAGCCGTTGGTTACTGCTGAAGAACTGCTGGGTTTGAGTTTACTTGAAGGTGTGCATTTGTGTTTGTACACTTCTATACAGTATAATAATATAATTTCTATGCAGTTTTTTATGTAATCTTATGTAGAAAGAGATGAAATAGATTAATTTTTGTACTGTGAGTACTGAATAATCAATCACCTGAATTAACACAGCTGCTGCAATTTACTATCATGTCCAGATAACTTCAGTAGAGAGAACGCTTTCAGATATTCCAATTTAATTTTGCTATTCCTTATGTGTGACCTTGGATTTTATAATCTAATTTATAGTGAATTTTTTTTTTAAACCTGAAAATACATGACACATATTTTTACTTCATCTGCCTTGTGTTCCAACTTGAGTGCTTTGCTCTATTGCCAGTCGGGAGAATAACTGGTTTTGTTAAGTGAAACAAAGTGGCCAGAGAAAAGAAATAGAGTATGTCCTCAAAGGGAAGAAAAGTGAAAATTCTGGTCATCAAGCTGAGTTTAGGCTATAGGAAAGAGAAAATATTTTTCACTCTTTCTTATTCCTTCCCAAAAGCTGCATTCTTCTTGTTTCTTCTTAAAAGACAAGATATGAATATTTCTGGAGCACCACACCTATTTGTAATGCAAAATAAGTCCAGCTCTAGTAGTTATTTTGCTCTAGAACATCTTGTCTATTGACAGAACAGAAAACCTGGTAGTGCTGGAAGCAGGGTAGAATCAAGAAACATCCAGATTTGCCACCTATCCTGCACAGGAGCATATTTGGGCTTAGGCTTATTTAAAAGGCTAGCAAATGCAGCATGCTGCGTCATATACTGCAGACTTCACTACATATACCAGAAAGCTAAATGAAGGCCAGTGTTATTTTGCCCAGGATATCATAGCTTCCCATAAAGAAGGTCAGTACTGCTCCTGTTGGTCTCCAAAGTACTAGACAGCCCTAACACAAGCTATAAAGCCCCCCCTGCCCCCGACTCCACCAAAATCCCCCCCACCATAGTTAAAAACTCTTTTATTGATTGTTCCAGCCGCAAACTCCACTTGTGCTGTAGATCACATCTTGTGAGCTTTTGGAATTGAAGTTGCATTGGAAGTGCTTAAAATGTAACAGACATTTTGGTGGTGGTAGTATAAAAGCTTTAAAATCTGCCTTTTGAAATGAGCCTGTAGTGTATGGAGTCACATCAGCACTCCAGAATATGCTGTTTAGAAACACTTTCACATCCAGTGAGGCTTAGGAGGGTGTGAGTGCACTCACCAGCTCTGCTCTTCCTCTGCATCTATTATTAATCCATATTGTCCCTGAAGAAATCTTACTCAGCTCCATAACTTACACTACAAGAAAACAAAGGAATTAGGAAATAGTAGGAGTGTCTCTCTTAAAAAGCAGTTTTTAAACACTGTTTCCGTTCTAAAGATTTTTCACAAGGACTGAATAGGTTTCAGCGCATATTGGGAATAAGAGGTTTTTTTAGTCAAAGAAATTTTAATAATATTTTAAATTATTGATGTCAGAGGTGTCACAGTTCCTCCAAAACTCTGGTCGGTAGACCACTTGCAGAGAGAATTGTCATTCTCTTGCACCTGTTATGTGTACTGCAGAGAAACACCTTGGAAACCTGAAAAAGCAATTGTAAATGAGTAAAAAGAAGACAATCTAGCTGCTGTGTTTGGAAGCAGAGGCACCTGTCCACAGCGACTTAAAGAGGGGAGGAGATCTAAAGGAGACAGCAAAGAGGCCGCTGAACAGTAAATCTAGATGTTAGGAAATGAAGAAAAACGGGTAACTGAATACTTACATACGTGTATCAGAGTAGTGGAAGGTAAGTAATAACGATATACCCAGGGTTGGAGGAGGAAAGGGAAAAAGAAAGTGGGCGATGGGAGGGATGGAAGATAATTAAGGGGGTGGAGGGGGCAAAATGAAGTAGGCACTAATTATTTTGTAAAGTCCAAACAAAGTTTTCCTACCAAAACCTTATGAAGCTTGATGTTACGCATTTTTTAAAGTAAAGCAATTGTTTATAAAAAGTTAATGGTGGAGAGAGGGAATACAAGTTTTAATTCAGTTTTGAAATGGAACTCTTGTTTGTGGTCAAGTTGCTGTGACTTTGCAAGTTACTACGTTTGTCAGGGTAGTTCCCACAACTCCAA
Source organism: Grus americana (assembly GCF_028858705.1). Lineage (NCBI taxonomy): Eukaryota > Metazoa > Chordata > Aves > Gruiformes > Gruidae > Grus > Grus americana. The sequence continues at coordinate 29,408,055 of NC_072852.1, read as the reverse complement.
TGACTTGTGATAATTTCAGTTTAGGGTGATACTTCACATACCCAAAAGGCTGAGAGCATGCACAATTGCTGTATACATCTGGAAGTGGTAGCTTGTTAAACTGTGGTGAGTGGATCCTGAACCTCCCTCCTGTATGTACGGTGAGATCTTCACTTTATTCCTTCCCAGGCTCTCAAAACCAGAGAGGCACTAGAAGGGATCTTCTTTCCAAGGATTTTTTTCAAGATAGGTCTTTGGAAGTGTAGTAAGTCTAGATGCAGGAGTGAGGTAGATAAAGCCTGCGGCATGGGGTGAGGCTCTGGGGAGGGACAGGCAATGTTGTAGGCTTGCTGCCAGATTTAAGTTACCACTCGTGGTTTTCCAGGAGCAAGGCCTGAAGCAACCTTCCTCAACTTTCTGGATTGCGTATCTGGTGCTGCTGAGCTTAGAGATATGGTGAACAATCTCACCCAACGTGTGGGGTTTTTTTTTTAAATCCAGTGTTTAAAATTCAACATTTCAGGGTGCACTTGAATTACACTTTTTTCCGCCCTCCTTTTTAGTATAAAGCAACTTCATCTGTTCTAGATGTTGAATGCAAGCACGGGATTGGTGAGCAGTATTTAACTCACGCTGCTGGCTACATTGATTTATTCAAGTATCCCAAGTGATATTGATGGCTTAACTGAAGGCCAAGCAACTCCACCAAACAGCCTTTGTGTTAAGCCAGGGCCATAAGAATCACTAAGGGCATATACATGGAAAGGAGTGAGTAGTTCTCTTAGCAGGGTAGCAGTCCTCTGTTTGAAGTAGGTGCATCTTTCTTTGGTTTATATAATTTTGTATAAACTGAAAAATAGTTTTCAGTCAACTTTCCTTTTGGGCATATGATTTTGAATAGTATTTTTTAATTATTTTTTTTTCCTTTTGAGTGTCACAAGAGCAGCAGTAACTTTTCTTTTAGTATTATTTACTGAAATTCGGTATGAGTGCCCATTATACCATGAATAGCCTAACATTGCAGAAATATCTGCTGACCACCTCTCTCTCTTTTTTTGTTTTTAAACATACATACACTTCTAAAATCCATTTCATAGCATTAAGTAGCATTTAGGCAGCTACTTGGTATCCTGAAAATCTCTCTACTTGGGCCAAAAAATTCCATGGTTACCTTTTAGAATTTGATGCAAAGTAGATTTGTGTCTGAGCATGAAGTGCTAAACAGAGTTTTTGTTAGACAAGGTTGTATCAGAACACAGATGTCAATCAGGCAGTGGGTAAATAACATTATCATGGTGAAACCGGTGATTTTTAAGACAGCATTTTGAAGAGTGGTGTATTTTACGCATGGTGTGTATTTTTATTTGCATAGAAGTCTTGGGAGGTGATTTAGATGTTGTGTAGCATAAGCGAGTGGAAAACAGGGCCTGTAATGAAAAAAGGTCTTCCCACAGTATCCATTTTATAAGGTCATGGTATAGCTAACGCCTAACTACTCTCAGTACGTGCGGTGATGGGCAATGGCAATGAAAGCTGCAGATTCTAAGGAAGCCTTAGATATTGTAAATTGGCACATTTCTTAGGATATTTGTATGTTTGAAAACGAGATCATTTTTCTCCTGAGGCTATATCTGTATCGAGAGTTTAGGATGTAAGCTTACATGAAAGTTTCCATGTGGTTTGCAGTGTAATTTGCCTGTTCAGGCAACATTTTAATTTTCTTGACCAGTAGAGATGATCGTTTTCTATTTTAAAATGCTGAAATATCATGTATACTATGCTGTATAACTGTATTTTCCCCTGTCTAAATAAACATAGCTCTGTTATGTACAGATAACTGTACTCCATGCAGCAGGTCAGTTTGTCCTTTCTGCATTTCTTATTTTTCCTTGAGCATTTTCCTGGGTGCAGTGAGTTTTCTAGAAAGTAGCAGAGGCTGCGCACGAGCCCCGTACGCTGCAGGAGCGATGGTGCGATGGCGAGCGTGCCGCTGCTCGGTACGGTTACGCCCCACCTCTGCGTAATGCACACCTTTAAGAAACTTGTGCTGGGGTGATTTGTCTTTGTCTCGCCGTGCCGCTCTGGCCGTGGGCTGTCTCCGCCGTCGGCACCGCGTGTTCATGCCCGCCGCTGCCGGCTCCGCGCTGCCCGCCGGCGGGACGCCTGTAGCACCTGCTGGGGCTTCTGTTCAGGGCTCTGCGGGGGCCCGGAGTAAACCCCCGCTGAGGACCTCAGCTGCCACTTTGATTGCGGTTTTGCCCTTTTTGATTCTCGCTGTGAGACAGCGGAGTGCCTGGAGATTTGTTTTGAGTTGTCTGAACTCGGTGAATATAGTTAGTAAGAAGCTGGCCAAGGTCACCATCCTGTAAGTGAGCTTATTTACCATTGCAGACGTGAAAACCTTTTATCATATGTGACCTGCCTGTTTGGTATGAAAGCTTATTGGGTCAGTTTGTGACAGGTTAGTGTCAAACATTACAAAAGCAGCGCAGATCAGCCTGCACATGTGTTTTCTCTGTACGTTTTTCAGTTTAACTTCTGCATCCCTTGTACAGTTTCGATGGTCGATAGTTCTCGTAAAAGTCTGTTTCTTAAGTAGAGCCGCACCTTTTCATAAAAATGAAGAGGAGGTGATAAAAGGAAAGTTGAAATAAAAGAAATATATATTTCAGTATTTAAAAGGAATTGGATATCAGGGTAATACCTATATGTAAAGATTTTAGGAATAAAAAATGGTGTGCAAGTTCAAATGTTTTAGGACATGGACAAAAATTAAAGTTGTTTTATTGTTGACATTATTTCTTTTCCTTAAATGAGCATAGCTGTTACAACTGGGATAAGGTATAGAGTGGGGCCCTCTAGGCTTTGAATAACAATATGTAAACAGTTTTAAGGGATTTTAGGCTTTTTCTTGTCTGGGTATTGTCTGTGGTAACATTTATAACCCAGTTAAAGTAGATGTTATGTGTACTGTATACACTCTTCGGGTAAATCAGCACAAAGTAGCTGGATGTGCGTGTATGATGTAAGCAGCAAAAACTTGGACGAATTGGTTGAGTTTCTATTTGTCTTGGCATTGTTTAACAGTTTTGATGAAGTTCCCTAACAAATCTGTAACTTTTGGGGATGTGCCAAAGGACTAAGGAAACAGCTTTACTTACACAGCTATTTAAAAATGACCCTTTTAACTTCAGGTCTAACTTTCATCCCAGGCAAAATGAAAGGATAATTGAAGATGAGCTTTTGTGTCTGAAAGCTCATCTTTTTTCCCCAACTGTGAGTTAATCTAATAAGATACACTATCACTGCCTACAGACCAAGCCTATCATAATTTATGCCATTCAGCAAAGCTTTGGGGAGCTTGGGTTATAGTCAACAAATGTGATACTGTGTTTTGATGAAATCAAATGCGTCTGATAAAAGAACTAAGGCAGATGTACTGTTTTGTTTGGGGTTTTTTTTGTATAAAGTATACCTCTGTACAGTGTTTGACACCCCACATCCTCACTTTTGTGTAGTGCCAACCTGTTGTGCTGCATTTAGGACAAGAGGAAATGGCCTCAAGTTGCACCAGGGGAGGTTTAGATTGGATGGTAGGAAAAATTAGGAAAAATTTCTTCACCAAGAGGGTTGTCAATCATTGGAACAGGCTGCCCCTGGGAAGTGGTGGGGTCACCATCCCTGGAGGCATTTAAAAGACGTGTAGATGTGGTGCTTAGGGACATGGTTTAGTGGTTGGACTTGGCAGTGGTAGGTTAATGGTTGGACTTGGTGATCTTAAAGGTCTTTTCCAACCAAAACAATTCTATGATTCTATGATTTCTACATTAATTAGAGAAAAGTGTAATAGAAGAATTGAAAAGCAACGGAAATTTGAGACTGGTGTGGTGTAGGGTGGAAATCCGAAGGAAAAGCTCATCTTCATTAATAGTGGGCTTATGTAATGACACATAGACTAATTTCTTCTTTCTCTGTGAAGGTATTTAATGAAAACCTAAACCCCAAGAAACTTGGGAGTTGTAAAGACATACCCCTAATTCTTAATTGCATTAGCATAGCTAATGGCAACAGAAGGAGAAAACCTCTAATTCTCAAACAACAAAAAAACCAAAACAAAAACCCAACAACCAAAAAAGATCATCTTAAGCTAGCCTCTCTTTACAGTAATACAGTGTCATAACCGATATTGCTATATCATTTCTTTGTCAGAAAAGACTAAAATATATTCAAGGTTTCCAGAAAACATGTTGTCAGACATTAAGATCATCAAATTTACTTTTTTTTTCCAAATCCTTCCCAAATATTTAAATTAAGTTTAGTTCCAGTTGGATTAATGTGTTCCACTACTCACTCATCTGCAAAAACTATTAGGATTTTGATGTGGTAAGGTCAAAGAGTGGAAGTTAAGTATAGTCTTTATTCTTAACATATTAAAATAGTTTTGAAATTTAAAATAATCTGTAATTTGAAATAGTCTCTTTGGTCTTGGAAGCAGGAAAGAATTATTAGGAAGTCTTGTGCAAGCAGTGAAATATATTTTAGTGGTCTCCAATATGGTAATGAAAAACCTGAGGTCATCTCTTTTGGAGTGAGTTTTATACATCTTCTTTGTGGCTGGATTCCACTGATCATGACACCCTGCAACAGCAACCAAAGGAAGTGGTTTTTAGCTGTATAATTTTTTCTATGGAACTGACAGGTTGCTGTAGTACTAGAGAAGGATGTGTGAGTTTTCTGTAGCACGTAGATCTGTTATTATTACAAAAAACCACTGTGACTGTATCTTTTCCTTTTCCTTATAATTACATCTGTAGATAAGAAGCTAAGAAGTTGGAGTCATACATGGAAGAAATTATTCTTCCACCCATTTTATCTGAATGTATTACAGACCTTTATAGTCACGATTCTGAATTCAGCAAGTTAGATAGGGCTAGGTAACAGCATGCTTTGTCATGTGTTAAATAATTGCTACCTGGATAGCTATTAAAAGTCAATAACATGAAGAGTATAAAAGCATGATTATTTCAGGTTTGTCCTTGAAATGTGGATCAAAGTTTATGTTCATTGTGCAAATGAGTCATTGCAAGAATGAAGAGAGCAGTAAAAGGTATCTCTACTTTAAGTGTTTGTGTAGGTTAAGTAAAATTGTTATATAAAGATTTTCTAAATGGAAAATTCATTTTGCAATCTGGAGAGAAGGATAAAAAAATGAACAGTAGGTAAATAAATCCTTTTAGTGTTTCAGTCAGTGAAGAAGAGGTGGAAGGAAGGACCCTCCACAGAGTTTCCATCATAGCACTAATGGTCAAAATTTCTTTCTGTGTCTTGGACCATTTTTGATAGCTTTTACATTTGAAGTACCTTTATTTAAATCAACACAGCTTCTCCTTGCAAGTATTGATTTAGTGGGTTTTTTTAGATTAGGAGGGAAAAGTTCTCTTGTGGGTCCAGAAAGTGCTTTCTGAGTGCAGTCCCTTTTGTTTAACCTGTGAACTCTGTCTCTTGTGCATCAGTAAATATGTATATTATAATTTCTGTAAATGTTTATTTCTCTCCCTGCAATTTTACATATCTCTGCATGAAGCAGGCAAGATTTGTTTGAGCATCTTATTTTCAATACTGATACACATAAAGTTTTATTGTGGTGTTTTGTTTAAAAAAAAATTTGTAGAACAAAATTTGTTGTAGTATTTGCTTCTTTCAGCTGTGTTTTAACGATGCAAAACAGTAAAAACCTCAGTTCCTCAAATATGAAGGCTTCTTAGACAGAACTCTTGGCTTCTTTATCTTTTTCTTTCATATTAAAAGAAAATCTGAAAGGAGATTGTACCTGAACAAATTTAACACCATCTCCATGACAACCAGCTAATTAATCGCTATCGGTCTGGCTTTGGTCCTCTTCAGTGAACTGATACTCCCCAGCTTTATTTCACAGATCTTCTGGGTTTTCTATGAAGGTCATTTATTTAGCGACAATATTTCTTTGGGAAAAGCAGCCTTTTAATGCAAGCAACAACTTTCTTTAAAAACAGCTCAATCTTACCTGTGGTTTCCTCTCAGTTTTGCTTCCTGCACAGTAGTAGGGAGGTTTTGAGGTTGTTTTTTTCCTCCTTCTTGCTTTTCCTGATATTTTCATTCTTTTTCTTTCGGGCATAATTGTTCATTACGTATATTATGACTGTGACCACATTGCAGTAGAAGTATTCCCAAGCTAAGTTTGGATCTAAGTAGTGTAGTAAGTAGGAGATGTGATGTTCAGAGCGGGCTAAGAGCTCAGGTAGCTTCTTGGGACAGATTTTGCATGTCTGAGCTTCTTACCACTGCATCGCTGTAAGTATTTGTGCTTGCTATTGTAAAGTCATCTCTACATTATCCTGCAGTCAAGAGTTTCTGCAATGTTAGAGGTACTTTGAATCAATCAAGATACTCGCCACAGTTGCTGCATCATTTTTGAGATTATAAAGATGTTTAGGAGGGCTGGTAATGGTATTACTGTTGCAAGCTTTCCCCTGTGATAACAGCCTCCAGCCTGTGAACGGTAAGAACATAACGTCTGTAGATGGTGAGACAAATGCACATACAGCTCAGCATCCTGTCTTCCCTACCGGCCTCTCATAGCAGATACCTGTGATGGGCTGTGGGGACGGGGAAGGGATGAGATGGTGCAGGATATTTTCCTCAGAACATTGTCCCAGTCTTCAACTGCCTGTGGCTAAAGGAGTTAAGGGCTTGCAAGCAGTAAAAAGGAGAATGAAAGCTGAGGCCATGAAAGAACAGTAATTTTCTATCCCGAACATTTCTTGTATTTTTAAGTTTACATTTTCTTTCTGGATGACTGTTCACTGCCTCTTACAAATTAAATATGGGGGTACATACCAATTTATACATGTTACGTGCTTAGTATGAGAGGAGAGTGGAAACAGCTGAGTATATCCCTCACTCCTGCGGTCTCCTTTTCACTGGCACATGTTTAGTTCCAATCTTTGTGTTTTCCTGTCATGTCTCGTGGTTGTATTAATTGTTTGAAGTTATTCTATATATTTTCTCCTTGGGTGCCATATTTTTTGCAGACAGTTTGCGGGACACCTCAATTATCTCATGTAATTTAGTAGTACTTATGAGAGATGGATATTGATGTGCAGGTGTAGCTATGAACTCTATTGAAGATTGAAGTCGTACATTAAAAGGATTGCCGAGAGATTTGTGTAGAAAAGCAAGAGAAAAATCTGTGTTTTGACTGAATGTTTTGTATATTGTTGAAAGTACAGAAATACATATAACATGCTGTTATGCTGGTTTTAACATGTACATAAAACCATAAAGAAAGCAAAAATGTTGTGGCAACTCCTGTATTTTTCTTCGTAAGTGGCAAGCCAACAAAACAGATTCAGAAGGACAAGATGCACTGGGAGAAGCAGGAAATAATTTTAGATATTTTCCTTCATAAGCTGAATTTTTAATATTTTTTTTTTAATCACTTTGTGGGCCTGCTGGAAGAAGTTATGACTGAGGATAATAGATATGGATATTTTACATAATAAATGTCTGGAGAAATGGATCTAAGCAGATGTGTAGTACTTGGGATTTGCATGAAGTGAAGTGGCAGAAGGAAACGTGCACCAAAACCAATACTGAATTGGAGAGGAGTTAGGCTGCAAAAGTGACCTTGAAGATGGGAAACAGGATGTTCGTTGCGGTGTTAATATTATATCTATTCTGAATCATTGTCTTTCTGCTACTTATTTGACATTGTGACATATCTGACATTTAGAATAACAGAATAACATATTAACGATTTTTTTTCTTTTTTCTTTCCTTTTTTTTTGTTTGTGTGTTTTGTTTGTTCATACGTGACATGCTACTGAACTGGTACGTGTGAAGATTGCTGTGTTCACTGTATCCTGGCTTGCTTGTTCTGTGAATTTCTCACCCTCTGTAACATTGTTCTGGGACAAGCATCCTGTGGCATCTGCACGTCGGAGGCCTGCTGCTGTTGCTGTGGGGACGAGATGGGGGATGACTGTAACTGCCCGTGTGATATGGACTGTGGCATAATGGACGCATGTTGCGAATCTTCAGATTGCTTGGAGATCTGCATGGAATGCTGTGGGATCTGCTTTCCATCATGAAATATTTATCCCTTTTTATTTTATTCTCTATAAAACTGGAGAGCTTTTCTTTAAATACATTTGAAGAAAGACAAGGTAGGATTTTCAAAGAACCAACTGGTATTGCACTGTTAATTCCCTATATATAAATATTTTTTTTAAAGCAATCCTCGAATCTGTATTCTAGCACAAATTGTATAGTTTTGTACGTGAAACTCAAGCTACATTCCAACTTCCTTTTGGCTTTGCAAATGGAAGACTTTATTGAAACCCAATTACAGGCCTGATACCGCAGGCTGTGTGAGGGCAAAATTGCCATTCGAATTGAGTGACAGGTTTTGGTCAGAGAAGAGACTACAGGGCAAAAGCCTTAAGTATTTACCTTTATCTACTTTAATGTTTAAATGCTTAAATGCCTCCATGCATAACATGCCTTTACAGGCATTCTGAAAAGCAAAACGTCTTTTTTCAATCTCTTTGGGTTGAAAGCAACTTTGCTCTATTATTTTAAACTTAATTCAAAGTCAGCATCAGGAGTCTACTGTTGGTTTTGCTATAGTGGTCACATTGGCAATATTTCTTTTGTTTTTCATATCTCATTGGTTTGAGAGAGATTCCTGGTATTTTCCATTGTCAGTACTGATACTACGGGAAGATTTGGCAAACTAAAGTCAATGTAAGTTTTGCCATGGACTACAGTACCAAGATTTCGTTGTTATCAATCAAGAGTATAGAGAACTTATATTTTACTTCAGTACTAATACTACTTGAAATGCTTCTTGTTAGAAAGAGACTTTGGAAATCTGTGTAGACATGAAATATAGCCTTAGACTAACAGACTAATTAATAGACTAACAAATCTTCAAAATTTGGCTATAAAAGGGAAATAATCAGATGTTAACTCAAGAATCCACACCTGTACATTAGTGGCCCTGTCAGTCTTTGTGGCTTTACAGCCAGTATCACATAACTTAGTATTTATTTCTTCACTGTGTGAGAGAAATCCACAGAGGATGGCAGAATTTCAACAGGGTATAAAGACCAAATCCAAACAGTCTTGATCAAGGAATTCTGTCATTGAATGCAAAAAGCAAATGCAAAAATGTTTATTCTCAGATATGTTTTAAGTGTTATTTTTAAATAACCGTATTAAAAAAGGACATTTTAAAAATGTATGGTATCCTTTAAAAATAAAAGGAATATGATCTAAAATGTTTGAAAAATATAGTTAGGATCCAGTGGGCAACTTTTTCCCTATTACATCATTAAGGTTTTCTGAGAAGTATCTCTCTCTGTCATTGTAATTGTGAAATTAATTTGGTCCAACATACAAAGAGGTTTATGGCATTCCCAGATTTAGGGAATAATGGTACCTATTTTCTTCACTATCTGCTAGTTTCTCCCCACCATGTCTGTAGCTCATTAACTTCTCTGTGTAAACCACCTATACATCTTGATCTCACATACTTAAAATTTCCTATCTACACTCCAGATTTCCCATTTGTAGATTGTTGGATCTCATAAATTTAGGCCTTGTTACAAGAGTCATCGATAGCCAATAGCGTATTTCTGTTGAGTGAATTGACCATAAATGTCTCTTTCCGCTGCAGTGAATTCAGTTTATGCAAATGTGACAAACTAAAGATCACAGGAGTGTGAAGCTAAGTCAACAAATGGGCTCATATTAACCAGAGCTTCTCCCTGTGAACACTGACTAGTAGTGCCTACTACTGCAAGTTATCACTGAAGGTAACATAGCTGAATCCTCAACTATACTAGGGAGCTGGGAGGTGTTACGTTTTACCTTAACATCTGCAATATTGTGATGCATTCTGATGAAATGCAGATTTACTGAGAGGGTTTCTTATCTCTTTTTTGATAGTTACTACAAGAATTGATTCTTATTGTGGTTATTTTTTTCCCCATATATTGGGCCAGATTCAGATCTGTGTTGCATAAACTAAGTGCATTTCCATTAATGTCAGAATTTTCCATTGGTTTAGCTCCAGCTAGAGAGCACAGAGATATTATGGTAATAGGCAGGCTAATAAGGAATCATATAGTTAAATTGATAAATTCCCTGAGCTCAGAATCAGGCCCATGGGGCTCAATTATGACTCCTAAAAGTCTGAACCACATTGGGAAGGGGGAAGAGGTGCCTTGGTTGAGTGGCAGTGCCTGGAGGCATTTTGCCTTTGTAAGGCATAATGCCTCTGGGGAAATTGGGGGCATCACAGTGAGCACTGGGACTTGATGCACCTTGGAAAAAGTGTAGACAGTGCTTCGCCCATTGTAGGTCTGTGGTTGACATCGTGGTGGTGGGGACGTGCTGTCTGGGGCTAGGCAGCGCCATTAGCTGTCCTTCCTCGTGTCCTGGTCACGGGGAGGTGAATTATGGCTGTTTCTTGTCTTACTGTGCTTTTGGGGATGGGGAAGAGGACTTCCAGTCTCCTGTCCTGCCCTGCCGTCCGTGCCCTGCCAGAGCAGTTCTGGTTTTGTGTTTGGAAAACTGCACACTTGCATATCAAGCTTTTAGTGAATACTGGATGTTAGTTAAAATTACTTTTACTACAGGATGATACAGTATTAAAAAAAAAAAATCAATCTTGGGAGTCACTTTTCTGTGTAAAAGTTTATTTATACAGTTTGCTCTGCACAAACCCTTGTTTCTGCTTACAGGAACTCAGACTTTTTTTGGTTGATTGAAATTATGAAAACCTGGGAAATGTATTTACTATTAAGCATTTACTTCCAGTACTGTTAAAATACAAATACTGAATACAAGAACTCTGTTCATGCATATATGCATATGTGTACAGATTCTCTCACACGTGCACGCACATATATGCAGATATATTGTTTCTTTTCCCACTTCATTTGTGAAATAGTAGGAAATGAAAATAGCGTGTATTAACCCTCATAGTGATTAGAAGTATCAAAGTATTATGGACAATTGAAAAAAAAATAGACAATTGTGTGATTTGTTTGACATTTAAATGTAATCTGCTACTATTTGTCATAGAGATATTAGCACTTTTGTAAAATGTATCTTTGTAGCAGAGAATATTAGTATGTAGTTAAGGAGTTCCTTTCTATATTTATATTCTTAAATTCTATTTTGTAATTTTCACTCTATAGGCAATCTATAAGCACCTTGTGTAATTAAAACAAGCAGAATTAGAAGGAGACAAATGTGAAAATACAGTTTAAATAAAATTAAAACATCAGAACTTAACTGTCTATTTTATAATAACTTGTGAACTTGTACAGTGTTTCACTATATAGTTCTGCAAATGGCCCATTTGAAAAAATGGTATCTTGCTATTTGTATTTTATATCAACTGGATGTGCTATTCTCAAACACTATTTTGAAATAAAGATCTTTATTTTGAAACTTTGGGATATCTTCTTCTCGTCTTGCCCTGTTACTCTTCTGAAAGATAATTTCATGTCTTGTTTGTGATTCTTCTGTTATAACACTTGCTGAAAGCTTTGGCCTTTGGGTGATTTGCACAGAGGGTGAGCCAGTGTGGGTGAGCCCTCTTACATACAGAGCTAAACCAGCTCAGGTGCTGGAAGCTGCGCTAGCGTGAATCTCCCACAGTAAAAAAAGTTTGTCATTAAGAGAGCAAATTAATTCCTTGGTGTAATTGTATTAATGAGGTGGAATTCCAGTAATGATTAAATTTAATCAAAATTATTGTAATACATCTACTGCAACAGTCTTCAGTTTACTAAAAGCGACCTGAACACGGAGTGTAGTTTGTTCATAGTATTGCAGTGGAGAGATTAAGGTCTACTGGACTCTGTGGCCTGTGTAACTGAAGGCTTATAGACAGTACCACTATTTTAAAGTAAGGTATGTTTTTAAAATCAGTTAGTTTAAACACAGATAGACCGCTTTACCTGTGATTTAAGCAAAGATTTTTTTTCCTGTTGGCTTAAGCCGAATGTAAACATGCCCATGATACTTTAAAACTGCAGAAACTGCATGTCTAGAGTCTTTAGCACTAATTTTTCTATGTCTGTTTTAAATTTATTGAACGTTCTACCATGTCTGTGTATACATGGGCCCTTAAAGGGTCTAAAATAATTGTAATATGTCTCCTCTGGGTGTTACAGAGGTAATACGTTAAAACTGACAGAAATTCTGTGCTTGAATGTGGACCATGAAGTCTTGCCGTTGAGACTGTGTGCCACACTTCTCTCAGAAAATAATTGTTCCTGAAAGAGAACTAATAAAAGCACAGACAAATAGCACCGTTTGAGACTTATTACAGATGTTCTAGCTGGTATCTGTAATACATAATATTTCTAGAAAGAAATGGCTTCTATGAAGAGGGATCACGATCAACATTTGGGAGCTTTTAGATTGAATATTGACTCTATTTCAACTATAGTACTTGTGTTAAGAACTGTTTGTTGAGTTTGGTGAATCATTGCTTTTATGAAGTAGTCTTCTGAATGAAAAGCTCTTCTGAGCTGTTCACACATTTAAAAAAAAATTGTTTAAATGATTGCAATATTTGCTGTATGTTCTTGGAGAGCAATGCCAATTGTGTTGATGTATTTCCACAGTAAAGCTCCTTCTGTCAGCAGCCTTGTAACTTTCTGAAAGGCAACAGATGTATCCAAAATCTTACTCTTAGCCCCTAAATTAAATTAAAGATTAGAGAAATATCTCCCTCGTATCTTCTTTCTGTCCCTCTGTCTGTCTGTATGTGAGTGCACACCATGTGTTGGAAGACCAAGTAGTGTTGTTGATGACAGTAGTAACTCTAGAATCCTACAGGCATTAATCTTACTTTTTTTTCTACCTTCTAACCCTTCTGCCAGTTCTTTTAACTTCCAAAGAGAGCAGGGGGACCTTAGCTCAATTTTAGCATCAGGATATTGAAAGAAGTTAAATAAAAATAATACCCTGCACCCACTTATGTGACGCACTTGTTGGCTGTGCTCTGTATACTCAAATGTGATTGCTGGTACAAAATTCAGTGTCCTCATAAGCACTTGCTTATGCTATTTACCAGTGACTTGGTGCTAGTGACATAAAAGGATGGCCTTTCTCTTCTTTAGAAGTCTTTGATATGATGGGCTATTTCTACTACAGTTGGAAAGAGAAATTTCTCTGAATTACCATTCTGCAAAACAGACAGATGTTGAGTTTGATTAGGTGATCTTAATCTCTATATGGTTTTTAGTATATCAGTTCACCTCACTTAAAACTTAATTTAATAGAACACTACATGCAATCCTGTTTGTCTCCTTTATGTATGTATATTATAGCAATTGTTAGTACATTACCATTCAATACTCATAAAAATGGGATGTTAGGTGAAAGATTGTATAATACCTTTTATACCTTTAATTAGTATCTTACTAATTTTTATTCTGATATGCGTATGCTATTTTAACTGGCGAAATACTCCACTATAATTGAGGCTCTTTATATCATCTCAGTAGGGTATGTAATTGGTGCCCAAGCACTATGCAATTCCTCTTCAATCAGTGGTGTAGGCTTCTGCAATTTGTCTCATCTCCAAGTTGCACAGAGTGACCACACTGTGAATACGCTGTACTCCAACTTGAATGTGTTTCACATTACAATCTTTTTCCACAGTGCCTACCTTTGTTTCTTTAGCTTTATCACAAGGTGGTTTGTTTGGTTTTGGGTTTTTGTAATCTTTGCTGTTCAAAGAGAACAGAAAGGGCTTTTATTACGGAGGTCTAGGACAAGACCAAGATGTATGTTATGTTGTAAATTATTTCTTCATCTTTTCTATGTTCACTGCTATTTGTAACTCCTAGCCAAATAGACTTGTGAAAGTAATATCTTTGGAACTTTGGAATATAACGAAGTAACTGCAGCTCAACGGTGTTTTACATTTGAATATATGAAGTTCAAAATATATTGATTGTGTCTTGCTTATTGAAATAAAGAACTGAAAGTTCTGTTGAGATGGACTCTGCAGAGTTTTGCAAACTGGCAATCTTCAAAATAGTTCTACTCACAAGAACAAGACCAGTACATTATTTTAAAATTAATACCTTTTACAGTGGCATATATATGGTAGCTTTTAGATTCTGTGCTGCTTTCAGTTACTGAAGACTAGTAATAACAAGCTTAGAAAAAGAAATGTATTAAGCAACATGGGTTTGCTTTCCTTCTTAGGAAATGCAGCTCTATTTGTCTGTTTCTTCATGTGAGGAGGAGACACCTTGATTACATATTTAATGTAGACTAACAGCAGTGGTTTAGAATCTACGGTAACTTCAAGGTCATTACAAGTAGCGTGTGAAGGATAAAGGGAAACACGGTGCAAGGATTCCACTACTGTTGACAACTGCTGTCTCTTCATCAGTAATTTGCTTTGCAACTACCAAGCTTTCATGGGGTTAAGAAAATTAAGGTATCCATGACTGAAATTTTATATTCAGTCTTGTTTCTTCAGAAAGAATAATTAGACATATTTACACAATTACATTTTAGTAAACTATTATGCCAGCTTAACTGTAACACATATTCGGGTAAAAGTACATTAAACAGCAATCCAAAAGCAATTTAGCTGCTGAAGGCATTATTTTCTATCTAATTATTCACAAATTAATGAATAAAATTAAATTCCAATCACTGAAAAAATGAAGCAATGGTGAGAATCAGAACTACAGATTAGTTAAAGCTATGCAATGCATAACAGAATTAAAGCTTTCTTTTATTCAAATTCAATGCTTAAAAAAGAACAAATCCATCATCTTGAAATTTGACTTGTAGCTTGACATTAAAAATAATATGAGTAGAATTTTCAGTGGGGTAAGCACAAAACTAGTTCAAGTAGTGTCACTCTCAATTAATGTACTCAGGTGGTGTGCCCATTAAAATTCCCACTTGTGGGTTCAGCTCTCTATGCAAATGGGGTCATTACCTGGAGAATTTAATTGGGTATGACACTGGGAGTAGGAATTTTCCTTTCAAAATAAACCTACTTGCACACATTTTCACTAGAAATTTGATTGTTACATATACTTCATATTGTTTGGCTCTATAAATATTTACCAAAATTGAGAATGTCTTCACTTATTTATTTTTTTTCAGGTGATTCATAATGCATCAAAATGATTTTTAAATTGTTCCATGTATTGCATATGCAAGTCTTGTTACAAAAACCTGTGATGAAAATGTATTTTTTGGTGTTAAAATGATACTTTCACATGGTTAACATCTTTTTAAAGCTCATATTAATTTTTATAGCATCTGAAAGCAGAACTGTGATATTTCTGTAGTATATGTACATGTAAATGAAAAAAGACTATATAATACTGAACTTGTATCTCACACATTGTTTGGAAAGGACAAAAATACACTGTGGTTCTGAGTAATACTAACTTCCAACTTTTAGTGGAAATTACTTTGCAGATATTTGTATAAATATGGCTAATACTGAACATTAATTAAGAAATGCACAAACAATTACTGTGGAAATATATGTGGAAGAATATGGTTGGAAGGAACTTCTAGAGAACTTCTAGTTCAGCAGTCTAAGCAAACAGTGTCTTGAAACGTGTTCTTGAGGACGTCTGATGAAGGGAATTTTGGACACTCTAGAGAGAGTCGTAACTAGTGCTACAGTAGTCTTACAGATAGAAAGCTTTTTTCTAACATCCCATTTAATCTTACTTTCATTTCTGCAAGTAAGACTGATGTATCCATGTTCTATTCCCAGTGGATGTGTAGAACAATCACCATTCTCTTGTCATAACCTTTCATATATTAACCTTTCATATAGTTTGTGTACTCCTGCCTAGTTTTCTCTTACCTAGTCCAAAGAAATCCAGTCTGGTTTCTTCAACCTGTCTTCTTCAGCACGACATTCATATCAGGCATTGTAGACTGTATGAGCTATGTTTCTCATTTCAAAGTATCACAAGACTGAGGTAACAACTGGTGAAAGGACTTTCTCTGCTAATGAGAAACATGCATGTTGGATGGTGTATTGAGGTAAAAAAATATATTCATGTCCATAACATGCATGGATGTCTGTGGCAAGAAAGTTGACAGTATTTCAGTTGCACCTTAGCTTCTGTAAAGGAAACAGTCTGAAGAATCAACATTATGATCTTCTACGTAAACACTTGAAAGATTTTAATGGGATTTGTACAATACTTTTGAAAATTTCCAGGATGGAGACCTGCAAGTGTTGTCTTAGCAAACAAAAAGAGAAAATCAATCATTAAAGCTTATCTCCATTTGTTACTTCTGTATTTCTGCTAGAACTCAGCTTTCAGCTTCACGCCATTTCTGTTCACCACTCTACTAATCCAGCATCCTCCATGTTTTCACTGAAACTTGCTCTCCAGTTCTATTGGTTCTCATTGCTGCTTTGATGCCTAATACAAATTTATCTATGCAAAAAACCCCATGATACGGAAGAGTGGTGTTTCGTAATTAATCTTACCTGCAACTTTGCGGTAGCCTTACAATATGGTCGTAAGACCTTCGCTGAGAGTGGATTTTAAAATAAACTGCGTTTCAAAAGGTTGATGCTACCTTACTACTCTTCATGTTCAAAAATCATAATTAGAAGAATTTGAGGAATGCTCATTTTATTGTCAGGGAAGATCACTGGAAGCTTGATGTGGAAATAATGACAAATTAAATTATGGAAAAAGTATTAATGCATGTCAATATAGTTTTATGGGAAATATCTCGATTATTATTCACTAATGAGAATAAAAATTTAGCTGATAAAAATAATTGTATAGCCATAATATATTAGTTCTTAAGACATTTGACTTAGAACTTGTATGACATTCTGATTTGCGAGATTATACTTTAATATGTGCAGATCATGTAGACTGAAGTCGAGTAACTGATAGATCTCAAACAGTAGCTGTCAAATGAAATCACCCTTGTTAAAAGGGTGATTTTAGAGAGGTTCTGCAGAAATTGGTACTGTGCCTGCCACTATTCAATCTTTTCATCAATGATCTGGAAGCATTTCTAGGAGAATTTGTAGATTAATCAATAATTGACAAACAGTAAATTAAATATGTACCTTGTTATAAGGTGCTTATTTAGAGCAAGCTGGACCTGGTGGGATGGACCTATTCTGAGAAAATGTTTTTCCATGCTATGAAAGGGAAAGGAAATATTTAGAATTTACTTAATAGAAAAAAGGATTCATTTAAAACAGTTTGAAAAGACTTGAGGATCATGGTGAAGAAGGTACTGAACAATGGTTTTCAGTTGAAATGCTGTGGCCTTTCACGGTGACCTTTCGATTTTTAAATGGGTAATGCAGTGAGTGGAAGCAGGGAAGAGTGTGTACTTAGGAAACCAGTCTCAGAACAATGCTTTCTGACCTTCATATTTTGAAAAACAGAAATAGTCCAAAACAGAGCCACAGAAATTACTTAGAGACATAAAATTGCTTTAAAAGGAGAGAATTGCAGAGCGTATTCTACTGAGTTTATCCAGCAGAAGCCTGAGATGTGACTTCATCACGCTGTACTGGTATCTTCACAGGCACAAATTACTGTGTTCTGAAGTTACTGTGCCAGAGAGATGCAGAATGAGCTAAAATATAAAGCCAAACAAAAATTGGTGTCCAATTTCTTACCTGAATGTAACTGAGAAGATAGTAATGAGTAGAACAAACTACCAAATGCAGCATTTGATTACCCACCTCCTGATAGTTTTAGCTCTCAACTGAATGCTTTTCTGAAAGATACACTTAGTTTTAAAAGGCTGTGTGTCTGTATGCATACATTTATATATAGCATATAGAGAGAAAAAAAACAATAAATGTTGAACAAGTTGGAATTTTATTTCATAGAATCATAGAATGGTTTGGGCTGGCAGGGACTTCAAAGATCATCTAGTCCCAACCCCCCTGCTGCCAGCAGGGACACCCTCCACTCGACCAGGTTGCCCAAAGCCCCATCCAACCTGGCCTTGAACACTTCTGGGGATGGGGCATCCACAGCTTCTCTGGACAACCTGTTCCAGTGCCTCACCACCCTCACAGTGAAGAATTTCTTCCTTATATCTAATCTAAATCTGCTTTCCTTCAGCTTAAAGCCATCACCCCTTGTCCCGTCACTACAGGCCCTTGTAAAAAGTCCCTCTCCAGATTTCCTGTAGGCCCCCTTTAGGTACTGGAAGGCTGCTCTAAGGTGTCCCCGGTGCCTTCTCTTCTCCAGACTGAACAATCCCAACTCTCTCAGCCTGTCTTCATAGGAGAGGTGCTCCAGCTCTCCGATCATCTTCATGGCCCCCCTCTGGACTCATTCCAACAGCTCCATGTCCTTCTTATGCTGGGGACCCCAGAGACCCCCCAGGTGGGGTCTCATGAGAGCAGAGTAGACAGGGAGGATCACCTCCCTCGACCTGCTGGTCACGCTTCTTTTGATGCAGCCCAGGATACAGTTGGCTTTCTGGGCTGCAGGTGCACATTGCTGGGTCGTGTTGAGCTTCTCATCCACTAACACCCCCAAGTCCTTCTCCTCAGGGCTGCTTTCAATCCATTCCCCACCCAGCCTGTAGTTGTGCTTGGGGTTACCCCAACCCACGTGCAGGACCTTACAGTTGGCCTTGTTGAACTTCATGCGGTTCGCACGGGCCCACTTCTCAAGCCTGTCAAGGTCCCTCTGGATGGCATCCCTTCCCTCCAGCGTGTCGACTGCACCACACAGCTTGATGTTGTTGGCCAACTTGCTGAGGGTGCACCCGATCCCACTGTCCATGTCACTGACAAAGATGCTAAAGACCACCAGTCCCAATACCAGCCCCTGAGGACCACCACTTGTTACTGGTCGCCACTTGGACATCGATCTGTTGACCACAGCAATTTAAGTGTGACCATCCAGCCAATTCCTTATCCACTATTGGTCCATCCTTCAAATCTATGTCTCTTCAATTTAGAGACAAGGATGTCGTGCGGGACAGCGTCAGTTTCCTTTCATATTGGAGAGGTTAGATGCGGTGGTGCAGTAATGAATCTGTTGTCTAGCTGCACTAATAGATTATTTTAATCATTTGAATGGCGTTTGTAGAATTTTTACTTATATCAAACATTAAAAAGAATAGAAGGAATTTTTTTCCATAAAACTTCCATTGACATAATATCTCTATATATTCTAGGTATATAAGAAAAGTAGAAGTATTCTTGACTGTTTATCACCTATGTTCAGAGAGATTATCTGATGAGGAAGTGACATCTTCTGACCTCTGCTCTGCAAGTAAGATACGTGCATCAGATAAAGCAGGGACAGGTCTCCTAGGTCTACAAGGTGGACTGCTCCTTAACTGTATTTCCATAACAGGTTCTACAGCATCTCTGTGGGTTGGGTTTTGGTTTTTTTTCCTTTCTTTCCTTACCCTTACTGGTGGGAGAATAAGTACCTGTATATGTGCCTGGTCTATTGAAATGGACTTGACCTAGTGCTTTCTTCACTAGTGCAGGATCTCCACAACAAAGATGTATGGCATCTCACAGTAGCTGTCTGGGACAATGTGGCAGCCACAGGCATTTCCAATACCAACATTCAACTATGGTGAATGTAGGTTATAGTTCTGGGCTAATAATTCAAATAAAGATTAATTTCTATTGCAAAAATGTAAAACACATTAAATGTTAATTTCAAGGGCAAAGCTAAATTGAAGTCCCTAAGAAAATACTTTAAATTAAATGAATTACCTGTAAAATAAACATCCTAGATAAAAAGTGAATTTACTTAATATAAAAAAGTTAATAAAATGGGCTGTGAAAGGAAGATGATCAGCAGTGTTAAGGTAAATAGTCCACTCACACCGAAATAAAGCGTGAAAGTTCATCTATGATATAGAAGTTTATGGAAAATTTACGAGACAAAATGCATTCTGGTGTATTAAACAAAGGACCACTGGGGTTTGTGTGTCGTGAGCCGTCAGCAGGCTCATCATAACCATTACAAATCTACCCTGAAATGTTAAAAGAGCAAAAATACCGAGCTAGAAGGTCCAATTCCTCTGGGCCAGGGAAAAGAAGTGGGTACTGGCTTTTTGTTTTGTATGCTGTCCTTCCACGTGTTGCGATGCAGGAAATTATAGAGTAGGTGGAAAGGTCAGGTGTGTGTGGAGACTTCACCGATTATTTCACTTCCCTGCTCCTTACTTAGAGGTTAATACAATGCTGTGTTACATTGATTCAGCAATAGTTTTGCATTCCCCTACTGCAGGAGAAATTTAACTCACAAAATATACCATTAGGTTTATTTATTTATTTATCTATTTATCTATCTATCTATCTATCTATCTATCTATTTATTTATTTATTTATTTCCTTCGGGCTGCTTCCTCGGTTCTGTGGTGTTCTTGAGGGAGTCAAATGATAAAATGAAAACTAACCCCTATGGAAATCATAAGTAGTTTGTTAGACTGTATTGTGAGACATATGGGGATTTCGCCAACGACAGAAATGAATTTTCCCCTTTTCTTAGCCTGGTTTCCAGAGAGAAAAGGGCTTAATAATCCACTGTGATGTATATGCTTGCATGTGTGTTTGTCCGTTTTCTTATTCCCTACTAATAACTTTTAAGCCTGTTGGTCCCATTTAAACCGAGTGAAAAATGAGAGCAATTAAAAAAAAAAAACCCCACCACCTTAGCAGGAGAGTGGGCTTGTTCTTACCCCACCGAGAGGGCACTTGCAGAATTTGCTCAGCTCTCATAAGCTGTCAGAGAATCCACAGAAGGGAGAATACTAAAAATGTTTAACTGGGGACAGACCTACAGCTGAAGTTTACATTTTATTAAATACAAAGGACTCAAGCTGAGAAACTGAAATCACACAAATGAAAATTAATTCCACTATTTATGGAACAAGTTGTTTTGTGTGATTTAAGCTTGACTTCCATAAATATGACTAGTTTAAATTGCTTTCAGAATAAATCCTACTCTTTTTGTCTCTTGTTTTGTAATGTTTGCTTTTGCAAAAGTTATGGTATTCCCCTTCAATGATTCAGTTTTTTTCCCCACCAAATAGCTTTCTAAATCCATTGTTCCAGGGTAAACTTCAGGAAGAAAACTAGAAATTATTGAAAAACTAATTTGATAGTGGCTAAGAAAAAACGTCTGAAGGGTTGAAAAAGAAACTGTGTTTTTATTAGCACATACTTAACTTGTTTATTTTCTTTTTACCAATAACAACTTTTGACTGAAGACTAAATATTTTGTATTTTAATTCCATATACCATACTGAAGCAACTCTTTGCAATAAAAATTTTCTAATGAAAAAATGAATAATACACTGCATAATTGTGCTCCCAGTTAGCATTAATAAAGTATTATATGTGTAATTTTTACAACTAGAAGTAGCACTGTGGTTGTCACATCTTACTGTACACATAGCTTGATTGTTGCAGAGTAGACATCTGCCAGAAACATTTCAGTTTAGCATGATGAATTTACTGTAACCCTGTCAAAAATCACGTAACGATGCCAAAGTATTGCTTTGAATATAGGTTGAAAAACAGAAATAAGTGTGTTGAGGAAGGTTTGCAATTTCTCTCAGAATCCAGTCATTACTGGTGTTCTGGCCAGGCACGTAGGAACGCTGCTGCTCCGTGGGGGATTCCCGGGAAGTGAACATTACTTACTTAATCAGAGTAGTGAAAAGCAAAATCCTGTTGACTGTAGGTGCCCTGAGTAGGCTATCAGCACCCCAGCGAGGATGCTGGCGCACAAAGGGCAGGCAATTTGCACAAAAGTGTAAAGACTTTTTGAAGCCTTTTGTTAAAATGAAAACGGGAAGGGCGCAATTTGTCTGTGACGTCTTCCGCGCTGACCGTATTTCAGATGCCTGATTTTTTTTACTAATTACGTATGAAACACTGTATGCAGCGCTGCTTGGGTTAATATGCTTGTTGAAGCTTTGCGTCTGAATTATTTGGGCCCGATTCTGAGCTCAGATAAACAATGGAAGAGACAATCAGGGAAAGCACACGCTGTCTGGAGGCTTAATGGTAATTCTCTAGGATCCTGACATTTCAAGAAATAGTGTATCAGGAAAGGTAAGTACTCCGGCATCTTTGATAAAAGATTCTTCAGTGTAGTATGTGGTTTAAATAAATGTAGGATATCTCACTTTTTTCTCAGGTTAGATCTTTTTGTATTTTCAATAGAGGCCAAAGGTGTTCCAGTGTATTTCAAACAGAAGAGAAGATATGATCCTGGGATGTAACTCAAACACCACAGTTGTATATTTTATAAAACTATTATTTATGAAAGGGAATTACAAATGTGCATCTGCATTTGCATAGGCCCACTGTCTGCCTACCTGTATGAATATTACTGTAGCCTTCAGGTAAATCCTGGGACTAAGGGTATCGTGTCAATACATAGTCATCTTTAATGGATTTTTAAACCATAAACAACGGAACTGATTGCTCATATGTAGATATAATTAGTGTAAATTATTATTTCCTGACATTAATAGATTAAACAACATGCATTGTTTGTTCTATTATAATTTTGTATTGTTAAGATGATTTCAAACACTGCGTATAAAGGTCTGATGGCAGAGTAGCAGTCTGCTACGGCATGGGAACTTCTGCCTTTTCTGATGTGTATAAAAAAACTTCACCGTCGAAACCAGTATGAAATGGGGGAACCTGCATCTCCCTCTTCCTTTCCCTTCTCAGAAACGTACCTCAGAGTGCTGGGACAGAGGGTGGCAGGCAGTTTGAGAGCAAAAAAACCCCAAACTAAAACCAAAATGAAACCAAAACCAAAACAAAACCTCCCGGGAGGCGATAGCCTGGAAAACTGGAAACCATGTTAAAAAACAGCCAAAGGAAGAATCTCTTTGTTCCTTCAGAGAGCTTTGGTGCAGTATGTGGGAGAGTGCCTGTCCTGTGAACTTTCGTTTCACTATCTACAATCACTGAATTTATCTCTATAAAAAGTATTGCTACGTGACTGTAAATGTTAATATTTGCACGTGCACATGTGTTCCTCCCTAACTAAATATTCTTGCTTGGAGTGCTTATGGCTCACATCCTACTCTGCTGTGCTCCTGTGAGTAACCCAATGCCCTGACTGACTGCCAAGACACCCTATTCTGCTACAGCTGAATTAGGGCTGATGATACACGTTACACACAGTGCTGCCTGACAAATTGAATCAGCTACTCTAAGTGATTTTGCCTGTTTCAGAGTACTGGGAAACTCAAAGGGCATCAAGTCAAATTACACATTGATCGCAGTTTGCCCTGTAGCTTTTGCACACAGAAGGAATCACATGCAACACTTAGAAGATTAGCGGAAGAGACTGCATCAGGGGATTATCACATGTAAGCATGTAGAAGTTGGACTTCTCTGGATGGTAGTAACATTGCAAGTCTAGCCATCCAGGAAAGAACAAAATTTATGTTGATGTGCACTTCCCAAATGACACAGACATAGACTTTGTTATCCTTTCTGTAGACCTTGTCATTCCTAACGTAGCCATGCCATAATGCACGTTTGGTTTTGGGTTATTTTTCCTTCTTCAAAGAAACAAAATGTCAGAGTATCACAAATTAAAGTGATGTCTAGATTTGTTTTATATAGAAATACAAATCCATATGTACTAATGTTTATGAACTGCCATATATTAGAATATCGCTAACCACAGAGGTCACTGATCTACTACTGTATGATCTACAACTATCTAGAGTTTGGATGACAGTGCAGTAGTAGGATGCCTGAAAACACATTTTTTACCTTCAAGTTCAGCCACAGAGGCTAAATGCTTCCTTAAAAAGCAGGAGCAAAAATAAAAGAAAAAAAATCAAGAAAACAAAGATTCTCATATGAACTCTTCATTCCAATAGCTGCCGTTTAAAAGACAATACAAGATACTGTATGACTCACAATGATGACAGGCATCAGCACAAAGGCTTATCTTTATTTCATTTGCAATGCTTGCGCTAGCTGAGGCCTCCTCCTTCTCCTTGGTATGCTGACGAGCAAATTTTGCACCAACTCACAGTGTACTACTCAGAAGACTGTCATTGTGAAGTATTACTAAAATAATTTAAATAAACAGCCATTTACTGGATCTCAGTTTATTAATTAGTAATTTATGTACGGTAGGATCAGGTTCAGCACGGACATCCATGTTTCAGCTTTTCTGAATAGTCTTCCAAGTCATTTAGTCCACTAAATTATCCTGAAGATTTCTAATTTCTGTCTGTTGCCGTTTAAATCTCTCCATGTTTTCTTCTAGTTAGTTACTAAAAGCACTAACACCATTTTTCTCAATTTTGTTTCTATTTCTAAGAAACCAGTCACTTGGTTTTTGTGTTCTCTGTGTTCTCTTTTACAGTCATAGACGTGCTAAACCAAGAAAACAAGTTCTATCACTGCTTCTGTTAACTGAGGTTGCCAGCCAACAAGGCGTGACAGCAAATGAAAGCGAGGGATTTGTATTGTTGTGTATGTACAAACATTACGGGTTGTTTCCTGTCCCATTCTGTGTTTTGGACATATCCTTTACTTCTCTCACCTAATGCTTACTACTCAGTCACGATTAATATTTTGGGGAGAATATGCTGCTCCAAACCCTTCCTAAGGCAATTTCTGTTTGCTTAAGCTGAAAGCTTTTTTGTTGGTTGGTTGTTTCAGTGGATTCCTTCCACGGAAGGAAATGAAATACACATTTTTAGTAGTTTTCTTCACCAGATCTGGAGGTGGTTTGGATTCAAGGACTGATAGTCTTTTGACTTGACTTAAAAATGTACTGTATCTGTTGTTTAAGGTCAAATGTCTCAATAAAATCTTTCCATAGAAATTACTCTGTAGCTTGTACTTTTATCAGGTCCCTTCTGCAATTTTTTTTCCCCAGCTTTCTTGATTTCAAAAATGACAATGATGGTATTTGAGTTTTCTGGGAATTTCTGCACTGTGATGCATGTTGTGAAAAGAGATTTTTTTCTAGTTCTGCTTCTGGGCTCCCTCTGATCTTTGTAATGTACAGTGCAGTGCTGTCTTCCCTAGGCACATCTCTTATCATTTTCTTAACTTGTTCTTCTGTTCCTCGTACGGGGGTAGCTTGTGGAGCTATGCAAGGGAACCATTCACAATACCAGCTAAACTGCAGAAAAACATTTATAAGGATTCCACAGAAATGAAGAATTATGAAGATTTGTCCTTTTTTTAAGCTCAAAATGAGGAAAAATGAAGATCCCACAAGCATCCAAAAAGCCTTCCACCTTGACCTGCAAAACCAATGCATAAACACAAATGTCTTACCCATTATAGATGCAGCATTCTTCTGCAGGAACCATTTTGCTTAGGATTGTATTAAGATCATAATGAGTAAATAAAAAGATTATTGGACCAAAGCCAGGGATTTGTTCATTAAAGTGTATTTTAAAAACTTGAACACCTTTTCTTTCCTCCCCATACCTGCATGCACCAGCAAATGATTACCCTTCATAGGAAGCAAATACACAGCAACAATAAATTGCTGCTGTTCTCCCTGGAAAAAAACATAGTTGATTTTTGAATAAACCTCTGATTGTTTGGGGTTTTCTCCATTTTTCAGTTATTGGTAGAATATGAATCACTGATATTGATCCTGTTGTTTAAAGTTTGGAGTTTTGTTCCCTGCTACAAATCACAGTTGTGAAAGCTGGAGGGCCAGGCGACCTGCCTCCTCCTGTGGCTTACAGCATGTGTCCTACCAGCTGGCACGGAGAGAAAACCTGATGCTTCTTATCTTCTTCTCCCGCTTGGCTTCCTTGGTACGTGTGCTTGTAAATATTTACTTTTTATGTTGCTTTGATTTCTTGTTGTAGCTACTTTGGGCTTGAGCCAGTGTTCACTAGCAAGGCAAGAAAGAGACATTCAAAGGGATTATCAAAGAGATAATATTTCATCTTGAAAAGTAACCAGTGCTCATCCTGGAGTATTTGAATCACGTGCTTGTGGACACAAAAGGCTGTGTGCAGAAACAGCTTATACTCCTATGTCTGTCTGCAGGTCTGTCTCCATAAACTTGATGATAAAATGATTATTCATTTTGTTTTCTTCTTAATACGAAGTGTTTGTTACTTACCATGAAATTAGTAGATCCTAATACTGAACCTGCAACTTTGTTTTGGTTTTTTGTGTTCTGTAGTGTTGTGTTTATATATTAGACTGTCTTAACGTGGTAGGACCAAATTGCGTGATACTTCTAGAAGCATTTTGAACCTGCTACCTGGTGTTTTGTCTCAAGATGGAGATTTACACTATAGAAGTTCTGTAAGATGTAGCCAAACTGCAAATCCATCAAAAACTGGGAAATTGTCCCAATTCTCCTTCGATTTTACTGGTGATTTTAACAGGAATACTGGTGCTATTTCGAAAGCAGAGAAATTACAAGACTTGTGGGGCAGCCATGTACATCTTTACCCATCGGATGAAAAGCACATTTTGCCCACAGATTGTTAAACAGTGATTTTGAGTTTGCTTTTTCCAGTCTGACATGACAGTGTCTCTTTATCTTATTTGTCTTTATTTATTTATTTTTCTTTCCCCTTTATCGCACTGTGAAGTGTTTTGGCCTGTCTTTTTCATGGCTGTTCATGATGGTCTCTTGTCCATTCGTACAGAGCTTCTGCCTTTTTTCTTTTCATCACAGCATGGCTGGTCAGCCAGCCTCACCAGCAGGAGCTAACTGGAACTTGGGTACTTTTCCAGTTGACGGATAAAACCGTTCTTCCTGCAACCTGTATTTCAACAATGAGTAAAGAGAAGTTTTGTAGTCAACATTAAATAAAAACACATGGTTTCCTGCAGCTGGAGTCTTAATCTTGCGTTAGGCTTCCCACAGCCAGCGCTGCAAGTGGCAGCGTTTAAAAGCTGGTGGTACTGCAGCTCTTGGTTTTGCAATTGCAAAAGTCTCCTTTCAGTTGAACTTGAGTTTATGGCTGCTTATCACAAAACTGCCAAAAGAGAAAGAGCTTTTGTAGCTTGCTTTCGGAATTGCTGCTGGGAAATCAGTGGAGCCCAGTCCAGTTATTGTATAGGAGACTGCAGTTTCAGTATTGAAGGCAGAAAACCACTCTAGACTTTATTCAGCAGCATTGCTTTCCATTTAATTAGAGCTTACATCCCTCTGTCCTTGGATAGCTTCCCTTCTGGAATTAACCGAGTTCTTAACAGTGGAGTTACGTAGCTTGTAAAAATTATGCAAATCTTGTTGTTTTAACAGCTGCATGTTTTGGTGTTCACTTCCTACGTTGTTCTCGTGGAAGGTGCCATAATCTTAAATCCTCATCTGAAAATCTTATGAGCCTGTCACTTTTTTTCTCCTGACTCACATTTCAAAGAGACCTGCTTCTTTTTATCATCCTGTCTGCCTTCCCATTACAATTTTACATTATGATATTGAAGCAGTCTTTGATCGTTTTGTAGTTTGCGTAGGTCCTTGTGTAATATGTTCACTTGCTTGTCTAGTAGCATGTTCACTTGCTTGTCTAGACCGCTGCATGTCAGTGAGACATCCTGCACAAGCCTAATCTCATCTGCCTCGGTTTTTTGAATAGCTGGCATATTTTGTCTGATGTGCTATATAAATTGTCTGAGTGTTTGGCTGAGCCCTTTTTGATAATTAATATATTATTCACCAGGGATTTTTATAAATACATCTCCTCCAACTTTCTCTTCTTTCTTTTTCTGAATAATAAGAATTGCGTACGCACAGAGTTCTGTCACTACATCTTCCCAGTTTCTCCCCACCCCCTTCAATGACATGATTATACCACCTTGGTAGATAATTGGTGTTTTTTATGCTACTGATAGTTAGCATAAGATAGTGAAAATGATTTTACTGTTGTAAACAATATTCACTTTCTTTAAGCACTTGCGTTAAGTTTCGGCATCCCTGTGCAATAACTGTTATCTTATAGATCTTTTGAAAGAGAAAGTGTGCTTGTTATATTGTCAGAGGTCAATTACACTTAAGTTTTAAGTTTCACTGAGATGAAGAAGGCTAATGAGTGAGGAACAAGTGTGAGTGTGAGTGGCAGAATCTGCTCGACTGTGTTAAT
The DNA here is from genome assembly GCF_028858705.1 of Grus americana. Classification (NCBI taxonomy): domain Eukaryota; kingdom Metazoa; phylum Chordata; class Aves; order Gruiformes; family Gruidae; genus Grus; species Grus americana. The sequence goes on along the minus strand of NC_072852.1, from coordinate 29,379,912 downwards.
AGGTGAGTACCAAGGATTCTCTCCTCCTTACACCCATTAAAGTGAATTTTAGGGGTTGAAGACTGGTAAAGTTTATTTCTGATCACACAGACTGATGATTTGGGACTTGTTTTTATCAGGAATATGTGTAAAGTGAATTTACATGTATTTGCATGGGTACTCAGAAGGAATTTAAGGGTAATATAAATAAGAAACAACACCACAAACTTCCAGGAAAATTTTGTTTTGTTTTGGTTATTTTATTTTATTTTATCTTATTTTATTTTATTTTATTTTATTTTTTCTATTCTATTCTATTCTATTCTTATTTTTATGTTTATTTTCCTTTCTTTTTTTGTTTTATGATATTTCCTTAGAAAAGAAAGGGCAGGATTTGTGGTTGCTGCCTAATACTTGGGACTACTGATGGCAAACAAGTAACAGGGGGACGGAAGGGGACGGAAAGGGACCTAAACTTTCATTTTGGCTGCATTCTGCATAGCCTGAAAGCCTCAGGGAAACTCCAAGTGTTAGGGTAGGTAGGCTACAATGTACTGATCCAGTCTGCAGATATCCAAAGCACAGCTCAGGGTGGGGAGGCTTGAAACTGATTAAAAGTAATCACAGCCCTGTGGCCTGAGGCATGCAGAAAACAGAGCCATTAATGCTATCCGGGAATCCATATAATGTCCTACATAGCAATTTCCAGTAAAGAGAAGAATAAATTTCTCGAGCACTTCTTCTCGAAGCCAGGGAATTTCTTATTTCTGCCAGTGTGGTGAACAAGAGCGTTATCGTGAAGTGGCTCGAGTGCCAGCCCTGATGCTGGTGGGGAGGTGAGGTGCCTGCCGCACCAAGTGAGCCTCCTGTATCTGAGGGGTGCCTTGACTTCTCGTGTTTCTTAATTTACAATCCAATTTATATCCACCTTAATTCATAATCCAATAGAAGCTATACTGAGAGATACCAACATCTTATTTTGTGCTCAATATATTGTAATATATAGAATAACAGTGGGAGGAAATTGCTGAAAAATAATTGCAATGAGATATTTCAATAATGGCTTATACAGAACCTGCTGGGAATACCTCATATACTGTTGATTTCAATAAGAATATTTACTGTAATAAACACAGTAGAGGTCTATTTTTAGTTTAATATAAAGATTCGTGCAAAAAAAAGATGAATTACATTACTCAGTTGTATCTCTTGAATTATCTTAACCATATGTGGTTGCTCTTAAAATTAACCAATTTATTATTTTCTAAAGAGCAGCTGGGGAACTGTTTAATATCTAAAACTGAAAGCAATGTAATTACAAACAGAGGGGCAGAAGTAACATTATGTAGTCACAGTTTAGAAACTGAGCCTGGAGTATCTTAATATATGCCTGCATAAATGATTAGTATTAGTTTGCTTCAGCACTTATCTCAATGGGATGTTTTTGCCATAGCATGTTTCTTCCACCTGTTGGTAAACCAATAAACCACCTCATTCACACGTGTTCTGTGATTTTTTTCCTTCTCGTTTGTACCAGTTTCACCTTTTTTTATGTAAGTAAGTACCTTATTTTCATGCATGTATAAAAATGGACCAAATTACAAAGGAAGCTGAGAGCATTTGGAATAGAATTTAAGAAATGCAATTATAAGAAAAGGAAAGATTACATTTCAGGAATTTTAAAAGTACACGTTTATGTATGCACTTAAAATTATAAGACTCAGTCCTCGTGAAAGACGTTTCAGCACTGAAAGGTGTACATGTGTACCCTCTGCACACGTCTATGACTTTTGTGCTTGGTACACAAAGTAATTATGTGCGTGCTGGGTAACGATGCAATCGTTGCCGCTGGGTCTAACTGACCTCCATAGATGCTGTATATAGTATCCGCCCATGTATTTGTTCAGGTTAAAATTATAGAGAATGATATCTTTTTACCCTAGGTGACCACTGTTTTTAAAAATAATGGTCATAGTTTTAGAAATCAGGGTTTATTCACACTTCTCAGCAAACATAATTCTGTACAAGTGTCATAAATTGTTACTCTCTTGCATTATTTAAGGTAGCTCAGATAGCGTGCTTTGAACTAGAGGATTTTTTTCTCACTTTATTAAAAATACTGAATTTTCCTTATTTTTTTCAGTGTCGTACATTTTATAGTGCTTCCTTATTAATGCCTTTGTTTTAAAAATGGGGCAGAGAGACTCCTGATCTCAGCAAATATCTTAGTGAGTATACTTTTGCTTTGGGGCAAGCACAACTTAATATTCATAAATCTTGGAATGCAGAGGCGGAACGTGAAGAGAATCAATGTAGATTCTCAAGCATTAGGTATTGGGGCTAAATATCTGATGTGAACAACTTATCAGAGGTTTGGCAACATTATTAAAGTATCATGTAAGAGCCAAGCTATTTCTAAATTTCAAAAAAAACATGGAAAGATCCCTAGTACTAGTTGACATTTCAATAAAATATGGCTAAGAAGAAAATACCTCATATAAAGAGATCTCTTCAGACTAACATAAAATGAAACAATAAAGTGGAAGCCAATGTAATAAAATAAAAATAGGTTCTGGTAGTGATGCTTAAAATCTGAAAAATCAATTAAAGCTAGTTTTTAAAATGACAAGCAAGTAGTTCACGTTATAAAAGACACAGCAAATGACGTGTTGCATGGTTTGCATGTGTAGTTTAAAAAAAATATTTATTTCTGATTGATGAAAAAGTCTCAGTAAGTGCAGATTCCATGCGCTGTTTGCTCCAGAGCCATATTAACAGTCATTGTCTCAATTCGTACCATGGATAAAAATTCAGAGGCAACTAAATAGAAAATAGTCCATAACAAATACACACCCCTCTAGCTGAAGCTCAGGCTTGTGCTAAAGATGACCCAGGAAGAAAGCAGGCTTTGCTACATATCGAAGGCTAGGAAGTCAAGGCTGTGGCAGATCAACGGCAAAAGCCGGTTCCCCTGTCAGCACACCTTTGGAAAAAGCATTCTGCCAACAGTTCTCTCTTCAATACTCAGGGGAGCCTGCGTTCAGCACTGGATGATATGGACACAGGCTGGTGTGGAGGTGGTGTGGGGCAGCCTGGGCACCAAAGCCTGGTCTAGACTTGAATTTGGGGTTGCCTCAGCTGCTTCAAAGCCACGGGGGTTCTGGCTGGAAAAGGCCGGTCTCCGATTACACTTAGGTGACTTTGGGAACGTGAGTTGGTTTTCAGTGCATGATTTGTGCCCCATTCTATGTTTGATTCAGAGATTCAGAGAAGATACATATTGCTTCCAAGTCATTTATGAGGCACCTGTCCTGCAAGCCTACATGCAGGCACAGAATCCTGCTTCTGTAGCACAACTCATGCCTGGGAACTTCTACATTTAATGACCTATGACAACTAGGCATTTTTTTCACTGGCATTTTAAAGAATTCTACTGAAGATGAACAAGAAGGAACAGAATCCATCTTTCTCGGCTGTGCTGGTTTTGCAGGTCTAGCTGCAATAAAAAGCATTAAAACTTTTTTTTTTTTCCTCCTTACTGAAGTCAGCAGATCCAGCTCAGAATGCTCAGAAAGACTGGCTCTGTGGAATAAAACTATGCTATTATTACTCAGATATGGTAACACTTCAGGGTAGGGGGAAAAAAAAAAAAAGACTTTTAAGAAGTGCAAGACTACTCTATTTTACCTGTGGCTCATTGACCTTAGCTAGTGTACAGGTTGTCAAATTCCTATTCTTTTGGTCATTGCTAGTGATCTTTTTCCTATAATATCTGGCTTTAATTTCTTTTATTTGTGCAGATATTCACTTTTTTTTCTTGATTTGTGCTTTATAAACCAGTGTTTGAATACATTGATATCAAGTAACTGATTTTTTTTTTCATGGTACCTGCTTCTCAGTTGTTTATTCTTTTCAGATGATAAACCGTAATTATTCATGTGAAAGCTGGAAATCTCTGAAAATAGGTGAAACATGACACTTAAATGTGTATAGAGAGACATTTTGCAACTCTGGTAAAGATCTTCTTGTATTTCTCTCAAAATAGGCAAGGCAAAACCTACAAAGCCTATGTCCTCATGGGACCCAGCTAGTGATACTATAGCTATGGCTTTGTCATGTGTTTGCAGCACTCTAGGAGTACGACTGTCCCAGACACTCCTAAAAGTGAACGTGTCAATAGTTTGTATATGTATATTTTGGTTTTAAAAATACTCTCTACTGGAGCGTTTACTATTAAATTTGTGAAGGAGGCTGTGTATGAAGTACTGGTTGAAGACTTCTGCTTTAAACAATTTACTGATAACTGCGGTGAAATTCTGTGCTGTCTCTTCATTAAAGTGCAACTTTCAACCCAGAATGCAGTATTGAAAAAAATCTTTATACCACCATTGCACTCCACTGATTTGAAGTGTGGACACAGAAACTGAAAGCGTTGGGGTTACTGTAGCATAGCAAGCTATTGCCTCTCAGCTAAGCAGTGGTCATGGGCCATCCGTATGATCTTCATCCCACCCCAGTTACTATTAATTCTATTACTTTTGATCATGTACTATTTTGTAAAGGGTTTTAAGAGTAGGTATGACCTTTAAAGGCTGTCCCCACGTCCCTTTGAGTAATGATTATAGCTGAAAACTCTTCTGGATTTTGCTCCTGCCCCTTCATTAGAGGCCACTCTGCCCCTATCTTTGGGTCCTCCACCAGCATTTGTGGACTATAGCAGGAGTCGTCTTGCACAGGCTGCATCACAGGCTTTCCCTTGTAGACTTATCTAAGGCTATAAAGCTCTTTCATGCTGTCACAACAGCATAAAAAGATGGGAATAGTCTGTGCACATTGAAGATTCCATAGGTGTATTTTAAAGAGAGAATAAAGCACATTAAGTGTGAGTGAAATTGTCCTTAGTCTATAATTTTTAAACATCACTAAAGTGAATACAACCACATGAGAGTGCTCTGGAAGAAACAATTTATTTCTGTGTAAGACAAATTATATGTAATTTCTATAAATGTATTTTGTATGCCAAATGGGGGTAGAATCTCATAAGAATTATAATATGAGATTTCACAAATGTTAGAATTATGTGGAGAATGATGTAGAAAGAGTGTACAAGGAACATAGGCTAAAACTCTTGATATATCCACTGCAACCAAATGAATGTATATATGATAGAAGACTAGTAAACTTCTTCAGTTCTCTAGCCAAGATGATGAACGTAGGCTTCCTGCTTTTTTGCAAGTAATTTGGACAGTGCTTGAGCTGTTTGTTGGTGAATACGTATTAAAACAATAGTTGCTTACTGAATTTAACCTTTGCAAATATAATAGAATTAATAGGTCAATAAACATGGTCACATCTCTCCAAACCTCTTAAATTTCTTTGAGAAAAAAGACACAATTTTTACTAGCTCTATTTTTTAATGACATTTGTTCAGACCTTTACTTTCATGTATACTGTCACAGGTTCTAAATTCATACATTTTTATGTTTTTAGCAATATTCAGTAACAAAATTTCTTATTAAAATGCTTCCTTCTCAGTTTCAGAAATACTTTAGGTATCCTCTGGAGAAGATGCAGGAAATTCCCTTGGTGGTTACGTAACTTTGAGGACAGGGAGCACCATGCAGTTCAAATTCATTTTCAGTAGCAGACAATCAGGCAATATCAGCATAAGGCATGAAACAGTTTACCAAAACAGAAAAATAAAAAATAAATCAACATTGTAAATTACTTAAATTATTATTATTGGTTCTTTTTAGAAACTTGAAATATCTATGCATGTGAGTACAATTTTGCAAGGTGAAGGGAGTGACTGCTTGGTTTAGCAGAAAAGCTCCAGTGAATAAGAGTGACTTCTGTTTATATAAATAGGAATTAGCAGGCATTTTCAGTGAAACATTTGGATTTGTTAATAAAAATTATTTTTCTGATATTAGAAAAAAAATGTTTTAGCACTATGTGGAAGGTTGAAAGATTTTACTGTTCCTTTCATTTTTTTGTTGTTGTTTACCTCCTTTGTTAACAAAATTTAATCATTAAATGAATCACTAAAATAGTTTAAATTATGCAATAAGTGAAAAATAAAGTAAGATAGTTTTCATGGATGTTTGAGAAATTCGGTGTACATCTAAGTATCATTTTTTTCCTTTTATAGACAACAAAAATTATTTTTTTTCTAGAGGTTAGCAAGAAAAGCTATAAAATCAGTTCAACTCGTCAAATTGTAAGCTGTTCTACGTAGCCCACATAGCCAAAACATGACCTTTTGGACCATCAGATTTCCTAACAAAGACGCTAATTGTGCACTAGTTCTGCTTGTCTTATAAGGTTTGTAATGTATGCTTATCTCTTAGTCAGTATTTTTTTCAGTGTTAATTTGGAGCTGTGAAGATTTTCCTTTTTTTTCTTTTTTCTTTTGAGTGACAGAGACTTAAACCGATCTGTGAAAAACATCGTGACCTAGTAGATAAAAGATTTATATGCCTCTTATTTCCTGTACATAGTTTTGTAGGTGATTTAAACTTTTGGGGCATGCTATTGTGGTCTGACCTACCAACAAAATTCAGAGCTTAATTTGTGAAAATAGGCTTTAGGTAAGGGAAATTCCCTGGCATTTCATCATCGGTAAGGTTGTATGGATGAGTTTTTGAAAAACATGAATCTTATCCTCTGCAAAAAGTATTTTTTCCCTTCAGTCCCGAGGGTGAATGTATGTTATTTAGCAGATAGAAAAGTGTAGAAGACTCTGAGAACGGGGGTAGTCAGACAAGTAGTGTAAGAAGGGAAGTTTTTGGTCTGCGGGAGAAAATGAAGACCTGTCAGTCAACGCCGGACTGCCACCTGGTGCTCGCAGGGATAGGAGCTGCCTGCCTGGGCTCTTCCCCACCTTCCAAATTAATTCAAGTCAGCAAGAGAACTTGCCCATTTACTTAATTGATCATACCTTTAGGACTGTATGATCCGAATTATTACATTTCTTAGCAATGTAATAATGTAAAATGACAAATTTTGTTAAGATTAAATTGTATCTTTAAATTATTTAGAGGTCTTAACTGTTCATTAAAAATCACCTTCATAAAACATGTAATTGTGTTTTTATAGAAGAAAATATGTATATTCTGACTGTGGCAACACTGTAGAAGTTTAGCTAATTAACTGTTCTGAAGGATTCTTTTGAAGAAATATATGTGGGCTTGATTTTCCTTGGCATTAGTTGTCTCAAATTGTTTTTTTCTGAAAAGGATAACCTAATATACTCAATCCCGTATATATTCAAGATTCTTCTTTGAGTCTGTCAGAATCCCATGGATTGGATGGATACATCAAATCTTACTCCTTTCACATAAGTGGGTGTTCATGCTGTTTAACTCCAGCCACTCTGCTGAGGCATCTGGGCCTCTTGTACGGTCTGCAGAAGCGGAGCGGCACTTCCAGAGGACTATGTGTCGTACCCGAGATTGGTCTCCTCAGGCAGAAGAAAGATGAAATCAGCTCTAGAAATGGCCATTTCTCCCCATTGACAATAGCTCTAGAAGTCAGATTAGAAAAGTAAAATTAGTGAGAGGAATTTCACTTACACTTTCTTATTTGGAAAATTCTACCTTTTGACATAAAGAACATATTTCAGCTATGAGCCATGACTGGCTGATGCTGCATATTAATTTTCAATAGATTTCCCTCCATGCTGTGAAATAATCATTTAATAAAGCTTTCAGGGGCAGTGTGAACCTTAGTAATATAGTTTTAATAGATCTGTTGCCTGGAAACTTATATCAAGGCTTAGGTCCAATGCCCGTATTAAGGAAAAGACCCCCATAGGTGGACTTGTCCCTTGTGTAGGTCTTAGACGATCCAAACCAGTTTTGGTAGTATTTTTCTTGGTGGGAGCATTGACAGTAGTGCTCAGTGCAGACATCTGCCGGAGAAAAAACTAACATCCCAGAGTAGAAAGATGCATAGAAAAATTATTATATGCTTCCCAGCATTTCTGCAATGGAAAGTGGTAGCCAAAAGGTTCATCACAAGTTCTCGATGAAATAGATTCCCTCAAGATGAGGCTTTGAATCAGTGACTGGGTCCACCTCTGCTTAAAACAATATTTTGTATTGCAAGGTGGTAATCATCTTTAAGGTCTTTAGGTCATATATAATTTAGTCATTATGTACTGTATAACATAAATAGCAAAAATTCCATGTACAATTTAAAATTGGTTAAATTCTAATTGGATGAGACTTCATTCTTTATTATGTATAAGTAACATACATATGAAAATGCAAAAGCTTAGAAAACATTTTACCATAGTTATTTTTAGTAGTATACTTAAAACTATTTGACAAATCATTTACTAGTCATATGCATCTATAATAACATTAGATTTGAGCAGCATGTAAACAAATGAAAGTTCAGCGCTGTGTCTAGAATACCCAGCCCGAGAATAATATATAACCAACATAATAAGTATTTATTGTTCTTGTAGCAAAACAAATTCAATAGCAGTGGTTGGAAAAGTGTAAAACTTGGAAGCAGTTTCCAACAGGCCAAATTTAAGATCTGATGTTGACATCTTGGAAGACTGTACAATTAGAGGATTAGAGGTGTAGGACTGTGTCATAGTTGACAACCCATCAATTAGAAAATGCTTTAATGACACTTTAATCAATGACAAATAAATTTTAAAAATCCCCATGACCTTACTGGTCTTTCAAATCTTGGGAAAAAAAAGCTAGTCTCAATCCTTGATTTCCCTTTTGGCAGCTTCTGCAAGTGAGCTGGAAAGTGTCTGTTAAAAAGGAATAGCTCAACTGAAACAAATTCCTCTTGCTTTTGTCTCCAAGTGAACTGCACTGTGAAAGGACATGAAATGTGAATGCACTGCCTAAGAGGTTTACAGTAAAAGATAAGGCACATTCTGAGGGTAACAACATCTCCATTGTACAGCAAATACTCAGAATGGTAAAAGGTAGTTGTTCAAGAAACAACAAGTAAAACAAAGCTTTAGTGTTTTTTAAAGGTTCTCTGTAGATATCTAAATTTTTCATGTGAGTTGTCCTCGTAGCCTTGTTAAGAGCTGTTATTAGAGCTGCATGAAGAAACTGCTAGTTATTGAGGTGTATGAAGTTATAGGCAACAAAAGTATGTCAGAAGAGCGGGAAACGCCCTTATATTCACTATCGATGATATTAACTAATAAATTCTGGTCTTAAGAATAATGCTTTAATTTATCTGGAGAAATGTTCTTGAAACATTTATGCTGATTTATGTTCATTTATGGATCAGACTTTCAAATAAATGAGCTTTATGTAGCCAAATATGAATGAAACATTGTATGTTTACAGTCGTGCATGTAACTATTCCACATGGGGGCCTGGATAGGGGCTTGCTCCAAAGTCCATGAAAGTTAATGGTAAAGTAATCTACTTTGATTTCAGTGGATATTAGGTCAGGCCTTCTGTGCGTATACAGGTAACTGCCAACTGGAACTTGAACATACAAAGACTTAGGTAACTAATATTTCTTTTGCCTTAATATATCTAGGCTCCTGGACTGGGTTCCTGAAAATATTGGAAATGGGACTTTCTGAATACCTTCATATTGTGGTAGGCAAAAATAAAGCTATATGGTGTGTCCTAGTTAATGTCCTAAGTGCTGACACCTCCTTTGGGGTAAAGGATGAACTAAATGATCTCTCCAGATCTTTGCTGCCGTTTCTATTGTTTTAATTGTATAGATGTAAGAATAGTTTATTAGTGGTGTTGAAAGAATTTAAAATGTATTTGTTGACTCATGCTTGTGAAGGTTGATTCATTCATCTCTTTTTTATGTATTTTGAGGTCAAAATATCCCTAAGTTCTTTCACTAAGATAACAGTTTAATGAAAAGAATGCAAAGCTCAAGAGTGGATTTCTGCAGGAAGTTTGTATGACTACACTGTAATGTCCCATAAAGTATGATTACAGATGGAGTCCTTCTACTAGAAAAATTTTAGGGTCACAGAGTAGACTTTTTTGTTATTTATGCTGGACTGAATCCATTGACTTCAAAGGAGTAAATGTAAATTTAAAGTGCTGTTCTTCAGATGTGAATACAGACCACAGGCTAACATTTCTTGAAACTCACATATGATTTTGGTTAAATTAATTAGAATAGCAGGAATATATCAAAAGGTCCATATATAATGTTATTATTTACTTCACTGAGGTGAACATGGAAATTGAACCAAAAACCGTATTCAGAACAAGACTGTTGTGTTGTTTCTTTTACAAAACATAAGTGTAGGTTTGATTGCTGAAATTTCGTGGGAGCTACATGAAAGTACAGAGAAGAAATGAAAATTTATGTTTCACCAGTCTTCAGAAAATGTTGTGAAAGTCTCCTGAAAGAGATCCAACAATCACTCTGTGAAGTAGCACCGAAGTGTGGACAAAAAGAGCTCAGAAGAGATAGAAAAAGTAACTTCCTAACCACAGGAAAGACTTTTTTCTCCTTTCTTTTCTCTCCTTCCACTAGAACAGTGTGTGACTGATGACCAGATTTGAGATTGATCTCATGTAGTATTGGAGATCTATATCTGAATGAGTTGCCCCAACATTTTGGAGAGTCCATGGAAAGAAACACGTGATTTTGGGTGCAAATTGTCTGACCTGTTTTAGAGGAATTGCAGCTCAGAGGTGACTGCTGCCCTCACTATGAAGAGGGTCTTGGCTCAGAGGAGTGTGAGAAGCTATATTTCATTATTTGTTTTGTTTTCTATGGCCAGCTGGGTTTGTGATCTTAAACCATTTCTTTATTCATGGAAGAGATCACTGTAAGAACCATGTGCCAGAAACTGGGAATGCTGCCACTCTGGTGCTTTGGGCATGGAGATTAGAAGAGCCGTAGGTCATCTTCCCTGTCTCTGTACTAATGAACGGGTAGCTGGATTGCCCAGCTACACTACATCTTCTGGGGATTTTCTTTAGTCAGATTAGCTAAGGCAGGCTAATATTGTATGTATAATATCTTGATCATGCAACCCCTCCTGGCGAAGGAGACTTGAAGCACAACTCTTGGCAGAGAGTATGGCAGGATTTCCAAATAAAAATATTTCCATTTCTTACATTTTCCTTCCTATTTGAAATTTTCCATGGGATAAATTTTCTGGCTGATTCTGACCATACATACATTTCAATGAATTCATTACAGTATTCTACCTTGTATCCCAACCCAAGAGGAAAAATGGTATGTGTTGTAATCCGGTCCTATATAACCAAGATAAATGACACTTCAAGCCTAATTCACACATAAAAACATGCCAAATTCAGCCAACATAAATGAATTTATTGTAAACATTGATTGTTTTGTACAAATGTTTTGTTCAAGAAAAGCAACTCATATAAATAAAACTGAATATACTTACTTGAAACTCTTCTGATGGAAAAAGCAAAGCCCAGTTTAAATAACTTTATTTTCTGTTTGCTAGACAAAGTTTTGACTTTTCACTGGAGAAACAGAATATTTTAATGAAAATTGTTCTCCCCTGGGCTGAGAAACATTTCCCACTTGTATGCAAATTTCTATTTTCTAAATAAAAAGAGCAGCCATCGTACAGCTTATAAGAAGTGTGAAACAGTTTTCTTCTTTTCTAACCCACTGCAGATTTCAATACTGGAAAAATAAGTAGTTTATTAGATTAAGTTAATTTAGATTAATCAGACTATTTTACAGTTAAAGCTGTAGAACACATCACAGATCTTAATTACCCCTCCTGATTATCACAGAATTGTAACGAATTTGCAGGTCTTATTTCTCTCAGAAAGTCTGGTCTCCCTGTCTTACCACCTCTGAAGAACAGCAGGATGTGGGTGTTACATACATGCTCACGACTTTGGGTGATGCTGCTGGTTTGTGTTGCCTCCCTGCTACTGACCGCTCTCCTCTACGTTCCTCCTGGCACATCAGGCTGTGTTTTGCCATAAACGCGTTGCAGGCTGGAGGTCTTTAGAGGCCCTGTGCTATGCAAGTCAACGGGTCTCTTTAGCACAAATACTGCACGTTTTGTTCATCAGTAAAGTGCCTACCCTACTTTGGCACTGAGCAAGCGGGTGGTGATAAACCCACAAATTTCACTGGTCTCAGCGAGGAAGGAAAAGGCAGATCTATAGTACAAGAATGAAAGACACACTGAAATGTACAAAAGAAATATACAGAAGACACACTTCAAGAAATACAGAGACCAGTGAGAAGATAGCCATGGGTTTCAATTTCTTTTGGATCTGGCTCAGGCAGATAGCATAAGATACATGCTATGTAGTGCATGTTTTATTGTGATAAACATGTATTTCAACATAGAGAACATAAAAGTAAAAATGTGTGTCAGTGCCTGACTCTGCTACCATGTTTTTTGTTTTTAGGTGAGTGCACTATTGCCTTCTTCCTTTAAAGCCGAGATGACTTATAATCACTACTGAACATGTATTTTAAACAGAACTGAAGTACATATTCAATCTACTTGCACATGGAGTCTAAAAAGCTCATGTAATACTTCAACCATGAGGGTAGGGTTTGGGGGAACTTTCTATTGTCAAAGAAGTGTGCAAGCAAACACAATTGTTCAAAAAAGTCTTTGAATAAAAATACTCTAGATAATGCTTTAAATTTTTAAATAGTTTGGGTTTTTTTTCTGTGATAGATCTATTCTTTTTGATGTTAGTGATAACATACATTCCATCGATCTGCCTCCCCAATGACCTGCTGAAGTTTGGTGGTATATCTATTAAAATGTTGCTTAAAGTTCATCCACCTTGTTTTTTCTACACTAAGTTATCCCTTCACAAATTATCCCTTGTTGAGAGGCAGGGGGAAAAAAACCCACTGTGTGTGTGAGGAATATTTTCCACTGGTCTTGAAAAAACAATTAAGGAATGTTCCATTTATTTTTCCAAAGACAATGTTTACCTTTTTGAATACTTTTGATTATTTTTTCCTCTCAACTCATAGTATTTTTCAAATTTTGATTATTGCTTTTAAAGTATTTCTAAGCCTGCTTGTGTTAGATGTTTATCGTTTGCAGTGAACGCTAGATTATACATGAGATGATTGAGAAAAATCACTGGAAGACAGAGACAAAAAATCAGAATCCTTGCAATATCTTTCACATTTTCAGACTATGCCATCTATTTTTTTTTTGAAGGAATATATATGGCAAAAATACACCTATGAAACTGTGTCATTGTTTTAAAAATTAAAGTAATATGAACCAGTTTTTACTGAAATCAATTACATAGTCCTGAATAAATTTTTATAATCATCAAAGCATAATAAGTAAAATCTCTGTTGCATTTTTATTGTATATTTAATTGTGCTGTAGTATGCCATAAACCTTCAAATCTCTTATAGTAAAAATGGTCTAAAATACAAAATAAATACAAATTATTTTATTTTGCATTGGTTACTCTGAATACTCAACCACTTTCACTATGTAATATTCAGACAGATTTTTATGTGCCATACTCAGATTTATACAAGGTGAGCATATTTATTGTATTGCAAAAGAAAAGTCCCATTGCAGGTTAATCAACACTGGAAATATTTTAAAGATTCATTGCATGAAAAATGAATTTCCACTGTAATTTAGGCAATGAACATTTGCATTTTAAATGATATTTATATAGGTGTGAATAACTGTTCTAGAAAATCTTTTTGTAGAGCTGTATTGCAATAGAAAATATTATAAAGCTTTAGTGACAGACTGTGTATAGTAGATATTTCTTTGAAATTATGATTATTAAGGAAAAAAAAAACCCAAACATAAAATGCATACATAAGAAACCTTTAGTATTATAAGCATTGTAATAACTAAATTCTGGAAATTCAAAGTCTCAAACAGTTCTATAACTCATCCTATTCAAACCTAATACAGCACAATGCAATTTTTACAGTGCCCTTTGTGCTAGTATCCTGGAGCGCTTTAAAATGAATAAAGTTAAAATTAGCAATGTAGCACTCAATTTCCTAAAGGAGTTACTTTAGAAAAACTAAGTAAAATCAATGCCTTAAATGTTTGGATTTAAAACCCTGCCAATTGAAGCTCTTTTATTTCAAGTAGCAAAGTATTCGAAACCTCCTGAACAAAATGTCTGAAGGCTCTATAGGTTTAGGATATCAAAAAAGTATTTAAGAATTGTAAAACCATCATCTATCAATCTCTGAGTGCATACTGATAGGCATGGAAAGTAAATGTAATGGTTAGGTAGAGCTATACGGCAGCCTCTGCATCAAATAATAAGTAGTAGTTTATTTGCATTTCTATAATACAGTTCACCTGAAGATCTCAAAGCGGCCCCTCTGTTAACTCCAGCAGAACAGTATAAAACACTTACAAAGTGGAACAGTGAACTGCAGTAGTATGCTGAAAAAAAGGAGTTTAGTATAAGCAGCAGGAGAGGTGCAACCCTCCGATATACCACGGGGTCAACTGCACATCAGGTGGCATCACTTGTGTAACGGGGCTGTTCATAAGTGATTTTATTGAACTGTAGTTCTGAAGTTGATTACTGCAGTCCTGTATTTACATATGCAACCATCATTTGCAAGAAGCAGAATTTTGGAGGAAGTTGGCAACTCCAGGTGTAGTAGCAAACGGTATGGAAGCAATGGCTGTGTTCTCTTTCCTCCCTCTTGCAAAAGCACATAAATGTATACCAGAATCCCTAGATGGACAAAAAGGAAACCAACAGTAGTATGAGATACTGATAAGCAAGCAGAACTCTTGCTATTTCTGCTAACCAGCTTGATAATATCAAAAGAAACAAATAGGCTTGTTTTCAAACTCTGGATAAAATTAGAGAGTCATCTTTTAAATTACAGTAAAATAGTTAAAATTGTTAGTGTTTGGGAGATGTAAAACAGGAATCTAAGTCACGTACACATGACAGGAATTATAAGCAGGTGTTTTTCCCTCCCTAAATATCCTTTATGGTCTGACAAAGGCAGCCTGCTGGCATAACAGGACATATTTTGTATGGCATGAAACACTGTATAGGCACTGATTACACAAATAATCTGCATTGTGAATGCGATGCTTGAGGATGCTCAGGATGAGGAATCTGGTCATGAGTCCTGGAAGTAGGGCTATGGGTATTAGTCTTGACCGACAGTGGTGGGCAGGAAAGTGAAGATCCACAGTGGGTATCCATTAGCACAACTCAGTCAGTCATCTGTGTTCTAAGGTAACATGGGAGCAAGATGTCACCCGCAACTTCTATTTGTAGCCGTAATCTGCCTCATTGGTCTAGTCACTTAGGAGTTTCCTTTCCCTTTTTTTCCCTATTGCTACAATTCACTCTATAACAAACTACTAACCTCCTTCCTTGTCTAGCTATCTCTAATTTCCATTGTGTCCCAGTAAGCTAATCATTCACTGCTACCGCAGCCTGATCCAACGGACCTGCTTTGAGCAGAAGGTCGGACTAGATGGCTTCTGGAGCTCCCTTCCAACCTGTGTGGTTTTGTCATTCTATAATTAATGCTGAGTTGGGTCACCTTTTTCTTTATATGATTTTTGCTTTAATTTAGTGTTGTAATTGAGGCCAAGGTGCTGCTTAGTTATCATTTAAAAGTCCTGCTACCATTGCCCTCCATTTCTTTATATAATCTGTTTCTGATCTCAGTGAGTAAATGAATGCTATTTGTATAAGATTGGAGTTTTATGAGTGTATCCACATCTTTCCCTCTCTCTTTAGTGACACCTGCACTGATTTCGTCCGTGATAATATGAACTGCCAGAAAGACATTTGTGCTGGCTCTGCATCCAGCTGTGGCTAAGAAGGACGCAGCTATTTTGAACAGCACTGTTTTCTGAAACCACTGAGACCAAGACTGGTTTGGGAATCTCTATAATCTATAAAACCTTCCTCTGTTTACTTTGAGAGAAGAACGAAGACTGCTTCCAGTGGGGATCTTCCCCCAAATTACACCCTGCTTCACTGTCACTTTTTTTTTCTTCCTTTTTTTTTTTTTTCCCCCCTCCCTAAATATCCTTTATGGTCTGACAAAGGCAGCCTGCTGGCATAACAGGACATATTTTGTATGGCATGAAACACTGTATAGGCACTGATTACACAAATAATCTGCATTGTGAATGCGATGCTTTCTTAAAAAGCCTTTCTTCATTTGATGGGTGATGAAAGACCACTGAAATCTCATCAGTCTGAAAAGGGAGATGTGAAACCCTTTGCTGATGGATCTTTGCCAGGGAGGTGGCAGGAGGGCATGGGAAGGGGAAAAAGTGAGACAGAGACCTTCCAGGTGTGGAGAAAGGAGTTGTCTTTGTGTTGGAAAGAAATGGTGTGTCAGAACACGTCAGGTGTCAGGAGGAATGACAAAATACATTGGCGTTCGGAAAGTTATAGATCCAGAAGTTATTGTCTCCAGGTGTTTAGTTTAACAAGAGGCTGCAGATGAACCCCTGGGTTGTTGAAGTTCATAGCAGACTTGCCACTTGCTGCTGTGTGACTCAAGATTTCCATACATTTCTGTGGTAGAAGAAGGTGTTTGAAACTTGATTTCTTTTGTCATATTCTGAATGACCAGAAGACAACCCAATGAACTAACTAGCAGAGGAGCAGCTGCAAGAAGATTTTGAAGTGAGGCATTTATTAGCTGGCACAACCAGAAAGAAGCAGAGGAAAAGCACAATACCCTTCCTCCCTACCTTCCTTGTGCAGCTGGGCTCTGCAAGAGGGTGGCTTGGAGAAGGAAGGAGCAAATGTAGTCAAGGGTGTGTTACAAATGGAGTCTCTAATGAATACCCAGTTCCTTGTTGCCAGCCTTCTCTCTCCAAGGGCGTTTTGGTGTTGTGGTTTTTTTTAAAGTTTCTATATTAGGCTAAAGGAACACAGAAGTTAGCTTATAAATTTCTGCTACATCTAGCAGAAGCAAACATATTAGCTTAACAAGAAAGTAAACATGGGCACTTTAAAACATTCATTCCAACTAGGGATTCCAAATCCTGTTTTAACTTTTTAGGCTTTTTCCTATTCTGTATATCTGTAGTGTGACATCTTTACAGTGCAAACCCTCTGTCACCTGTTCTATATGATTAGTGTTTTAGATGATTTTCAGTGTCAGGTTGTGCAGATTTTGGCTCACCAGAAGAGGCTATTTAAACTTTTCCATATAGGCAATGATGCAGACTACTCATAGGAAAAAAGGATTGAGAGATGGAAAAAGTTACGAATAATTTCGGGCAAGTAGGCTTTCAAAACTGATGTATTTGCTGCCAGGAAGAATTTTCTGACATTGTCATAAGGTCTTTTCTTCCTGATTCTGGCTTTTTTTGTTGTTGTTGTTGATTGTTACTCTTTTGCATAGTTCACCCCTTTTCTGAATCATTCATAAAACAGCCATCATGTTGGCATGGTGTGGTTGGCCACACGTGCTCCCATCCTTGGAAGCGGTGCCAGTATTCTGTCCCCTTGTCCAGAATGTCCAGGTAATGCAGTCTGAAAATAAAGCTCCTACTTAAGGGGAAAACTCAGTCATTATCCCTGTTGACTTTGATGCGTTTTAAGACATGCTTAACATTAAGTGTAGGCTTTATATTTTCTGGAGTGGAGAAGTCAAGGAGGAAAATGAAGAAAACAATTTCAAATTCTAAATGCCATAAACAATTAAACAACTGTTTTCCAAGAAACAAGGACTGGATAATTAGTTCTTTGTCAAGCTTTTGTGTGCTTGCTAGGAATGAGGAGATTGAAAAACGATGGTAGAAAACTATGAAGTACTTGACAGATACTTTTAAAGTGATAATAATAGCTATAGTAAGTGTAAGAAGGTATATTGCTCCGAGAGGGTTTACTGAACTATGAGGTATTCATTTGGCTATAGGCAAACACAGATCAACGGCAACTGACTGAAAAGAACTAGGGGTAATTTTTTTTTTTTTTCTCAACAGTTCTTCTAAAATAAATCTCTTTAAATTTGTGACACAGTTGGTCATGTGCATCATATTATGGCAGGTTACATCACACGATTTTATGTAGCCTGCTGGTAACGTCACTTTGCATTATACATTTAAAGAAATATCACTTCTTTTCACGTAGGGTAGAAGACAGTAATCAACTGACAAGTATTCTCCCGCTACCCATGAGAAGAAGCCAAGTATCAGATCTAATACTTTCCACCCCCAACAAATAAATTTCTGTAAATGCTTGTGCATGACAGAATGCTAGAAGATAGTGGGTATTTCACAGCTGGTGACTCTCTTATTGTTTAACTGTGATGTCTGCATCTTATCACTCTGTGCAAATTATTTAGCAACTGCCATATTATTTATAGGTATGAATTGCACAAATTAATCTCATAAATAATTCATTTTTTGCTGTGAATTAACATTCTGCCACAGTTAAAAATCTAGTTCTGTGAAAGACTATCAATTGCTATGGGCATGTTGTGCTTGATTTTTCCAGCCAACGGATTGTGAAAAACATAGGGTTCAGTGAAAAGAATAAGAAGAGTTTTTTCTTGAATGTTGCACACACTTGGCAGAAGCTTTCAGGTTGTGAAAAGTACCGCCATGGTCTTTAATAAGAATTATGTCATGTTCAGGCACTTACAGGAAGAGGAAAAACATTGGATCTCATCCTAACAGTATGGCAATCTGTCATGACGTGACACCAGTTTGTAAACAAAAAACTAACTTACATGAATAATGATCCATTTTTATAACTGAAACCAGAAAATAATAACATTCTTTTTCTTTCCACAGTAAGACATAAGAATGTCATTGTGGACCTAACAGAAAGACAGTCGCAAGTTTGTTTGCTAGTAGACTCCTAGGGAGCTGAACACAAAAATCCAATAAATAATTAGCTCTCCTGTGACAGGCTTCTGAATTACTGTGATACATTAATTGGACAAAATTAGCATGAATTAAGGCAAATAAGTATAACATGTAATTTATTACTTACTAAGCATGGTGCTGCAGTGGAAGCCTCAAATTTCCCTTAAGATTGCTTTAACAGCTATAATGCATTCCTTAATTTACTCTGTGGAAAATCAATTTTTTCAGAGTTCATTAAGCACCAATATGTTACAATGCAACTCCCTAGAGCATAGAACCACAATACGTTATGCAAATTCATACCAGCGTGTTACCAATATGTAAATAGCAATAATACTATTGTCAGCTTCCTATTGATAGCCATGCTGAAAAGGATAAAGCTTAAAACTTCTTTAACTCTTTTGACTTGTTTCTGATATTAATCAGTACTCCTTTTAAATGTCATTTCTTAGGAGAGTTGTTATTTTAAAAAATCTTTTTCCTTTATGGTTCATTAATGAGAGTGTTCTGAAGTCTCTGTTTGCAAAGAAGTGTCACATAAAGCTTTCTTACAAGTTCTAAGAACCATCCTTTTCACAATGAAAACTCGATATTTCCAGTAGACTTACAAATGGACAATGCTGACTGTTATGGATATACAATACATGAAAAAGAAGGCATTCCTAAACCACAAGCCCCATGCATACATTTATTTAAGCCTTTTCCCTCCCTTTCTTAGCACCAAAAAAAAAAAAAAAAATTTAAAATGAAATGATACATTGCATTAATTCCAGCCAATCGAATGTGAGTCACAGGAGCTAGCATTAAGAGAATGAAGTCCCAGACTGTTCGATATTCACCTAATCATATGACAGACTCCAAAGCTATCACAATAACTGCCTCTGGAGCTCTTTGGGGAGACAGATGTCACCAGTGGAAGGATGATTTCCACGTCTTGGCACTCCGCAATTGTCAAACTGAGGGAGAGAGAAGGAAAGGAGGATTCTGCTAGTGAGCAAGGATCCTTTGTGGAAGGAGGAGGAGCCCCGTCGCACTCCTGTCATTCTCCCTTTTATCAGATTTGTTTTGAATAAAACCCTTTCTGGCTAAATCACACTCTGAGAAGCAAGGGATGACATTGCCCTAAACTATAAATACACGCACTTAAGTTCACAATTTGGCCCTGTAACTATCATTAAAGGCAGCAGGTCAGAAGAGTTGGCATGGAGGGTTTGGACCTGTGAGGGTAGGATTTTTTTTTGTATATATATATATATATATAACTGGTTTATTCTTCCTTTGAGTTATGCTGAGACTGGCAGAAGAGCAAGGCATTTGGTCATTAACTTTTCAGCCTCCAATGAAACAGCAATTAATAAACCAATTGGGCCTTTAACTATTGCAGAATTTAGCCCACAGAGGAACATTTGTTTGAAGTTTTGTCGCTGTTGTTGCTTAGGTTTAATGAAGCATAAAAGATTTAATTTGTTGTTAAGGCATTCTTGTGTATGAAAACAGCAAAGTCCATGTAAAGTGGGACTTGTATGTCATTTTGTTTAGCACCATGTTTGCAGTGTTTCTTACTATAAATGCAGGAAATACTGTGCTAGAGATAAGTAATATTGTGTCGTCAATGCCCACTAATGCCCAGTGGTCTATACTCAGGCCAGCATTTCCTGGCCTGTGCTCACGGCACTCCACATCTTGCAGCTCTAATAAAAACGGTGAGTGATAGTCTCCAAGCCCCCGTCTGTTGAAGAGCACTATCAAAGTCTTCAGAGGACAGCTAACGCAAAACCAATGCATCCTCAATGTTATCAGTATATAGAGAGAGTATAATACTCTGGAACCATTTTTACAATAAATACATATTTGAAAAAGAGTGTGTGTTAAAGATGAACTCAGTCTGCAAATTCAAATTCCCCGTGGGCTTAAGTCTCACCCCCTGACATCCTCAACCATTCAGCATATTGCAGTGCCTGTACTTGATGCTATAGTTGTGTGCTATTGGAGACTGGATCCCTCTGGAACTGAATCAGGTGCTTGAGGACACTGACCCTTTGAGGATAAAGAGGATATGAAGGAATTTGTAAATATTTAACTTTTTTGTTTATGTTAATGGCAACGTTAAATATTTCCAGGGAGCAATATCTGGCTCCATTTATGCAGGGGTTGTATACAACAGACATTTTGAATTTGTCCTTTCAAATTCCCTGATATCATTTGCAATAGTATCATGTATGTTCTGGAAAATAATACTTTTCAAATAATTTTATGTACCAAAGTGAGTGGACATTTTAAAAATCAGATTAGTGGATTTGTATTTTCTATTGGCCATTAAATAGCATGCTTAAAATCAGTCCCTCAGAGACCTTTAAAGAATCTGGAATGGGTACGAAAGATGAAAAAGCTGTGGAAATTCTATTATCCTTATTGCCCATGTAAACTGAGTAGCAGAGAACACATGCAGAGAAATTTTGTGGTCTATATATGCCACATGTCTATAACCACTTCACTTTCTTTTCAACTGAGATGGTGTACAATATTGTAAAACAGTGAAAAAAGCAGCTTGGTGAATTAAAATTTGCGGTTAAAAAAGAATACAAGTAATGGATAGTTTTTTCTAATCTGAAAAAATGTGTGAGTTTGGGGCTTTTTTTCCCCAACAAGAACCTGTTAAATGCAGAGGGCACATTTGTTACAGAAAGTGTGAGAAAGAGCAGCAGCTGCAGCGCTTGCTGGCTCCCAGTCAGAGCGAGTTACAGTGACAGAAGTGGGAGAGTTGAAACCTCTGAGGGCTTCTCTTGGAGTACAGTCTTGGTGCCATATTCCACCGCTCGCTTAAAGTCTCCCGGAGGCCTTCCCTGACTCACTACCATGTTTTACGGAGTGGAGCGGTAATGTTTGTGACATCTTCTGATTGGGTTTGGAAGTTCGTTGTCTTAACACATTGCATAGGGGCAGCAGCGGCTCAAAAATAATGTGTGTCAAGGATTATTACGGCTGCACTGACTATGATCTGTGCAAAGTCTTACAAGTTTACTTACAACGCTAGTACTGGTGCTGGAAATCTTTCTGTCAAAACCAGCTCTGAGATGTCACAGTGTTTTCCTATTCTGTTCATTCCTCTTGACTACCTCCACATTCTTTTCTAGAGTTGAGAGTGAAGGCGGTTTTGTTGTCTTCCTCTTGTTTGAAATTGATGAGGATGATAATAATAAAAAAATACTGACATTTTACATCATTTTATATAATTTTAAACATTTTAGTTACAGAATACTATGAATTTATAATGAAATAAAATTTATTTTTTAGAAGAATTTGTCCAAAACTCTAGCATTAACATATCAGGTGATGGTTTCTATCATCACTTATGACCTAAAATACATTAAAAAAAAATCAGTATGGCTAATTTTCTAATCATATACATTTCTTTCTGACATCTTCCATCTTGCAGAATATTGAAAGTTACAAGCATGATAATTAACTGCATAATAGGAGGTTTCCAAGGTGTTTCTACCTTCAAACAGTCAAACACTGTATGTTACATAAAGAAATTTAAACAAAGAAGTGCTACAAACAGCTAGGGAGTGGACTCCACCTCTCCGTCTATTCACAGACCTCAAAGTTAGACTCTCAATTGTGGGTTGCCATTTGACTTCGAGATTTTTGCCTTTTTGACTGTACAGTGGCCTGGGGAAAAAAGTTAGAGAGTATCTTCTCGCTGTCTTCTTTTACTCTTGCAGTTAGCTCTATTTCGATGGAAGGGCATTCTTGTTGGGTATGGCAATTTAGGGATCAGAACTCCTTAAGCTGGAACACAGGCATCTCTGAGTGCTCTGGTCACTGGGATGTTTTGCAGAAAGCCCATGGCTGGTTACACGTCAGGCCTTAGGAGACAGCTCTGGGGCTGGAGTCCGAAGGCAGAGCCATACCTGAGCTTTTGCAAGGGGCTGAAGTTTGGATGCAGCCAAGTTCCTGGCCAACTCTAGCCAACCTTAGGCTTTTTTGATCTGTCTTCGAAGTAGCTTCACTCTGTCTGTTGATTATAGAGCATGGTGGTGCCAGGTAGCACTTTCTGGATCTCCTGATTGGGGTCAGGTGCCCGCTTTTTGTAGCACTGAAAGTAAATGGTGTCTTCTTACCCTTAAGTCATTGCCATCTGGCTGAATCCCGGTCTTGGTTACAGAGCAGCTGTGTCAAGAAACTACCAAAATATCAAAATATTTGCTTTCACGTAAAACTAATTTCAAACATCTCTTGTCAAACCTAGATATTTAATAACTGGCAACAGTGATAGGAAATTTGACAGAACTGTGCCAGGAATTTATTCAGTGTATGGCTTCATGTGGAAATCAAAAGAGAAGTATGGGGTGAAACACCCCTATTGTCTGTAGAAGGTCTGATTCTTTGCTCCCTGTTGGAATTACAGGTCATTATTTTCCTGCTTTCTTTTAGCATTGAGAGAACAGTGACACATACCTGAATTTATCCTTTAACTTTCAAGCACATTCTCTCCAAATGTAACAATTTCCTTCTGATCTTTGTTGTTACTAAAATTGCTATAATATGTTTGCCCATATGTGTGCCTTATGGTCCCTCACTTAACCTGCATCTCTAAAAATGGCTTACTAATATATGTTTGTGTTAAGAGATAAATGTCACCTCCATTCTTCTCAACAAAGTCAAAACCAGTGAGAGATAAGGCAAACAATTCAAATGCTACTGAACAGTGGGGGAAGTTGGCTACCCACGGGTACGGCAGGGTAATTATCTATCTGCCCACAATCTGTCCACAGCTGGAAATTGAGTTAATTTTATTTACTCTTCCAAACAGAAATTGAAACCCGAAGAACAGAAGAATCTCATAAACCTCTCCAAATAATTAAAGTTAAGACCACGCTTCAGAGTACTCTGCCTTTATTATGCAGTATACTGTTCTGCATCTAGCTCATTAGGTCATGACCATTTACACTTGCAAGAGAAATAATCCATATCCAAAGGCATCAGTGCAGAGGCCCTCATTTCTCTGTGAAACCTCTCTTTTTCTTTAAGAACTCCACCTAAAGATATTTTTATAGAATTAAATAAGTGCGATAAAAAGATTAAATAAATCTTGGGTTGGTGGTTTTGTTTAGAGGAGTGTTTACCTGGTACTTTTGGAGAGAAAATATGGTTTTGGGTCCTTGAGAATATTTCAGGTGCCTCATTGTGAGTGTCAAGTGCCATTTGATATGCTCTAAGGTATTCTGCTTGACTTCACATGGTCATGAGTCTTCTGTGGGTCCTGTGTCATATCTGTGCCCCACGTATATGTCCCAGATATTCTAATGCATTGTCAGTATTTAAGGTACTGAAGTTGCCTTTAGTGTTTCGTTTCAGTTATCTCTGTTTTCTACCTTTGCACACTGAAAAGACGCATCAGATGAGTTAAGCAAAAACAAGGGATCTTCCTTACATTACTTTGTCATTCTAGTACATGTACTTGCCGCACTGTAATGTACTCTAAGCTCCCTTTGTCCTCCAATATTTTCACACTTCCCTTAGGCCTATGTAATTCTGCTTCTATTAAGCTATTGTCATTAACACATATTTGGACATTTTACATGTTCTACTGATGAATTCAGCCTTCATGCCAAATTTGACCACTGTTATGGAATACTTCTGGCTTGGCAAAACACATCATTTAGAGTGAGATATTGACCAGAAATCTCTATGTGGAGAGGCAGCTGGAAGTTGTTTCTGCACAAGCCTAACACTTGAACTTCGTGTATTTACGCCTCTGCAAAAATAAGCACTGTTTTGATTTGCAGGTGATTTCTAAGTTTAAGGAAGAAAATAAGGTGCAAAACACCACATAATCAGATCCAAACGTATTTTAAATCTGTAAAACACACATCTGTGTTTTAATTTTGTTGTTAAACTTTTAATAATTGCAAGGATGTTGTTTCTGAACAGATTTCATTCTGTCACTTGTTCCTGCCTTTGGCCAATCTCATTTTGGTATCTGTCCCTGTTGGTAACCAATATTCCCCTTTGCCTGCCTGCCCTGCCCGGAGGCTGATAGGCAGATGGTGGCAAGCTCTAAGGAGGTAGGGAGAATGTTATCTGCTCAACACTATCAAACCACTTACTATTTATTTTGTCTTTCAGATGTTGTTCCCTTTGTAATCATTGCCTTTGAGTCTTTTTTTTTCTGAATGACTGCTTGTGCTCATGTTCCTTCTCTCAGATTGTAAACACTTTTGAGCAAGGACTTTGGGGTTTGCTGTTCTTTACTCCATCATCTCCTTTTAGGTACAAGTCTAACATAGAAAATATCTGTTAGGCTGCCAACAAGGTTTGCACGTTCTGAATCTCAGCTGCTTTCGTTCCTTTTTATAAAATGGGGCATTTTTGTTCCAAATAGAGTATCATTACAGAAGTCACTTTAATGCTTCATAAAGCGCAAATCCTCTTCTTTGCCGTCTCTGCATGGTTTCCAATATCAAACACTTCCTTTCTTGTATTTCTGTCCCCAAAAGGTCTTTAAGAGTGAGACCTGTCTGGATCCCACATGAATTTCCTTTTTCAACACCCAGAGTTGGTTAATAATCTGGTCAAGTCTTTCTTTTGTGGCTACTGTTTATTTGCTACCACATATTCTATATATTGATGGGAACCTCAATATAATTCAGGCTGTGCAGCATCTGATTGTAACAGATTGGTTTTCACTCCCAGAAAGCAGGACATCAAAGCAGACACAGATCAATAATACTTTCCCCTTCCTGTCTGTGGACAGTGTTGCAGGTTTCTGTTCAACAGCCACGAGAAAATGTCTACAAAAATCCAGATAGTGATCACTAAGTAGCAAATGCAGAATCAAACAGCTGGCACATGAAGTATCACTTGAAGTGCACGTCGTTGGTTCTTAGTAAAAGAAACTTGAAGAGTGTATCCTTAAGAGCTTTTTTTTTTTTTTCTTTCCCCCTTCTCATTTCTTGCCTTTTACTTGGTCTCCTTCACATGGTGCTATTCTCCCTTTTTATACTGTAGCTCTGATGATAGTGAATGCTTCCAGTCCCAGCTAGTCATCACAGGATGCAAACATTAAATGAAAACTTTTTCAATTAAATTTTAGGTTGGTTGAAGCCAGAAGTGGGAAATATTTAGGTGAAAGTGAGTAGTGGGTATCTAGATGGCAATTAGTGTCTACTTCCAATACCCTGAGGCAGGGACTCAAATATTTCACCTGTGGAGGAGGGGGTCACGGCTTTTTCATCCATTCTTTTCTTTTCCTTTTAATTCCCTAACTCCCATAATCTGGCAATGTATTATGCAGCACAGACCAGGAAGGTGGGCTGCAGTAAATGCTGCTTTATGGATCAAGCAGTAGGAAGTGCTATACTCTTCCCCCCAGAGACTGAAAGCTTTACATCAATCAGCATACTGACAATGACTGCTTTTGAACTTACCTGTAGTATAGTGGTGTGGCAAATCATTATCCAGCATTCATTTTTTTAAAGAACACACATAATTTGAACACTGAAGCACCATATGGCCATTTTGTCTGACTCTGAGCACCTTTTTGATTGATCGCCTCTGTCTGTGCCACAGGGAGGAGACAGGATATGTTCTTTGCCTTTGAGTATGGTGCCCAAATAATCTCACATACTGTAATGAAATGTGTGAAATTTTGTGCCGTCAACATTTGCGTAAATTTAAATACAGCTGGAGATGTTCCAATTCTCCTTAAGCACAAAACAGTGAAATTAGGTACTCTGTACCAGGCAAACTCAATGGGTGACAAACAGAAAATGTAGCATTGTGGTATGAATTCAGATACTAATCTTCTTTTGCTGTGGATGATGGGATGGGATGTGGCCTTGGGAATGATGCAAGGGAACAGATATGGAACCTGGCACTTATTAATCAGGAGCTTTCATACCAGCTAGTTAGTTGCAGATCCAAGAATGTGCTCTGTTTGTGTCTGAACTCATTTCACTGTGGGATCAGGACTGTCATAAATAGGATCAATGACATACAGAGCTCTGTTTATCTTCAGTTTCTTCATGTGAAATAACTACTGCATGGACTGAAAACAATGACAAGAATCCAAAAGCATTTACACACTGTTCTGATTAGGGAAAATCCAGCTTGAGTCTTCACAGCAAGTAAGCAGAGTTCATCATCTTTGAAAGACAGAATATTTCACTTCTACTATTTGAAGTAGACTGTCTCTTGCTAGTCACCTGGATCTGTATTCTAGATAATAGGAGTGTTGGCAGCAATCACACTTGGTTTTCTTCTGGCACCCAGATGAAAAAAAAAGGCGCTTAATTTCCTATCTTCTTGTCAGAGATAGTCATTGCATTTCCTCTTCTATTTTTGTTTGAAAGCACCTGTTAACATAGCTCTATATTGTTGAATTTCTCTATGTTTCTCTACTTAACTCAGTGCTCAGGTCCTGCTAAGTTTGACTCTTCTGAAGCACAAGGATGGACTTAAATGTGAAGAGAGAAGAAATACTTAGATTTGGAAAATAAAACACACCCTGAAGGCACGTCTTCTTTATTCATTCAGTTTATTTGTGTGGTTGGCGTTAATGGCTTTTTCAAAGTATCTCACTTTGATAGTCCGGGACTCTTAATATTTTGTATATCTCTCATCTAAAGCGGTACTTTAAACAAGCCATTATTTCTGAGACAAATCTAGTGACAAATTTTCTAGTGACAAATCTTCTAGTGGTCTGCATTGGTCTTTGAACCTCACCTAGGCAACTGTTCAGATCAAACTGCAAAGCCTAACTCATTGCCGATACCTGCCCCACTCATCCCATAATTGTTTCTGCTAGAAATAGGAAGGCCAAGGGGAAAAACTGGAAAGGAAGGAAAGAAAGGGTGAAATATTACAGGGTAGTGAATTGTGAAACATTTCTATCTTAGAAGGTGCTTTCTGTAAGCTTCGCATTGTACTTCAATACTATAGAAGTAAATGACAGAAAGAAAGCTTCACAAGCGAAGATTCCCCCGATTTAGATGAGGCACTTGAAGGAACCAGTTCCATACAGTCCTGCAAACACCCTTAAAAGTCTGCATCTCAGTGACCCTTCTTTTGAGTGAGGAGGCCTCAAAATGTCTCCCTTTGCAGTTGTCTGCCAACATTGTTCCATATTTCATCTCAGAGTGACAATAGACATTGTATATTTGAAGTCTTCTTCCGTTGTCATCTTTGAAGACAGTGGTAGCATTGTCTGCTGAAGGATTGCAAGATTTTGCATTCCCAAAGTCTGTGAGCATTACTGAGTTTTAACTGTCCTTATCACAATAAATCAAACATTGGAAGTGCCAGAAAATATCATATATGCTTTCTACATACGATAAGATGGTTGGTCAACGTGTAAAAGTGAGGTCTTTCTTTACCTCTTTCTGTTCTCACATTAATGCTTTTTACGCCAGAGCTGAGTGTGTGCACAGCTGACATTAGTATGTATCGTCCTCGGTCTTTACATAGCAGAATAATGACAATGGGTTTATTCAGTGTTTTTCACTTTGTACAAAGTGATGCTGAGAAACTAAAATAACAGAAATTTCTTAAAAAATGCCTTTCTGTAAAATGAGAGACACGACTCTTCCCATCCCATTTTGCTGGATAGAAATAATACCAACTTTTTACAAGGCATATGAGTTCTGTGTGTGTTGCTCTGTGGCTTAATATTGTTTGGCTTCATTGGAATGCATGAGCACTGAAGCTATAGGAAACAGAAGCAAGGCTACTCTGCCCTTGGCCTTCTTTCTTTTTAGTATAGATAGTAGGACATCCAATCGTTTCTTGAATGACCTCCAAGGTCTTTGTGGAATGAGATTGTTGTCTTCTGTGTAAAGGAGAGCATCCACATTCTATTCAGCCATTGTAACTTAATTATAGGATGCATGTAATAATTTGGAGACAGTCAGTGAATTTGCCTCTCATGCAAGTCATCATGAGACTCTGGGAAATAGATGCACTTGTTCATTTATTGTAAAATACTCAGATTAATTATTTCACCTGATATCTGTACTTGTAAGTTGCCAGCTGCAGCTGAGGATGACAGAGAATGAGCCACAGATGACATATATTAGGTACATTGTCTAACATCCTACTGAAGGCATTTGGATGATATGTGAGCGGAAGCTGTGTGGAACAGTTAGAATTTCAGTCCATTTTATGCTTGCCAGTTACTCTGTTGCTCTTTTCCATGATGCATCAAATTGTTTTTTAAAGATGCTTTTGGTCACAAGTGACAACATACACTATACAGTATTTCTCTGTCGCTACTCCCTCTAGTTATAGTTTGGTGAGATACAAGAGATGTGCTGCTGTCTACAACAGTTGCATTTCATTTCAGAAGTATGTATTCTGTCACTTGTTATTTTCTGTAAAGAGCATGGTTCTCTCCACATTTTTATGAGCTATTAGTAAAGTAATCCTGTTCCACTAGAAGCAGTTGGGAATGTGTCACCGTTTTCAACAGGTGTAATTTTGCTTTCGTGTAAAATGATTACATGTTAGGGAGTAGTGCAGGGTCTGTTCAAGAGCCTTTTTATTTCTGAGTATTTGTAACGCTTAAAATTATGGAAGGCTGGGCTTCTTGTTAGTTTTTAACGATCGCTGTATTTGTGGATTGTGTAAGAGTTGTACATGGTTTATATATTATTTAGTCTGCAAAGAATATTAAATTTAAGTATCTCTTTAGTGCCTCTTTAAATGCAATTTGATTACTTTTTGAAACTGAAAGTAATATTTAATAACTGTTAGTTTTCTTTTAGAGAGTTCTTACCAAAGAAACAAGAGTTCTTACAGCTACATGGATAATTAACTTGAAGCTTGTCTGTCTCTTGGGGGACATCAGATATGTAAATGAGGAACTTAAGTCTGAACAAGACATGCCAGGGAATCACTAAAAGTTTTATTACACTAAAGCACTGGTATTAAAATCCTAAATGTTATAATATATTATTATAAACCAGTGCATTTTAAAGAGCAAATATGTGGGTTTTTAAAAAAAAATTGCTGTATAAAATCATAAAAATATGTAGCTTTCAGTTTTTGAAGAAATACAGTGAAATTTTGAAACCTTCAGTAGAAAGCATGAACTGTTATGGGAAAAATTATAGATTATAATAATGGTCTACTTTCAGTATCAAAATTTTAAAGAAATAAATGTATACAACAAGCAATGCTCCCCCTCCCCAATTCCAGAACTGAAGAAGATCGTACTTCAAGCTATCACATAATGAGTAATGCCATACTGAGAGCTATCCCTCGTAAGCAAACTTCCCACACTATTGCACTACTGAGAACAAAATTAAGGCTAATGTTCATCAAAAAAGTTGTTTGATGCCCTTTCAAAAACTGGTTATTTATTACCAAATCGACAGCCATCCAACGCAATCATAAGGGACTTCACTGATTAAGCTTTTGCAAAACCCACATTTCCACAGATCCTATTAGCGTGCCTCTTAACAACATCAGCAGAGTCAGTGTCAGTGGATATAGATATCACCCAGCCTTCCACTTCTTGAGATGTGGCCTCTTTTTTGGACTAACGGCACAGGCAGGCATGGAGACCTTCTCTGAGTGTTATCACTACAGTATCCTTTCTAGAAATAAGGAGCATTTACTTTGAATGACTTGAGTCTAATGTCTTTTGTACATGCAATTCATATAAAACACATATTCCAGATCTTAGGTAGATTCTTGCATACTAATATGTCATTTTCTTTTTGGTGACCTGGTTGACCTATGTGCTTACAATGCAAGTGTGTAATTCAAGCATACAAATAGTGTTATTTCTTTAGCGGGGCTATTCATGTGTTTAAAATGATGTGCTGCAATTCTTCATTGAACTAAGCCTAGTGCAGGTAGGAAGAAAATGTTCTTGTAGCTAGGTCATCACTCCCATCTCCTGATTCACCACCTCTGTTTAAATTGGCAATGGATGTAAGATTCAACAACAAATGAAATAAAAAAAAAAAAAAATCTTCCCATTTTTCAGGTATTTGGTTTTATATCATCCTCTTTTCATATCAGGTTCAATGCATATTCAAATCAAAGTGACCATGTCTCCTTTCTGCAGACACCACAGTATCCTAATTCAGCCTAGCTCTCCTCCAAATCCAGGTTTAATTTTCCTTTAAAATTGGCGAAACTTTTGCTTACTGTGCTACCTTTCACATTTTTATCAAGTGCTACCTCATTTTTCCCCTGGTGTTTGTTGTGGTGGTTTTTTTTTTTGTTTTGTTTTGGGTTTTTTTGTGTTATGTGTTCCAATTAATGCAGTTCAATAAGATTATAAGACTCTTCTGTTATTTTTACGTAGTAGAGACCTGTTAGCCCTAGGAACTGTTCATGTTCAACTACATTTAAATTAAATGGGAGGAAAGAACATGATGACATGTTTGATCCTTCTAGTTTGGACTAAGATTTGGATGAGGTTTGTAAATATGTACATGTTACTAATTTGAGGATGAAATGCCAATTTCTGACTAACTTTCTAACACTTTTATTCTATAATTTTTTTGAAACATCAGGTCCATTTATGTAAATTATGCACACTAGGTTTGTGAACCCTTGCAGTGGAAGATATGATAGAAGTTAATAAATGGTTTGCAGTTTTGGTAATTTCTAGGCATGCTTTGTGTAAAATGTGAATAAATTCCTCTACGTGTTGTGTGAATTGTGCCAGTGGAATTCTAGAATGAAAAACTATTTGTTGTTTGATAATGTAAATACTAAAAATAGATTTGTATATGGTTGAAATGGAAGATGCAAGAGTCATAATCTGTACCGTTCATTTAATCTTGTATTTGATTAATTTACATCAACTTTCTCCAAATACGAAAAAGATCATAACAAATAAAATAGATATGAGCTCAAGCAACTCATTTATTTTTGATGCATCTTGTTTGTAAAGCTGTCAATGAAAAATATCAATAAAAGTAAAATGTTGATAATTGTGCTAACAGTATTAATAATAAACAAAAAAAAAGCAAGTCCAGGGCTATCTATTAATTTTTTTGCTTACTGCTATTTTGTAAAATGCATTTATGATATGCATTTCCAATCAAATAGGCTCTTGTAATGTAGTGTGACTTAACTCTGAATATGTTCTTTAAATTTGGTTTTAAAGGTTGTTATTTTTTTGTGAGAACACACTACCTTTGATTTAATTTTTTCTGACACTGTGCCCACTGCACAGTAGAAAAAAAAAGTGTAATTGTAGTTTTGTCCTTTACAGCACAGGACAAATAAATGTCAAAATCAAATGGTGGTGTCCCCCAAGGGAAAATATACTTCAGTTATGAAATATTCTTCCCCAGCTCCCATTGCTATTCCTGTGAACACCTAGGTGAAGCTGCCTCAGGACCTAATCAGATGCTGCTCATTTGCATATAATAAAAAATCGTGCAATGAGGTTTTAGCCCATTCCGAGGAAAAGTGCATAATGTCTCTTTAAAATGTTCTGGTGTAAAACTGGTGCAGGTCTAGCTCTGGATGAATGGTCTGAATGGCATAGACCTGGTGAGCAAGGAACATCTGCTTCTGTTGTCGGTGTTTGTCAGTGCAGCACCGCATTTCATAAATATGTTTGGAGGTGGAGTGGTGCTATTTCTTGATACGGTTCTTGAAAAGGCGGTGATATTGATAAACTGTCAGAGTCTGTCTCAGGAATGATAATAATAATCAAATATACAAAAGAATCATTAAGGAAGCTTGAAGACGAGACTGTTTCAGGGAAAAGACTCTCCTTGGGCATTATTAGCACTCTTAATTGCATTATTACTCAGAGCAAGTGAAACCCATCACTGTTGGTTTATAAATATATTGTGCTCCTTTGTGATATAAAATCCTGAACAGTTTGAGATTGTGAATTGTCCTCAACTACTTTTATATTCAAGGGACTTGACAATCCCTGGAGCTGAGCTAAACCTTTTTAGTTTATCCTAAAACTAGTGGTGTGACGTACAGCCACTTTGGATTTCAGTTCACGCTTACTTTTATTAGGAGAGCAAATAATGAGAAAGCTTGCGAGCCAAATAAAACAATAGATGGATAGGTAGATAAACGGACAGATAGTCAGTCAGACAGACAGATGCTTGCATATTGTCATAACAATTTTTAGATAATTTCGTTATGAGAAGGGAGGCTGGCAGGGAGGGAAAAGAAAACATTTTGAAATGGTGGAGCTCCTGTTTTTCCTCTTTTTCAACTAATGCATTCTTTCAAGCAATTTTGTTTTGAAATCTAATTTGGTTTTCTGTAAAAATAGATACAAATTTAAATAACATGTTTCAAATTATTTCAAAATATGACAACATATTCTTTTTAACAATACTTAGAGAGAAAGTTGAAAGCTCTTCTTTTTGCCTCAGTCTTGTTGTGGTTTTTTTTAAATGTCTCAAATGCCATCATTTTCCTGGCACATGAAATCTGTTTTCTGGCCAGCTCTAATTCTGAAATTAAGTTATTTTTGAAATTGCACCTGCCTGCATATTTTGCCCTTGAGAATTTTGTGTGTGAATGGTGTGAGTAAACAGAGTCTGAGTAAATGTACAGGGGAAGAGGTTAATTCTCCTCCTGCAAAACCACAAGCTATGTGCGGTGGGACTTCTGGAGGGATAGGAATAAGAGTATGCTGTACTGAGATGAGGAACTGAGACTAGAATTTTTCATCTCTTTTGGGAATCTAATTGTATTCTCTCTCCATTTCTAGTCCAACCGCTCTAATTGTAGCCCATTTGCTCTCTTTGGGTGAGCAGATCATATGCCTTACGCCGGAGGCTGCTGAGGAAGTCTTCTGAGAGGCAGCTAGCCCTGACAGTCATGCTCCTACGTACCTGTCAAGCATTTTACATTGCACTTATATACCTACCCCTCATTCTTTACCCCTCTGCTCCCAAATTGTATCTCTCTGTAATACAGATATAGAAACATATGGGGACTTGGATCTAATAATGTTTTACTATGGTTTCTCCTACCTACCGGGGACCACTTTCAGTGCTAATTGAGCGGGAAGAGCCTCGTCTCCCTCCCTTGCTGCTCATTGTACTGGCTTGCTGCCAGGATGGTGCATCCAACAGCCAAGGAAAAAGACAGAAAGTTGTGCGAAGAAAAGAGGTGGGAAGAGGTCCAGCCACAGCAACCCTAGTTCTCTGCTGCCAAGTGGCTCTTGCAGAAGTGCAAAGGCTGTCACAGGTGTAGTCATGTGTCAGCAGACATCGGTGCAGGAAAAGAGTGAAGGAAGATGTGGAAGCAGGGGTAAAAACCTGGTATGTTAAAGTGAAGGAAGAGGGCACACACAGAATAACCATGGGTCATTAAACCGGGCCTTTGGTGTCTCGGGGGAACACCGCTACGTCCAGGCTAGTTGCAGCAAGGCAGTGAACATCTGCATACGCTATTCCCTTCAGTTTCACCCCAAGCAGTTAGGGTTCTTCCAGTAGTTTCACAACCGGGAAAGAGCGGATAGGCTGGCAGCACCACAGCAGGGAAGCACACAGCACGTGCAGCAACCTCGCCTTCCCACCCAGCTTTTGGTACAGATATGCATGGTATTACACAACCAAATCAAAGGTGCACGTACTTTGGTGTTTTAGTTAAGAGCAACTTTCCCATAATTGTCTCTTACTGATCTTTCATTCGCTTCGCGGAGTACCTCAGGGATCACAATCTCTGTTCCTTTGAGACAAACGACACTGGAACTGGTGTTCTCCACCCGTCAGTGGGCATCCAGGCTCTGGGACACCATTGCAACCAGCCAGAGTAAAGAAACCCAAACCACACACAATTTGATGTTAATTCCTCAGCGTCAGTGGTGTCAGTCCACAACTCCACTCTTAGCAAGCTATGCAGCTCCTACAGATACAGCTGAAGTTATCTTTATAGTTTATTAGACATTTTTGGGTGAACTTATTCACCCTACTCTTTCAGATGCCCATTTACTAAAAATATTTGTCAGAAATAGCTGATTTCAACAAACACTGTTTAAAAAAAAGATAGTTTAGATATTAAAATAATATTTGTAAAAGAAGCTATGATTAAAGTTAGATGTTTCAAAATAATGTGCTTATCTAAGCCATTTTAAATTTCTTATTTTGAGATGTAAATTGATGTCTACCATTTCCCCTCATTGTAGTATTTCATAATCCTGTCATTCTTTTAACTTTTGTTTTTATGTATAATTCATATGTTATTTACTCCTCATGCATTTCATAAACAGTAGTGTTTCTGCAATATTAATTTTTTTCCCTTTTTCCAGCCTGTATCCCTTCTGATTCCCATTATGACTTGTGAGGGCTTAATTCCCACTCTCTTCCTTACCTATCTATTTAAATGTTCACCAAAATACATAACGTTAAGTTTTAAAGAGGCATCATTAGGTTTTAATATCAACATCAAGGCAGCTTAATAAGAGAAGTAGAGTTGTCGCCTTCCTGAGCCCAGTTTTCCATCTGTTTCCACCCTTAGGCATTGCACCAGTTTACAGTCTGTTAGCATTTGCAGGTTTTCTTCACAACTGTGAAAACTAGAAACAATATTTTTCTTTTCATGCAAAAGATTTTATATGAAAGTTTAGAATATGCAGAATCTTAGTATAACATATGGCTTATATAAGTATATGAAACAGGTCAGTTTGGACCATTGCCTTAGAGCACAAATGGGTGTTTGACACCACCGCACCACAAGCAGTGGTGTAAACCAGAAAATCTGCACACAGTTGAGTCATCATCTGCAATTTATATTAAATGAGAAATGTTAAATTTGATTATGTAGCTTTAAGATCACCTTTTACTTATTAATTGTAGAAGGTACAGCAGAGAAGGGTTAAAAACTTGCTCCTGGAAAGGAGCATATTCTGACTATGCGTGCCCCACAACACTGTCTAAAGAGTGAAGGAAAATCATTCAAGGTCTGAAAAAGCACAGAAAAATAGCAGAAGCAGGATTGCATAAGTGAACGTGTTGCCTTTGTCTTGTTTTCTCCAACTTACTACTACCACAAGTTTTCTGATTTTCTTGTTGTTGGTCTGGCTGAAGGAAGCTTACATTTGCTGTTGTTGCTGACAAAATATATATACCTAGCACGCAAGTTAAAGGATGACTGTGCTTCCTTAGAGGAGACACCATGCGTTACCAGGCTTACAGGTTTTCATCCAGATCTCAGGTAAGTGGACCACAGACACAGCGGCCGAACCTTTCAGCCTTCCATGTTTCAGCTCCCGTAGTACAACAGGGAGAGGGGGAGATACTGTTGTGCTGGTTTTACAATACAGAGGACCATGAAAACAGAGGTATTCCTCTGCCTCAGTGCTGGTAGGCAGAGCTGAACCACGTGTGGACTGTCTTGTGTGGGGCACAGGCTACTTGCCTGACTATTTGCCCAGCATCTGCTCGCACAGACTGCTCGCTCATTGTAGACTACAAGGTCGTGTATGGAGCCTAGAAAAGATCTAGTGCTGAAGTGAGTTTACTCAAATCTGAGATGAATTCCGTTCCATGGGGTGATTTCTCTTTCCTGAAGAGTATTTGCCTGCTACATAATTATTATTTCCTTTAATTCCATTTTTAAGGAGAGGAACATTGGAGGGACGGATTTTCAGATGTTGTAGATGGTCTTTTTCCTTTGGCCTCTGTGGACCAGTAACAGTGAAAACTTGCTGAAAACCCGTCCCTGATTAACGTGCGCTTAGTCCTGGTTGTGGTGATGCCAACTCTCAATACTGCTGCACTGTAGGATTTATTTCAGGGCTGATCCTTGCACCTCCGTGGGCCAGCAGCCTCACACGCTCATTAGTTCCCGTGTGGGCAGGGCTGCCCCAGCTGTTGGGGGGGGGGGCGGTCAGGACTTTCCCCTGCAAGCTTGGTGCTGTTCTCTTGCAGTGAGTCATCACCAAGCACTTCAGTCACGTCTGTTGTGCTTTGGCAACAATTATTCTTGCTCCTATCTCCTCATATTTAAGAGGCAAACAAAATCATGCCTCTGTTTTACTTTGTAATGTTTAGGAAATGTTTCCATAATCGAGAACGTATTGGAGAAACAAGTGCGTGTTGCCTGACTTTCTCTTTGACATGTGCAGGCTCATTTCTCAAAGGTATTGCTATAATGGCAAGGAGCTGACAAAGGCAAATTTATTGAAAGTTATATATGTAAATTGTAGGTCAGTTCTTTTCATGAGTAGAGACTATGTGGTCCTCTTCATCCTGGAAAATCCAATTTTTCTGAAAGCTTCCATTGTACTAGATGCAGTAGAGATTAAAAGCACTAGCTACTTTATTCAAAACATGTTTGCCTTAAATTACAACAGGTTACTTTGCAGCCAGACATCTGAACGCCATGTGCTAAATAAACCGTACGTTATGTAGAGAAGGGTGTTAAAAATCCCCTGAAGTTGCAGAAATATGAGAGGCAAAGAGGAAGAATATGATTTTGGCAATTGTAGTCAATACATTGAGACTGAACTGAGCTTTGTCTCTGTGGTTCTTCTAGCAAGGAAGACGTATGTCTTGACTGTGGTTCGAGTATACTGCAAACACAAGCTGCTTAAGGAGGTCACTGGTGATGGCAGACAGCGCTGCAGAACTAGACGTACGTTCCGCATAGGCAGTTGGAGCCTGCACATCCTATTGGCACATATATTTTGGTACATTTTGAAATTGTTTAATTGCTGAGCCTTGGTGTTTTCTCTGGCTACTCCACAGAAATATGTTGGAAGAAGCAAATGGCAGAGTCACCGTGCCCATTTTGCTCCACCGAATTCTGTTAAAGCGTTTTATCGGAACCTGCACAGCCATAGGGCAAGGCTGCTACTGTTGGAACAATAAGCTGGCATCATCAAATCGAAGCACATTTCTTTTGTTAACTTGCTAGCTGTTTAATATTTATATTAATTTAATTAATATGCTTGATGTTTGCAACTGTATTACTTGTCCAGGAAACAGAGAGCTCCATCATCAGCCTAAGTAAAATGATTTTACCACACAAAATAGCGCTGCAAGGTGGTGCACATGTTTAGAGGAACAGTGTGGCACGGCCACTTCTGTACTGAGAACTCTAATTTCTAAAAAGGGTCTCGGTTTTCAAGCACTTTACTTGAACAAGAACATTTAATTTATTTGTTATTTTATGAAGCATTTTTATGTGTAGAAAAAGTGCTACTTGTTTGCACATGCTGGTTATGTGGCATTCTTACATGATTTCATGCTTTGCTGATGGAAAATTAGACCCTTGTGTATTATAAAAGAATAGAAGATAGCTATAGAATCAGGATGCGATTGCCTCAGGACATTCTGTTGACAGCTAGAAATATATACAGACAAAGCAATGTCACTGGATGCTAATGTGAACTATACAAGTTGATGAGTACTGTAAATCCCTGTAAAAAGAGAAATCTATACCCTTTTATTTTGCAGGTTTTTGCCTCTAAAATTACCACTAATAACACTTCTGTATATATTGTCATATATAATTCATTATTAAGATTTTGTAATTATGGACATGCTAAAGCACAGATATATGTTTTTGCTAATATATCTATATTCAGAAAACAAAATAATCTTCCCTTGTTCACTAAACCTTTGCTGCACATTTAGGTGAAGCTGTTATTAGTTTAAGGGGGAATTTTAACTGCATAAGGAACGCCAGACCGAACCAGAATTGAGTTAGAGAAATAGGGCTCAGTTTCTGAAACTAAAGCAAAATACACCAAATTAGCCCCAGCATTACAGGATCTCTCATGGCCTCTTTGTGTTTTCTACATCATCCCCTGTAATCAGCCTACACGTTCCATGTAGACCAGATCTCAGTAAAAAACTATGAATTAGTTTCTGCTGAGCCTAATTCCATCATTACTGATAGATTGCAATACTACATCGTTCCTGAGGTGTAACTATTTGCTTTACTGCTTCCATTTTCTGAAAGGCTCTCTTAACAACTCAGCTCAAGTAAAGCTGTTTTGATATCGCCTGCTTCAGTACATCTTTCTTATTTGTTTAATCTTTAAAAATATAGCATGAGAAGACTGCAACAACAATACACTATCCACGTACAAATCTCTGTCTTCCCCATCTATATTAGCATGATAGCACTTTGGACATCAAATATTTATCCTAATTACAATTCTGCTCCAATCTGAATATATTTTTTATGTCAGCAACACTGTGTCTGGGAGGGAAAAAAAAAAAAAAAAGATAATTTTGCTCTCAGATACATTGCTGTTGAGGCAGAGTGACTCCGGACTCTATACCTGGGAGTAATAATGGGCAACAGCAGGCTCTGACCATACAGTTTTTATTCAAACTAGTAATACTATTTTATTTAGAGGTTTATTATTTAACTGTTTCTTAGTTCATTAATGCAGTATTTGTTTACTAGATAACTATTTACTTGATCTAATCATTTTATTCCAACTACTTTAATTCCTTATGTAGAACCAGGCGTCTCTCCTTACAGAAAGTGTGACAGACGTAAATATCTTGCAGCCCTGAAGTTGGCCCAGAGTACGTGAGAATGCCATACCCTGTATTTGGAGGAATCCTTTAAAGTTGGAGAGAGTTCAAATATGAACTTCCCAAATGGCTAGGAAATATATTGTCTCTTATTCTCATTAGGAAACAATTATGGGACTAAAATTTGAAAGGCAGCAAATGTTATATTTGTGTTTAGAAAGAGAATTAAAGGCGAGCGAAAGCTACATGAACCTAATTGGTTGGCATAATTTAGAAAATAGTAACAAAGCCACTGGAAGATAGTAAACAGGTTCTAGTAGAGCAAGCTTTACAAAGCAAAACTATTCCACTAATTTGTTAGACTTACTTGAAGATATTTCAAAAGGAAGATACATTTTTATATTCTAAATTCTGTATTTTAAAAGGCTTTTACAAGCCTTCCTTGAGGTAGGCTATTAGAGTGTCTAAGTAGTTGTTGGATGACAGACAAGAATTAGTTTAGTAAAAATTTCTACAAGACAAGGAAAAGGAATAGGAAGAAATTATTTTTAACATTAGAAAGGCTAGCAATGGATTCATGGATTAATCTGTGGTCCTGTATTATGTAATATAGTTATTAATAAATTACATTTTAAAATATATTATAAATGAACAGAAGATTGCTATAGAATCAGGATGTGATTGCCTCAGGGGTAGTGTAAAGCAAGGAAGCAAACTTTGCAGAAAATTAGTAAAGCTTGTGAGGAATTTCAACAGGACCTATTTAAAGTAGGTGATAGAAAACAGCATGGCAGACAAAATTCAATAAACATAATTTCAGAAACCTTGAAAACTTTATGAACAGCTTAGGGAATTTATTTGCTCAGTGTATGATTGTTGTTAAAAAGGGAAGAAAATATTCATATGTTAAGATGGAAAAGGAATAGAAAACTTTCTAGTGCCATTATATGAAATGAAGGTATTACTTAATCTAAAATACTGTGTAGGATCATTGTTGACCTTTGAGAGATGGGGGGAAAGGCACTGAGAAACAAGAGTGGCATCTTAAAACTGTGCAATGGGAATTTAGTGTTATTTATTTTAGAGAAGAGAATAAGAAAGAGCAATTTAGAATCAGATAAAACAACAAAGGTAGATGAGGATGGTGTGTTTTTGTCTTGCAAAGCAGAAAGATGCTCAAAACTGAATGGCAGTGAATTGCAATCTAGTAAACAGAAATATGTCTTCACATAGAGATTGAGCTGAGGAACTGATTTTCCCCCTTCATGTCAGGGAGGTCATAAGTTCAACAGAATTCCAGTAAGGGATGGAAATCTATGTACCAGTTAATCCTGAAAAACGAAAAACCCCCAAAACTAAAACCCCACACATCAGAAAAAGCCACTCTTGGAAAGGATACAAACTCTTCAGATTCAGACTTTATACCCATCTTCAACACTTGGGAACAGAGAGGCCATTTTCCTGGGGACAGATGGTCTGCTTTCTACTAAAGTGGAGTTTCTTGCCCCACTTCCTGAGGAGGCACGCAGTGCTGGCGAGTGTCAGGTAGCAACTGCTGCAGTAAATGAAGGGAATTGTTCAGCAAACTATTATCTAGTAAGACATTGCCTGTATTCCTGCTGAATTCTTTCGAGCTGACAAGCCTTCTCTAGACTCCTTGGAGTAAGGCTGCCCTGGCTAGCCATTACTAGCCACTTCTAAGCCTACTTACCCCTGCTGTTCTGGGCTCCAACTGCAGAGGAGGAGAGAAAATCCGGGCAAGTGTAGCCATGGTTACCAGTCCAGGGAATGAGCAGATTTTAAATATGCTAATACCCACTGATGCTTTTATGCAGAAAGTACTGGAAATCTGTTGGGCAAATGCAATGTAATGCCAGTGTTTCCAAACTGGTAGCCACCTACCCATTGAGAGTTACTTGCGTGTACCTCCATTTATGCTATGTAATACTAGTATTTTCATCCCTCTGTGGAAGGTCCTCAGTGCAGATCAAGACTTGAACAAATTGAATAAGTAGAAGTACATTAATAAATAAATTTCACTTGTACTGCATTTATTTTATATAGTACTTCATTAACACGAACCATATTTCTTCCCAAATTCCCACTTCCTGGTTTTCCTCCATTCCATTCTTTCTATCCTGTAATTCATCAACAAGCGCTTCATGATACTGTTATGAATAATTAACTGTGGTGTGGAACCAAGATATTTTATACCATGCACAGTAGCTTTATATTAAGAGAATGATAAGCCATAAGTAAAACACTTTTAAATTAGACAGAGGCAGAATTAAGGTTGACTCTGCATACACAAGCATCGTGTCACCTTTTCTATAGCTTCAAATAAACTGAAAAAACCCTAAACAGTATTGCTCCAAATTAATCTGGTTCAGGTTGGTATTCCAGGCATACTCAGACTCTCATTTAATTAATGAAGGATTCATCTATCATAAAATGTGGAGTAAGAGTTTGGGAGCAAATTTTTTTTTTCTGAACACAGATATATTGGCAGAGGTCTATATCTGTATTTTAGTACCTCTAGAGTTATAAAATACTAAGAATGCTTTTAGAAATGATCAGATAGTAATTTTGCAAGCTGCAATTTTTAAAATAAAATCTTTGAGAACAAAGGAGCTAAAGTTTACTTCTTCTTTACTGTTTTAATGTCTGCTATTTCCATCTAATTTTAAGGAAGTGAGTAACCACAACTCTCAACTCATGTCTTCTAGATAAGGAATGCATTTCCACAGTTATTTGTGAATCACTTCAAATAACAATTTATTATATAAAAACATGTCATCTGAAAAATGCTAAATTAGCCAAAAAATTACTAGCTTAATATTCTTTTGTTACAGCCTTACTTGCTTTTTCTCAATTGATTTGTTATTATTATTAAATGAACTTGTAATTAGTATCGTCGTTGTTTGAAAGGCCAGATTATTTGTTTGTCATAAATCTATAGACTTCTAAGAAAATGCATCCAAAATTTATCTTTTAATATAATTTCCCTTTTGGGGGAATAATTTTAATATAATGTATTTTACATACATATATTTCTATAAATTATTTTATACATCTTATATATAATAATTGTAACATAATATTCTCTATTAAGAAACAAATTTCCAGTTGAAAGAGAAACTGGCAACATTTGATAGAAAAATAATCAAATAAATATATAAAAATCTTGTACCTCTATATGATTAAAATATAAAGACAGAATGGCAGAGTTCAAATTGTTGTTGGAAGAAGCAAGATTTTATGCATCTTTGTGTAGTGAGAGCACTGTGTCAAACCAAATATTGGAAGATAGAAGGCTAGTGGAATTTTTCCTTTTCATCCAGGATACTGACAGTGTTCCTAACCCTGCCTCTTAAATCTGGAAGATACGGTGACAAGGACCTATTTAAATTAAACAGTTGAATTTGTGACTAGCTCATGTTAGGTGAAAAGTGTTACCTATATTCACAAATGGCCCAGGGCCAAATTCAGCCCATACATAAGCCCCTTTCCAGACCATTGAATGCCTCTGAAATCAGAACATGGCCATCACACTTGATAAATTGTAAATGGATGCAAACCTTCATATCCCGTGTGCAGTTATGCATTCTTAACGCACAAAATGAGCCGAATACTGGACAGAGCATACACCCCTGGAGCCACTCAGAAGACATATGGCATAATCCAAGGCAGGTGTTTGTAAATCCAAAAGATCACATTAGACCCCTTAGGCTACAATCTGAATGACAGCAGTGGGATTTTGTAGTTTATCTAGGACCCTAAATTAAGTTGTCACCCTTAATTTGTGGGAGAACATCTACCAGGGGCAAAAGCAAGTTAGAAACTTTTTCTTGTTTTGCAGGTTGAATTCTTTTCCAGTTACTGAAGCCTACCTTTTACTTGAAATGTATGTGTTTAAAACACCATTTAACTTTTAGTTAAGCAACTTAGTTTGTTGTCATCTTCTTTTTTTTGGGTGGTTTGAGGTTTTTTTGGTTTTGTTTGTTTGGTTTTGTTTTGTTTGGTTTTGTTTTGATTTTTAAGAAAAGAAATAGGTGTCCGGTGAGCACTCAATGGCTATGAGATTGTCTGGGACGTGCACATGTTCTTTTCCAGCCGGATCATTCGAACACATGCTGAATTATGGAAACTCCCTTTGATTGATGAGTTCGGATCAGCTTTGGCAGAGCCACATTCTAAAGGAGTAGATTAATACATATAAACCATCAAGCTTAGCAGAAAGTACTGCTCAACATTGTAAACTGCCAACTTTATCATCTTTAAGTAAAAAATACAGTTTTTCTTCCCAACAAAGACTTTTTATAAAAGCAATAAGGTAACTGCATGAAGTGTGCTTATCATGATATAATCACACCCCAGGGGGAATGAGAGGTGCTCGGCTGCACCTCATGCTTTGTAATGACCCAGGGGTGTGATTATCTTATGATAACCACACTCCCTGTCATGCCTTATTGCTTATATATTCCACATGTCATAATGAATCCTGAAGCACTTTCTAGGTCTCATAGCAAAGGCAATGACTTTGAAGTATAGGAAGTAGTCAGATTTTCTAGGTACATACAGATTAAT
Source organism: Grus americana (assembly GCF_028858705.1). Lineage (NCBI taxonomy): Eukaryota > Metazoa > Chordata > Aves > Gruiformes > Gruidae > Grus > Grus americana. The sequence continues at coordinate 29,336,085 of NC_072852.1, read as the reverse complement.
ATTGTATACATTAGCAGGAATTATGAATGACTACTTATCTGTACTAGCCAGGCCATAGTTTTTTAACTGTTTCTAGGTTCTGTAGGCTTCATGTGGTATTTTACGGGAATGTGCTTAAATTGTTCACTTCAAGTACGGCACAAGAACTGTGAAAGCTTGACCACCATGCTTCAGGACGGTGGGGAAGATAGCAGCTGTGACATAGAGACCTTGCACTTTCCTGTTGGGATGGTTCTATAAAATCACACAGAACTATAATAATCTGGGTTTACCACAGAAATCTTTGTATGTTTACATGCTCTTTAATTGAATATTAAAGTAATTCTCGGTAAAAAATTCTGAACCTTGATATGCCAAATTTTGTCAGAGGATGGAAAAGGAGCTGGAGAGACCTGTATTTACAATGCTGACTGAATATCCCATCAATCTCTCCTTTACTGACACTGTATGAAGGAATTGTGGGTTATTTGGAAACATCTATTTTAAAAATTTCTGCACTTTAATAATAAAAATAGTAATAAATCCTAATTAAAATGAATGGGGTTAATAACAGGTCCATAAGGAACTCGGAGATCAAGAGGCTTCTGAATTCACAATTAGGAGCTGACATAAAAGACAACAGGATAATAAACTAAGCAATTATCTTTGATATACCTTATGGTATAATAGCACCACAGGGTGAATCTGCACCTCAGGGAATGGGATTCTCGGTAACTTTGCAACCTTGTTAATCTGATGTATGTAGCAGTCAACATTTAAATACTGCTCCACTTGGCAGGAAAATCTACAGTACTGTTTTCTGCCTGCCATCATAAACTGGTTGATAAAGATGATGGCCTATCATTATGACCACTGATGGGTTGATTCATTGTAAGCGTCAGCTCTGAGATCAGCTAAGTTAACTGCAGGTCACCGCAAAGAATTCTGTGTGTCTAAAATAAAGCTTATTTAGCTCTATAGTGCACAAGTGGAGTACTACTGATTACCATAAAGGTCAGACATGCACATTTTAACTGGTGGTAATGAGTAGTTTTAAAGATGTTTGAGTCTTTTCTTAATCTTGCCATGTCACAAGGCTTCTATTGTTATGCACCAAAGAATGTGCCTTTAATTGTACCATTTGCCCTATTGTATCTTGATCATAGAGTGGGTTGTGTGATGTTACTGGTGATAAACGCCTACCACATGTCCTAATAATTACTAGCCTTCAGTAAATTGCATAGTGAAGTAACACAGAAGTCTGGTAAAACAAAAGGCTCCAAAAAGTTGAAAGCAATATTTAAATAGTTTTGTGTACTGTACCAAATCGCACTAAATGTGAGATGTCTGAAAGGAGAGTATAAAAAATAAATAACTTTCAATTCTGATGAATAAAAATTTCTTTGACAGTAGCAAGCATTTTTTAAAATCTTGCAGGGTTTTCCAAATAACTTGCCGTACATGTTCAGGTGGATTTAAAGAGGACTACTGAAAAGAGAAAGGGAATTTTTCATCAATGAAATTAATGTTTATGGCATATGATCTTTATAATTAAGGATATTAATTTGGAGTTTCATGAAGAATGCAGTGTCCAAGCAGAGACATGCTAACCAAACATGCTTTGCAAATGATCTGCTATCTCACAGTTTCATATGTAACAGTTCTGAGCAATTAGTTCCTTTAATATTTCATAAGAAAGAGCTGTGTTAAAAAATGTTAAGCTCAAATAGTTCAGACTGGTGATAACCACAAATATTAAAACAGATATGCAAAATACTATTTGCATGTGTGTATTTAGAAGAAAATGAGAAGAAAACTACGAGTTCTCAAAGTCTAAGTGTGACCAAGTCAACACCACTGTGAACTTTTTTTAAAAAGAAATAACGCAGTGATTTTAATAATTTTAAATATTGATCACTTAAAATGTTGTAAGTTGAACTTTCTCCTCTACATGGGAATGGAGGTGATTCAAGGATTTGAAGATTCAATTTCTGAAACTGGCAAACTCTATTGTAAGGGTAGAAGTACTGGAAAATTTTCGTCAGTTGATTGCCAGTAATAACATTTAGCAAAACTAACAAACTTAAGGAATCTGATATTATAAAATGCTGAGTAATTATAATGAAGTAATGAAATTCCTTGATTATCATCATAAGCTCAACACTCTTCAGAATTTAGCGCTTTTTCTAAACAACTTCCCCAAAATGTAAGATTCCTGCATTTTAAGAGAGACATGTCTACTTAGGACTTAATATCAACATTGAGTCATCAGGTATTTTCCAGAGTGAATGAGTATGGTCATCAATGAGGATGGTTAATTAATGAGAAAGAGGTGGAAGAAGGTAAGGTTCCTTGTCTTGCCAGTACAACAAAGTAGTGATACCCACTGTTAAAGGTACCTCTGTGGCATACTGGCAAACATGTAGGTGGTCCTGAACTCTCTGAGGTTGCTGAAGGAGAAAAGTTACATTGGGAGGGTCTCAATAGCCACTCGGCAGTAAAAACTGCTCTGATATTTTCACTGCAGTGAGCCTTTGCCCAATGACTGACTGACTGAATCTTCACATTTGATACAACAGTTCTTCAAAGGGCAAATCTTTGGAAGAAAGTTACTTGCATTTTGTACAAAATACTGTGAAATCCTTTCTTTCAGAAATGTTACAAAGTGGTGATAATTTTTTCTTGCTTTCATAAACAAAGAACAATTTCTTACCTATATAAACACATAGGGTTTTAGGTAAGTATACCCACTGGTCACATTTTAAATTCAAGCACAAAGTCCAGTCTACTTATCTAAAATTTAACTTGATTGCAACTAATCAGCAGAGCTGCTGTTACCCAATTGTCACTTACTTTTGTGTGTGTGTGTCTTTCTTTAAATCTGATCATTTCTCATTTTAGGGTGACTGTCCCCAGGTCAGTGGCATTAAGTGTCAGATGAACATAGGACCTCCATACCAACTGTTATGTTAGTCATCTGGGAGTATTTTAGGACCAAACAACACAGATTGACTGACAGATATATTGTGTTAATATATTGTATTTATTGCAATCTAAAAATTCTTTATCTACAAAAATTAAAACCTGCTAGGTTCCTAAAAAGAAAAAAACTCCACATCTCTCAAGGCTATGGGTCTTTAATGTAGAGTTATTCATAATCTCCTGGAATAATACATTCCCAATTCCCCTTCACTCCCTATCAGATAAAAACCAAACAATGTCATCAGTGGCTCCACAGAGGTGAGAAATTTTACAAGCTAATGTGTTTGATCAGAGTGTGGTGTGCTGCAGTATCATTTTTGAGTTGTTCAGTTTCAAATACCAATGAAGAACTCCCTTAGAAAGTAGAGACCTCCCTTGTCTTTGCATTTTTTTATTTTAAAAGGGTTCCAAAATATTGATGTTGCCACCACAGGGGTTATCTAAATTTTTTGTTATCATTATTCTCAGCACTTTCTACTTTTTATTTTTTATTTTTTTTTCCAGAGAGGAGTCTTGTATTTGCCAAATTTAACTTTTCTTTAACTCCTTATAAGTCTTTTGCAGCATTCCAGTCAAACAATAGGCAGAAATGCAAACCTAAGTGGAACAAATGAAACTTTTCTGAATTCTTTCACAAGCAAAAATTCTCTTAGATGAAACTGTCTGGGTTCATATACCTCCACCTGATATATAAATGTCCTGAAACCAAATAAGAAAAAAGGAAAAATGAGTTGACTTGTTTTCTGTTGGATTGCGGTTTTTATGCATATCAAAGTCAAATGAATAGCAAATTGAGACGAATTCACTTACAGTTAGAAATGCAGTGATACTCATAACTACATAATTGTGTAAATCTGTCCTTATTTATGTGAACTTCTTGTAAGATTTACTTCAGGGTATAACCTGTGAAGTGTTAATGATCTTACACTTGCAGTCCTGACTGTCATATCAAATTATAGTACTGTTGGGTTTATTTTTCAAGTAGTTGCAACATGGATTAAACTTCTGTTAGATCTACTACTAAGCAATTCATTAAATGGGTTAGAATCATTGCTGATTATTAAAATTATTAATCTGCGATCAATTGCTGAAGTATATGATGCTGCTGTCAATATGCAATTAGATACATTTAGTATTGTTACGGGTAAAATTTTTTTGTCTTATTAAGTTATACTGCGATTCAAGGAATTTTAGCTTATCCCTTAAATGAACAAAAAATGTATGTACTAAAATCTGTAATAAATTTAATAACCTATCAGCTCTTTATCTTCCTTGGGAATGAACCATTATGTTAATTTTTCAGATCATTTTCCTTGTGAAAATGTACGCTTTCATATGCCCTAAATAGAAGTGTATGTCAATGCAAATAATGACAGATTTTCAATCAGGATTATTAAAGTCTGTGATTCTGATTCTCTTCTCATAGAACATTTCTGTTCAATGACTATAGTGTAGCTGTTCCTAATCTACTCAGGTGAGAGAAACATCAACCTTTTTTTATGACATGCTTATAAGTACAGTTGGAAAATTATCAATTGGGTTAATTATTACTCTGTTGAGATGTAAGAAATTACTGATTTTTGTTTATTTTGTATTTTCACATTGACTGTGCAGCAGGAAAAGTTTCCACTGAAAACATGTCCTTCAGGACAGGAATGGCAAGCTTACTGAGTGAAACCAGTTTTGGTACTCCCAGTATTCCAAGGGACTTGATGTCTTCTCGGTTTTATTGTAAGCAGTTTCCTGCAGAAATCACTGAGAGCTAGATGAAGGCATAAGAGCCAAGATATTGGCAGACTATTAGTTTTTCTAAAACTTTATGGAATGCTTTTCCTTTCCTTTGCCAAGAACAGACACTGCTCTCTACAAGTGCTCCCAAACCAGAGTGCTCTGACTTTGTAAGAGGACTGCTAGAGGAGGAAGGCAGCAGAACAGTCTTTTTCTGTTCTATCCCTCCCTTTTTGCATTTTTCAGACTTCTGCCTGGAAAAATCTGTGTAGAATATAACATTGCTAGAAAGAGGCTTCACCAGTTTGTAGCTTCTTTGAGAAAGGGAAACAGCTTCTGATTTGTAATTAGCAATTATTTGTAAAATTACCAATAAATTTAGTTTTCTAATACTGAAAACCATAATTTTTTAAGGGAAATCATCCTAAAGAATGGCTTCAGATCCCATGCAGATGCACTTCGCTTGTTTTTTCAGTCTTTGGGATGTTCATAGCTGTGCATCTCAGCCTTTTCACTCTTCTGAAGGGTTGTATAGCTTCTCCTTTCAATACCAGAGCAGTTCCAGTTTAGTGAGCAAATGTCATGAAGCTCTTGTTGTATTGCGTTTCTTACTTTTCTGCATGGACAAGGAGCAACAGCTCAAGTCTGCATAACTGTTATCTCAGCAAAACAAGATCTTCTATAGCTGATTTCATAAAGATGAAGAGGTTGCTGGTGATTTTCAGGTAAGACAGATTCATAGCTTTGAGGTTACTCCTCCAAGCCTCCTCCTTTTCTTGATGTTAAGAGCTATTTGAAGGCCTGGTGGCCGCTATACAGAGCATTTTAATGATTTTTAGATATTGTAATGAAAATTTATCTCCATCTTTTATGTGCCATTATTTATTGTTGGGCCATACAGCAGCTCAGCATGTATGGGCATCCCATTTTCTAGGAAGGACAAAAGAACAAATAAAAAAGATTTATTCTTCTTTACCTCAAGTAGTAGTATCTATATGCTCTTGTAGCCAACTAACTTGGAATTTATTCCCACCAAGGACCCATGTGTGTATATATGTACATACCGATTGGCAGCTGACCTTTGGATAAGAACTTTTGTGCAACTTAGATGCCGGTGGGAAGGGAGTTTCTGGTTCTCTGTGTGTGCACTCCTATTGCCCCAAGTGACTGAGTGCCCACAGAGAAGGCAAGCCATTATTAATGATGATAGGAAACTCTTCCTTAGTTCTAATGGTATGTATTAATCACCATTTTAGTTTCCATTCAAACGGAAATGAAAATGGTGGATATCTACCTTTTCACAGAAGCACGTGCAGTTTTTTTTTAACCCTGATAGTATATGCCCATTATATAGCTGATAATCAAATGCCTCTGTGCATGCTGCTCAGATCACTTTTGCAGGACACCTTTAAAAAGAGAAATTACTACGAAATTATGTGTGAGAGGTGTCCAACCGCTTTGCTGTCACAACGTAGGCAGGAGGTACCATAAAGCTGCGAGCTTTTATTAAGGATAGCGTAAAGTGTGTCCCATGAGGATGGTATCCTGTTGAATACATAGGATCTGTTTAGATGTTTGATGATGCAGGTATAGAAATTAGATTTAATAGAAATGTGCATCTAGAGATGAGTCTTCCTAAAGTAGAAAGCTTACTTATTTTATTGATTTCTGGAGACACCTAGGAGAGAAAGAAATATGCAGTTACAGTCTAATACTTATTGTGACTTTGCAGTGCAGTTGTTTGCAGTCCTCTGGGCTGAGCTGACCCATCGCATAGAAGAAGAGCCCCAAACCCTCTTCCGTACACAGAAGGTGTACAAGGGACCCAGAAAGACATGGCTGGAGTGGTGGCTGTTGGATCTTCAACTGTAATCCACACAACTTGTATACTGACAATGCAATTATTATCGTAATTCCAATAGGAACCCTGGAATAAGAGAGTTTTTCTTTTGCATGTATGTAGAAGTGTAGAAGTTCCAGCACCCTTCTGTTTCCACGTAACTATTTGTGAGTGCTGGACACGGGTAGTGCTTTCTTACAACAGCTCACTGAGTCTGGCAGGTTTCAGTGCACGGCGTTTTTAATTCTTTTGAGGTCTTTTGATGGTACAATGACAATTATTACTGGTTAAAAGTAAATGTGTTCTTGACTGTTCACTTGTAACCATGTTCTAAATCATTATTTTAATATATTTTGTTAAATGTGGTGAGATCTAAGTCTACGGTGTTAAAAATATTTTACTGCTCTTTGTGCTTGAGGCGTTTCTAGCAAGCTAAGAGATCTTTACAGGCATTGACAAGTTGTACTGTGTCTGTGGAGAAATGATTTAGAATAAAGAAAATATATTTTTAATATACCATAATAAACCAAGATTTTTGCTGTGAATTAATAGAATTAATATTTAATAAAATCCCTGCCTTATTTTGTTTACGCAGCTTCTGTCTCTTTCTGTCAGTTTTGTCCATTGCTCAGTGCTATTGCCAGTCAAAGAGCATAAAAGTGATTTTTTTTCTCAGAAACCCTGCAATTGATCAAAGTGCACATCTTTTACAAACCTCTCAAAATTCATAATACTGGTGGCAAGATGTGGCGCATGGGTTTTTTTAAAGCCAATTTTCATTTTAATGTTTTATCAGTCCTTTTGTGGCACTGTACAAAATGATACAGGGCATCTGACATCAAAATCAGCAATACAGATTGCCTTTAAAAGTAAAGAATGTGTTGCCTCTGTCTAGGAGCTGGTTATGTCTCACATATAACAGAAGGCACCTTTTGTTCTTTAGTTAATTAGCTCATTATACTGTAGGTACATAATTCTTTCTAAAGAAGCAAACTCATTTGAACAGGAATCACAAAAAAGTTATGGATGATAAATTCAGACAGTGCAAAAATGTTAAAGATGTTGACTTTCCATGAAAAATGCATGTGGTAGCACGAAAGAATTTAAGCTTGTGGAACCAATGCTTCTGTAATGTTTTAATTCCTATCAGCAGAAAGACTTTCTATTGTTTGTAAATAAAAAGGAAATATTTCACTGTGGCACTTCCATCTGTTACCTTAACAATAAGTGAAGTCATGCAGTTAATCACAGCATTTTCTAAAAAAGGATTTAAACTCGAAGCTCTGCTCTTATATCCCCACGCAGTTATAAAACACTTACCCACCAAGAACAACTGATTCTGACTGTTAGTGTTGTGTTGTAATTCCAGTATGGGCCAGTTCAGAACTCAAAGACATGGGTTTCCTACTGAGTGCTGAGATCTGCTGCCAGGAATGGCTGCCGTCCAAGGAAACGTGCTACCTTTTCAAGATAAATGTTCTTGCGTGAAAGAACGGCTTGACTGCAGAATCTGTTTGCTCGCAACAAATTTAGCGAAATGTAATCTTCCAAGTACTTAATTTAAGCGTTCTATCAAACATAAAAATAATGGGGAAAGAAAAACCTTGAAGCTAGCTTGATGGCTCAGACCTCTAATCCTTTCTAGCACTCGGGGTTTGCTTTTCTGAGGGCTGCGATTCACATCAGTGTACGGCTCAGAGCTGGGAGTCGGGCTAACAGGGCCAGCACTGCGAGGCAAATTTCGTCTTAGGCTGCTAAATAAAAGCTGCTTTTACAAATTTCAACTTAGACCGCTTTTTTTTTCTTTTCTTTTTTTCTTTTTTTTTTTTTTTAAATTAAAGATATTGATTTTCCCTGGGGAAGGAATTCTGGGGTAATAGTGGCACATACCAGGAAATCTAAGGTCATTGTATTTATCTATGCAGCTCACCATGGACTAGACAATAGGCTATTTTGGAAACCTAATCGCTACAGGGATTTTTTGCTGGTGGGTTTACTCTGTCACCTGGTCTAAGCATCCCTAGTGGTGATGTAGAGTCAGTAAAATGTTACATTCATTATAGAGAATTCCTGAGGAAATCTGAAAAAAAAACTGTTCAAAGGCAAACAGCAGTTTAAAGAATGTCAGTGACACTTCATACTGCTTCACAGAGTGGGAGCTGCTGCAGTGAAAACATTGCCTAGGTGAAGTCTACCTGGAATTAAGTGAGGGAAATTGTTTCCTTTAAAAAAAAGAAAAATAGTTACATGCAAACTATGTAATCTTTACCTTATGACCAACAAACGCAGATTTGGGAAAGGGCACGTATTTTAAAACATGCATATGATTTATTACTCTGCAACTACCTTACGTTTGAAACCTCCACTTTTCACAAAGAAGTGCGGTGTATCTGAAGTAGGGGCAAATATTTTGGCAAATGAAAAGTATGCGAAGGCTGGGGTTTTTTTCACTCCCGTGCCTGAGATTCACTCCTATCCCAACCCTAAAAGGGAAGCACCCTCTGCTGGCTCCTGCGGCATATGACTTTATGCCTTTAAACCCTGGTACCCACAAGCTGCTGGTTAAATTGCTCTGACTTTTAGGTTCCTGATGTTCATTTCTGATCTGCAGGGATCACTTTGCTACTCTGAGTAGTATCCATACCAGCTAATCGCATAAAAGTTCTTTTGCATTCCTACGCTTTAAGACAATGGTGCCGCTGCTAAGCCAGGATCAAAAGGTTGATGAATTGTCTTTAATAAGTCTTGGGGTTCTGTGCAAGCACGTGGAGCAACTTATACTCACGTCCCCTGCTGAAGGATTTTTTTGTTGATTTGTAAAGCATGTAACCTTGAGCAGAAGTACAGGAAGGTTTTTTGAAACTGCTCTGAAGATTAAGATACAACAAATGAGTAAGAAAACACGGTTTCAACAGATCAGAGTCCAAGTAGCTTATTTCACTGGTGTCTGAGAGTGAATGAGTTAATTTTTACATTGCACAGTTCACATTCACTTGCTTTTCTGCTGTTACTGAAAGTACAACATGACTGCCCCATATGTTTCTTCCAAGTTCTGCTATCAGCACATTATTCTTTTCATACTTTCTTCCCTGCATTTTTAAAATAAAAAAATAAATACAAATCAAGTGATTTTCATATGTATTCCATATGAACTGCTGCATAGGGTTGTACCAGTCATATCAAAGGAGACCAAGGGAATATGCTGAACCATATCGTAGGAACAAGTATATTTCAGTCTAAAATATAAAATGGACAGGACAGGATAATACAAAGGCTGTTCTATTCCTTTCTAGTTGCTTTTTACTGGCAATGACCTTCTCTTGGCTTATCCTTCTCAAATAGAGCTGAATTATATAACACCGCATGGTGGCATATATTTTCAAATTGTGTCCTAAATGAGGAATAAAAGGGCTTGATCCAGGACGGTGCTGGAGCACATGCCTAAAAACTGAATGTGAGTGCACACCTATGAGCTCTTGAGCATTAGAATTTGCTCAACCCGGTTTCCAAAAAGATTTCATCTGTTCAAGATAGCTTTGCTGAATATTATAAAGTACATTTTAAAATAATGGTAGCAGGACTTTTTTGAGTTCCTCTTGTTGCTGAGAGAATCTATCAAACAGATGTGCTGTGGCAGACACAGAACCTAAGCTTGGTTTTGCTTTTTTTTAGAGATTAATTTGGAGTACAAGAGGGAGCTCTCCCAGGCCATCAGTTCTATGGCAGCCTGAGAAGTCCTGCTGTGGTCAGGGTCTGGGCTGAGGGACGTGCTGGGGTGCACCAGAACCTCCTCGTCCACAGCCCCGGCTTCCCATGATGGAAATCACTGCCAGGAGGAAGGGAAAGGAAACCATCAGCATCTGCATCTCATCCTGAAATATGGTCAGAGAACCCACCTGGACCACAGAACCTCAATCTTTCTTTCCCCCTTTCTTCCCCTGCACTGTGGAGTGCTTAGTGCTTAAACTCTACCCTTAGAGCACCAGAAGATGTTGTGCTGAAACAACGTTAAGTGGAGAGTGGGCTATAATGTTTAACGTCAATTTAAGTATTACTTTAATAATGAGAAATGATGTTCGGTTCTAGATATCGTCCCTCTTAAAATAATGTAAGTTATCCCTAGACAAAAAGTGGAATATGCTCAAATATATTTAATACAGAAGCTGTGAGCATAAGGGACGGAAAGCTCAGGAAGTTTATGTTATAAGAGAGAGACACTTCGCAATTCACAGTTCCAGCTGATACTGGAATATAGCTTGATCTGAAAAAGTGGAATACATATGTTAATGAAAAATTTGATAATACATAGTTGGCATAAACATTCCAAAATTTGATTTAATGTAGACAAGTCAGCAGTTTGACATGGAGCTGGGTGGAAAAATATTGCAGCATTTTAATTTTGTGTTAAGCTTTTCATTAAAATCATTGTTTTAAGACAAGCTTTACTTTTTTTGACGTGATTTAGAATTTTTGGAATCATTGCCCTTTGATTACATGATTTTACATCCCTAAAACTTTATAAAGTAAGCAATGCAGTTCATTTATATGAAGATAAACATAGGAAGAGCAGCATTCAGAAGGAAGAGAGAAATATTTTTAAGATGACACAATCAGTAAGAAAGAGAGACAAGGACTGTAGAGAAGAGGATTCTTTCCTCAAACATGACAGAAATTGCTTAGAGTGCAGACACATTTAAGAATAACAGCTGTTTGTTTACTGAAGGACACTTAAATCTCTTTTCTTGCTCCTGCAATCCACTTCACCTTACAAGGTCCTCTACTACGACTCCAGGAGACTGTGCTAACACCTCGGTTTGTAGCATCTGAATGTTGGAGAGTTATTGTTTTTAATTACATCTGATGGACTGGTACTTCTCTGAGATAATCTGACAGAACTGACCAGCATGCCTAACCAGGGAAATTTCAGCAATAACCCCAGCACCCTGATTTTTGTGTGGCAGGAATGTTAGCTGCCTTTCCAGTTTTCCATTACAGTGAAGACCTATTTTAGTCATTTAGGGCACTCTCTAGGAATAGGCCTTTCTGAGTCATTTGGGAATGATATGTAAATGTATTAAATCTGGGAATTAAAAAACATGCATGTTTAGAGTGATTTTTTTTTTTCCAGTGTAGTTCTCCTGGCTCATGGCAGTGGCTGGATGTTTCTACAGCTTGTGTGTAAATAGACCTATATTTAAGGCATATTTGCAAATGGAAGCTTAGGGAGACATTGGTTGTTCGACTGTATTTGCCATGAAGTGGGCAGTTACTCCGTGATGCTTTTCCTAATGAACAACAGTAGAACACTCAGAGAATATTGAAGTTCTTTATCTAGAAATATTGCTTTATCTTTCATAAGAGCAAGATTCCTGCTTCTCTTCATTAAGGGGTGGAGGAGGGAGAAAAATGGAAATCATGCTGGGTGAATGAATGTTGGAGTAGCCATATGGATGGTACTGCCGCAGCAACTCTTTTCTTTCTGCAAAACGCTGAAGCACAAGGGAGGGAGGATTCACGTGGGACACCCCCTTTTTGCACAGCAAATCGGGCCATGATAAGGCATGTATGTGAAGACCAACGGAGCCTGGGGCCATGCTACCAGAAGACGCTCAGTCTGGGACTCTGCTCCATGGAGTCTCGTAAGAGCGGGGCTTGTTGCTCACTACGGTGTGCCTTACACCACAGATCTGGTGTCCAGGGCTTTGCAGTACTTCTAAACCCAATCGTTATTCTCCTGACACAGTTGGTGAAGTTGAGGCAGGGAGTTTAGAGGTTCATTACGGTTCAAACAGTGTATCAGTGTAAGAGCAAGAAATCTTAAGTCCCAGTTTTGATTCTTCTGTTCATCCCACTAGATTTTGGTGTCTTACAGCAGCACATAAAGGGAAAACCAACCAATTTCTATTTTTTTCTTTCCTACAATAGTATTACTTAAAAATAACTAAGACGATTTTTTCCATAAATTAGCTTTTTACAAGTGTAACTATAGACTGAACAAGTCAGAATTGCAAAATACTTGTAAATTTTTTATTAATTTATGCCACTGTGGAAATAGTAATTTGTTGTAGAAAGACTAAAGTACCACATTCTTCATATTACTGTAATATTGAGTTTTTGCACAGTTCACCCTACGATTCACATGATCTCTGTTTTATCTTGTCACTGGCATGGATGCATTGTGAACTCCACATGCGCTTATCTTGAAACCTAAACAGTAAATGCCACCACAGATTCTTTGTCTGTTGTACAAAGGAAACAAACATCCTTTTGTTACCTTCAGTACTCTATGTTGAAAGCGCAGTGAAATGGAATTGCAGTGTCTGGTTTCTTGGGTTCCTGTTTCGATGAACTTGCTTACAGCTGGATGCCATGGTTCTAGCAGCTTTACAGTAAAAAAGAGATTGTTGTTTTTCCCCACTAAAATCCTAACCCAGTGTTAATATTAAGCCTTAGTCAGTGCTCAGTTAAGAGACAAATGTGGTTTTGTCTTAATGTGCTAGTTTTTAAAAGACAAATCACTGTGTCTAGCCTAAATACTCTGGTGACCAAGTGGAAACCCTAAAATAGTTGATAGACTCTGATACCATAGCAGAGGGTTTCAGTATTTTATTGTATTTTAACATTAGCCTTACAGAAAGCTAGCGTCTCCTGCAGATATCATGATTTGATAACACTGCACCAAGGTATGGCCTTTTTCTAGATCAAACAAGCAAAGATTTCAGTTTAGCACTGTGGATTTCAGGACATTCTATTCTCCAGCTGCATCTTCTGATACCAAAGAATGTCCCAATGCCCTGTGCAAATTTGACAAGTGGAAGTCACCAGAAAGAATGAAATTGCATTCAAAAGAGCTTACAATCTTCATAGGAGGACCTTGTTAACACTACTTCTACACCTTAAGATCTGAAATCATGTATTTTGATGGAATATAAACTTATGGAAATCATTTGTAGAGACGTAAGTGTGTAGCCTTACTTAAAAAGAGGAGCAGTGCTTTGCAAAATCCCTCAAGAGAGCCTGAGCTTCTTCATAGTAATGAAGAAATGTCAGTGGAAGTTGATGGTGCGTGTGTGCATGTGTATGCATGTTGCAGGGAAGGGGAGAAAGGAAGGAGGCAGCCTCCAGAATTTTTACATTTCAAATGTCTTTTGGAAATCACTTGTGTACTCTAACACATGGTCCCAAACTCTTTCTGTGCTATTAAAGACGGTCTGCATACAAATCAGTCTGCTGTAAAAAATTGCTTTGACAATAGCAGTTTTAAGTGGTTGATGGCTTCAAGTATGCAGTATCTCCCTTGGCTCTTGATCCAGTGTGAGAGGGAGGATGTTTATCCGTTATACATGCATTTGTGCGATGGTAAAATAGAGCGTATTCTTCTCTGCTGTTTCTCCTCTGGTTTAGTCTCCGTGCCTTAGACTTTTTGAGGATGATAAAAGTATTGTTTCGTTTATACAGTATCACTATCCATTAGAAATTTAACGTCTTCTCTGAAAACCACAAAAGTTAATCGAAGCATTTCAGAAACTTGAGTGGGATTTGAATCTCACCCATATTCCTTTCCTCAGTTTACTCACTAGTACATTTCTCCCCCAGAATATAATCATATACGTCATATTGTACAGAAAATGTGTCCTTGTAAGAGACCTGTTCAGGTCCTTAATATCCCAGCTGGCAAACATACGGCAAAGACCGCTGAGCAGCTCAGCTACGGTCATAACTAGGAGCAGTGCTGTGCCTGGACTCGGGCCCTTGTCTGTCTGTCTTTTAACAATAAACTACAGCTGCCTTCTCAAATTTATCGCACTTCCACAAACACAATTGCACGTAATAGCATTGCAATGAGGTATACAAACGTTTAATATCTGGTGACCAAAGTCCTACAGTTTGTAAACAGTAAGCTATATTTTCTGAAAAGTAAATATACTGTTTTGGAGCCACAAATACAGGCATTTTAAAAAAATAATTTTTTTTTATAAGAAAAGCATTGAAAAAAAATATAAATAACACTGAGAAACTTTTTTTTTTTATATGAAAAGAAATGTACAATGAGAATAACTGGAGTTTAATTTTGAGGAGTGAATGCTCTAAACCCCCAAAACATCAGATTGATTTTTCCAGAGCTTTATTCTGATTTTTCTTGTTGTTCCACAGAGTGCTGTTTGCCTCACGGTGTGAAGCATGCTACCATACCATGTTGTTTTACCAGGCACTGAGCAGTTACTTGCATCAGACAGCTGCCGAGAGTCACATCTGAGTGATGCCGGCTAAAACTGCAGCATAATGTGGCCGCTCCCCTGCTCTCCCTCCCTTACTATTCTCTACGTGTCTGTTCTCCAAAAGAAAGTTGAATGCATCGTTATAGCTTTTGCTGTTGTTGCTTTGGCTTTTAGAAAGTTAACTGAAACTTAAAGAGCTGGATGTCTGTACTACTTTATGACCCTTAAACTCCTGGTATCGCCTTTTGTACAAACTAAAAAATTTTGACTAGGATTTGTACCAGGGACCTTTAATGCATCATTTTACCCCTCTTTATGACACCATGGCAGCCAAGCATGTCAAGTGTTATAATAGCAGGGTTGGTAAAAAGGAGAGCTATAAAGTTGAAAGTAGTACTATATTAGTAGCTGTTGTCAAAGAGTTTTAGGAGGATGGAGTGAATCACGATTTTAAGTTCTTAATCTTGTGCTGTGATTGCTCACATAGCTTCTGGTACGGTGAAATTATTAATTTTATGCAAGAAATAGTCTCTCTCCTTCTGAAATTTATTAGTGCTCATCCTCCTATTTTCTCATTTAGGGATGGCTTGACTTAAGGTAACGTGAAAAGATGGCTGAATGTGGAAAGAACTTTGCAGCGTGCTGCAGCACGATTGTGCACACTTCAAAGCAACCCTAAGAAAAACTGTAAATAAGGGCTAAGGCATAAAAATATACCAGCACCTGGGAATACTCAGCACACTGCACACCAGAACAGAATCCAAGCCCTGGCGAAGAGCCAGCCGCCGGGGATAAATCTAGAAGGGCTTAATACATGCTGAGGAACCGATCCACTTGGAAACAAACTAGGTGGGTGTACTTATCTCCTTGTCACATACTGTAGTCATCTTGCTACTCTGAATATAAAATAGGCCTTGTCTTCATGTAATAGACCACAACCTAGTACTCTGGGTGCACAGAGCTAAAACCCGGAGTTTATAGGTAGCGCTCACACCGATCAAGAAAGAATTTTTCTCGTGTTGGTAATTTTTAATGGGCAGCTGGATAGGGACATTCAGACCTAAGAACGTAGTTTAGAGTAGTTTCAGAAAGTAGAGATGCTGTCCTGGAGCTGGGAGAGGTAATAGGGTGAACATTAATGTCTGAGTCATAAAATAACATAACAAAAGTCCTGGATGAGTCATTCGTAGAAGTTGCCATAGTTATACAACAAAACATGAAGTTTCTGTTTATATATGGACAAATTGGCTGTTTCCTGCTAACTGTAACAATAGTGAGTTTTACAGGTTGGCTTAAAATAGTTTTTAGCCGTTAAATCTTACGTAAAGAATTGGCAGATAAGCTGTTGCTATTTGAAATTGAAACTACTGTCTCATGTCAGAAAACAGATCATATGTATATTTTAGAATCTGAAGCAAGGAAAAAATCTAGAGATTTTCAGCATCATAGCTGAGCAGTAAAACTTTGAGATATAAAAGCTTTCCCAGTCAAAGGGATCTGTAAAAAGTAATTATTAAGTAAAAAATGAAATGTTAGATTTCTGTTAGGCTTGCTCAATATCCCAGTTTCTGTTTCTTTTCAGTATATATTTCTCTATTGTTGCAGGTTTCACCGGGGAAAAGCTAGCTTCAAATTTATCCCTAAGCTAAAACCTATAAAATGTTTGACAAAATATTAGGTATCTTGAAAACTGGGCTAAATATAAGCTATCTTGTTACTGATGTATATTCTCTATGCATTGCACGTGCAATTACTGTTCAGATACAATAAGAAGATAGTATTACCCAAATATATATCTTTTAAAGCTCAGAGCCTTTTGAAGAGCTGCACAGGCAATGCCTCTGTGTACCTGTAGACTTCTGCAGATTTTCCCATGGAACTGTGTTTTTTGCCTCTTAAACAGCCCCAGTCACCCCCTCTGCTTTTCCTCTTTTCTTTCTCGCCTCTGCCTCCGTTCACACACCCCCATTCCACTGTGCTAATTTTTGGCCTGTGCATGTAGTTATTGATAACAGCGCAAATACGATGAAGTAAAATCTTTTCACTTCTGCAAACTGTGCTCATAACAGAGACCGTTGTACTGATAAAAAAGCACTAGTGGTATTTGTATATGATTGCTATCTTACAAAACCTTTCGCAAGAGAAGGACGTAGCTCATTTATTACAGACAGATCTCTTTGAACCATACTGATTTTTGCTTGTTAACCCTTTCTGTCAGGAGAGCTGTTCAGCCAAAGTCAAGAGATGACCTTCCAATATGTGCTTCTGTGACAGGCTAATCATTTCCTAAGCGCAATGGCAGCTTCCTTCCGAGTGATCAGCAGATAGATTAATACCTATTGAACGATGCATTAGAAATGGCATAGACCTGACAATTAATTCATGGGTAGGATCTAACATTCAGCTCTTGAAAATCAGGCAGCCCTCTTCAGCATGTATGTTGGGCATAACAACAGGTTTGGAGGGGAGCTGATAGTATATCATAGTGCAGTGGTGAGACACGGACCGGATTTTTCATCTCTAATGCAACTTTCTGTGTACAGCATGTGTTGTAAACTTTGTTTTTTCTCAACTTGCTCCAGGATACAACACTGTGGTCGCATGTTAATATTTGCTGCATGTTCCTACATCTGCCTGTTGACTCTGGGATAGCGATGAATACTATAGGGTTTTTATAATTGCTATTTACTGCATTTGCAATATTCTAAGCATCTCCTGATATGTAATAGTGGGAGAACAACTACTGCACAGCGACATCACCTCACCATAAAGGAGTGAGACAAAAGAAGACAAAAATACTAACAGGTACGATACTGGCTGTTCATAATTTTTATCTGTTGACAAAATATTTAACACAGGCTTCAAGGGACTGAACGCACATGGCTTAGGTTGTTTTCACTTAATCATTTAAGCTTAAAAGACGAGACAAAATCCAAACAATATTAAAATATTTTGCTGTGACATATTTCAAATAACTGATCACAAAGTTGATTATATTTATGCCTTAAAAAGAACTTCAAAATAAAATAATAGACATAAAGCTGAAAGATATGTTTTTCTTAGTGCAGGGTAAATTAAAGAGAAATCAAAATACTCATATACACACACATACACACCCCAGTGCAAAGTATTTCACTTTCTCTGACTTTGTTAAAATCACCCTGGGAGCAGTAGGAGAGCCAGAAATGTGCTGGTAAGGACTATTAGGCATTTTTTTGAGAATAGCTCATTTCATATAAGCCATCAAAATATCTGCTCCCTGCTACTTTCAGTTGGATGAATACCCTAGACCATAGGTCTCATTGCCAATTCCCTTAACACCCTCATACTGCTTACATATTTTTAACTGTGCTTTATTGTAAAGATCTCAGTTAATGCTGTTGTGTATGGTATCACTGTTTTTCCCAGTCACTTAATTGCACTAGAATAGCGAATACAGTGAGGCATTTGGAGTTAGTGTCCTCTCTTGCTTCTCAGAAAATGATATAAATGAGCTTACGGCTTCTTGCCAGCAGTAGAAAAATGATGCTTTTCTGGAACCATCTATGCTCCAAAGAGGGATTTGTGCTGCTCACCACATCTGTGTTGGCCCCAGTTAGTTTCCAAAAGGATGCACAGTTTGGCAAGAAAATTCTTTTTTACTCAGTGAAACCTTCCCTCAGCATGATAGGTGCAGGCAAATTCATAAAAGATTCCACTCTTGTGGTGGAATAACAGATGTGCAGCAACCTCCTTCAGATGTGGAACAACTAGAGACATGAATGGGCTTACAGTTTCTGCCCACATAGCTTCTACCGTAAAGACATTCCCGTGTTGGCTTTCCCTTCAAAGGATATTAAGGGACTTTGGAACGTTCCCCAGCTCATTCCCCCAGATCTGTCAAACTTTTGCCTTACCTTTAGACACAGCCTTGCAATCTCATATACTATACATATGGCATTATCGGCGTGGCAATGTAAAATTCCTACTCTTAAAATAAACCGTCTTGACCTGCCCCTGTTCACTGATCACCCCCCGTGAGAAAGTAAAGGGAAACTGCACTTCTAACTCTGGAAAAATAGTGCTAATACTTCAAAAATGAAGAGGCATACATACACATAGGAGCAGTGGGGTGCCATACATCAGCACCTTTGACTCTTCAGGCAAGCAAAAGTGGGGTGGGTTGTAAGTGGGGCAAAGATTTCTTGGTGAACAATAAATTCACTGAGCAGTGCAGATTGGGGTTATTTAGCTATCCGTGGATCTCAGTGGTGCTGGCTGGATTCAGGCTGGATTCAGAAGTGGGCAAAAAGAGAGATGCAGCTGTGGGAGCCTTGGGTTCAATTCCTTGCTCTGCCTAAGGGTATCTGAAATCGCAGCTCCCATGTCCCAGGAGAACACCTTAACTGCTAGTCAGGCTTAAAGAGTCATTCACACTCTCTTGCTCAATTAATATTTAAATACGCTATGGCAAGTGCCACTGCTCCCACAGGAGGGATTTCGGGAGCTCCACACTCGAACACCTAATAGTGTGGTGGTTAGGCTGCTCTCCTGAGTGGCACAAGACCCCGGTCCAAACCCACTCTCTGTCTGATTCAGGGAGATGCTGGAACCAACACCTCTCTGGGGAAAGCTGTTCCAGTTTGCCTGGGGTACCTAAATATTCATGGAGCAAAGCAGGGAAAGAAGGGCGCTCTCGCCTTGCGGATGAGACACGTTGCAGAAGCGGATTGCTGGGCTCCAGCCTCTGCCGCAGTGAATACAAAGCGGATCAGCGCCTGGGGGATGGCTTGGCCCTGGCCCCTCGGCTTCCCCCAGAGCTTTGCTGGGGCATGCTGGTCAGTACACTCCCCTGGCAGGTGAGAGCTCCGGATCGTATCTCTTAGTCGGAAGAGAGGTCTTGCACAGCTCGAGTGAATTTCCCACCAACTGGGCTATTAATTCAAGTAGCTGCTCTCTGGAACAGTTGTGAATTTATCCCTTTCTCTGCTTTGGCTTTTGTGTATGTGCCCAAACTACTGGGTTTTGAATGGAATATTTTGCACTGATTGAAATGAGATCGTACTCTTTTCCCTCTTCTCGCAAAGAATATTCTTGCTTATTCTTTTGATCTGAACAATTTATGTTTTGTTTAGTTCTTGGAGAATGATCATTTACAAAACACGAGTTTGGGTGACGACTGCAGTGAGTGCAAGCCTTTTAAATCATTGAGCCTTGTGCGAGCATCAATTTTACTGCAGTACTCACGATAGGGATGAAATTGGTGCCTATGTGGTGAACCAGACAGAACTGCAACAGAAGAGACTGTCGATAGCGGTAGGTCTGTATGTTGTTGACAGGTATGTTAATGAAGTGAAAGGCACTTCACCAACTCCCTTTCTTCTTCACTCTGTCTCATCCTCGAAGAAAAGTCATGCCAGAAGCAGCAGTGATATGGCACAGACAGAGAGCAAAGGGTGACTTACCTCTCATTTCATTTTGTAGACAACATTTTTGTGCTTCCAGATAGAAAGGCCAGACCCAAGGTGAGCAAGATACATCCTATAATAAATTCTTTTTGCTGTGCATCAAAATCCTCAGACAAGTCTCACTTCTGCTGTTCTGTCATGTTGTGTAACTATTCATTTTGAAACCCAAGCGTTGTTTATAGCATATTTTACGTAAGCCACTACACAAAATTGAATGAAAGGACAAAAGTTTTGAGTTTCTATAAAACTGAAATCCAGACATGCAATTGTACCCTTGTTATAGCATGTTTTGTGAGACCACAGTCAGAGGAAGATGCCCACAGTAAGGGTGATAGATCTGGGCCAGAATCACATCATTTATGAATAATACGTATAGTCTCTAAACTGTTACCTGGGTCGTGCTACAGCATTGATTTTTAAACAGAACTTCCATTGAAATCAATGTGCTGCTGTGCTTAAAAAATGGATGGAATATAAGAAAAGCTAAGTGTGTGTCTCGCACTGTATAACATCCCTCATTTTCTGCTGTAAGATGTATCCTTAAATCCTCTCTTTGTTTAAATTTGGAAGGCCATGAAGTAAAGTCCTCATTTTCTCTCCTCAATTTTTAGTTCTTTCAGTGTAGTAGGAATAAATAGCTTTGTGCAGCATCTGAAAGTAGAATGCTTTTCATATTTTTCTGCCATTTACTGTACCTCTACACTTATTGCACATTCACAGTTGCATGACAGTTCCTACCAACATAATGAGACCCATGGTTGGACTGAGACATTATTAGAGATCTCTCTGAACTGGTCAGACAGCATATTATTATAAAATAAGAAAAAAGTGTGCCGTTTTTAACATGGTCAGTAAATAAAAGGCAGTGCTCTCTGGATGCCTGCTGATGTGACAGACTAGAAATATTTCAGTCCATTGTGATTTATAATCGGCAAATATGTATGAATAATACAGATGAGGCAAACTCCCTAAGCAGTTCAAGTGCTTTCAAACACACAGATTCTCACCTGGTGACCTTTAGTTTAAAGGTGAACTGCAAAGGATTTGTTAAAAAAATTAGACTTGTGCCTTCTTTTGCTTCATTCTGGTGTATAAAACAAGTGTAATGGCTTGTATTTTAGATGGCTCTACTACCTTTTTTATTTGGTCTAGAGAGATAAAAAATATATTTTTGTGTCTACTTTAATTTTGTTGGAAACTCTTTTGGAGCTCATAGGGGTGATTACCAACTCAGAATTGAAGGTGTTGTTTGTGTTCAAAATGTTGAAATAATCATTGAAATGAAGCATTGCTAAAATGAACAAAAATCAAAGTTAACAAATACCACAGGCAGCCAAAAGTCTCTGAAATTTGGGCTGTTCACGCATTATTAACAATGAATAATCTCTGAATAATCGCAGGTAGCAGACTACTTTTGCTCTGCATTTGTACAAGGTCACACACATGGAGTGGACTAGTGTCCTCATGCACTAGCACTATGGAACTAAATAATAATAGTGAAATCTAGAAACAGGAGAAAAATATGTCAAGAATGAGACTGATCTTTAGAAACGGGAGACTGACCCAAAAGAAAAAGAAGAAAAAAAAGTATTCAACTGGCAATATCAAAAGCTCAAAAAGGAAGAGAAATATCTATTATTATTGCAGAGGCGGCTACAAGGGGAGCTAGGGGCTGCATGGTATCTCTTCATCCTCATACCAAGAGGATTCATGGTCTTAATTACCTGTAAATGAGTCTCTGTTTATTTGGATATGATGGTGCTGTGATTATTTTTCTATTCAAATGATAAAGAAACAGTAACTGTTTTCCCAACACCGCTAGACCTCAATTTTTTACTCATGGCTTTAGTCTTACAGCAAAAACTGGCAGATTAAACCTGCCAACTACAGATGCTATTAAACAGAACCAAAAATCTAGCTTAAAAGTAAAGAACATGTATTTGTAAATGCAAGGTATTAGTCTTCCCCTAAAGATTCGATTCACCTTCCCATGTCTTTCTGTAGTTGATTAGTAGTTAATAAAAATTAGTCCTTTTTCTTAAAACATATTAAATAGAGTTGACAATGATTTCACTGATTCTTTGCTTGGCATTTTAGTCAGTCGTCTCCTAGGCATGAAAGTCAGGACTGTTAAATGCTGATATGGTATCATGGGATTCATGATCAGAATTTTTGCTGCAGTGTAGCTCCTCATCCAGAACTGACATTGCGCCCTACTCAGCAGTGTCAGGATCAGCTGCGCTATCATTATCTGTAACAGCAACAGCAGTGTCTTCTGGACATAAAAGTTTTCCCACTTACTTCTATGGATGTTTCTGATTCCTGATGCTTGCATAATTGTTCGTTCCTTGTAATTGCTTCCCCAAGTACACTGGAAATATTAATATTAAACAGGAATGATCTTTTTTTATTATCTTATGGAGCCTGGGGTTCAAAGCCTTTGAGTTCAGTTTTCTATTATGCTTTGGATTGCTCAAGTGGCCTTGGATGTGTCACTTAATTCCTTTCTGTCCTATTTCTAATAAAACCCCCAGAAATTAGTGTATTTCCCCACCAGACAGAAGTGGTTAGAGGACAAGTTCTAAATTGATTGTGAATTGCTCAGACTCTATCTTATAGGGGGCATAATTTTTTTTTGTAATAACTCCTATGTTACTGTGTCCACTTTGCTCAGGAATTGCAGAGCTACAGTAATGACAGTGTCTGTATGTTGCTGTAGCTCAGTGTCTGCCTAATGGTGATTACATCATTTGTATGCATTTTCATTATGCGAAAGACCTAGCGGTGATGGTCTAAATAGGCTAAAGTCTATCAGACCATTAGGGCATGGCTGCTGTCAAGATCGATTTTCTCTGTTGCTCACTTTTTTAAAAACAGTGGGAAAGTATCCATTTGGACAGACCTTCTCAACACAAGAGGGGTGCTAACTTACTCTTGAAAGCGGTTCAGTGTGTTCAAGCACAAAAATGTTCAAATGGCAGCACACTTGACCTCTTTGGGATTCACCAGCAGATGTTGACAGATGGCACATGCGGACATAACACTTCTTGTACAGAAATGTTTCTATTTGCTTTGCCAGTCTTTCAGATAGGAAATGTGTTATTAAGACAACTGATGCTATTGTTTTCTGTCTGTGTTTCATATGTGGATTCCTTGAGGAGCATATGTATTTCATATTTCATCACTCTGAGGTTTGTGGTGAACATCTTGCTGTGCGATATGCTGTTTCTCCCTGCTGAACACTCCGTCCTGAGAAACCTTTCTGCAAACAAGCAAGAGGTGTCTCCAGCTGTCTGTAACCTTCTTTTCAGCTGATAGAACAAGTTATGCTTTCCATGCAGCTGTCTTAATTTCCCGCGTGTTTGTTACAGAGTATCTGAAATGTCTGGATTTTACGTGCAGCAGCCAACATTTTGTGAACATTCCTTTTATTATGGAAAAAAAGCAGAGATTTCCAGGTTGAGTGTGGGTGAAACACGCTATGAGAAGAGATCCAGCATCCTGGACTGCATTCAATTCCACTGTTCAAAGTAGCAAATGCTGGGGGAAAAGCCATTGGTTTAGCTGAAGCCTTTACATTTCTCAGAGCAGTCAGAAGCTCCTTGGCAGGATGACTTTTCTCTCTCAATGTCAATAACAAATATTAAGGTAATCAGGGCACCGACTCTGCAAAGGAGTGATAAAGATGAGGAGGAAAATTGTTTTCTGTCATTTTTGAATGTGTTTCTAGTCCTTAGGTCTAGTCCTTTTTTTGATGTAATGCATGCCATATGATTTGATATTTTGTGGTTGTTCAGCTTAGGTCTATAGATACATCTGCTCCAATATTTGATTGCAGTACTCTGGTTGATATGTAAAGGAATGAAAATGTCAGATTTAGTCAGAAGATGGATTCTGTTTTTAATCACCACACAAGGTGTTATCTTCCTTGTGGAAAGTGAGTCCTGAAAAAAATATATTGTAAGCCGAATTGTATTTCCAAATGATCTTGCATTGCTGTTACTGCAAATGAATTCCAAGAATGGGATGCAAAGGTGTCCACTGACACTCAGCAGGGTTCTCATTTACAATAGTGAGATAACTTTGCTGCTCTAGTACAGGCCATATTTTGCATGGTGGTTTTTCCAGTCACTTCTTAGTTACATACAAAAGTTTTATTTTTGTTCCAGAAACACCGTACTTACTTCCTTGTCCTGCTTATCAATAGAATACGCAGCAGATGATAAAGACAGAAATAAAGTTCAAGCTCTAAGGAAAGATGTGTCATTAAAGAATGGGATAATATAGTCTTTGCCCAGTGGTATATGTTTATATCCATTTATGATGAAAATACACAAATTTTTCTTTGAGTTCTTAATATTTCCATTAGGTGTTTTACATTTTTATATTAATTGTAACCAGGTCACAGCTTCTTCCATTTGAATTTAAATGAATAAACCAAGGTTTGTTGATGAACTTTTGGGTCTTGTATACTCAGGAGGATCCACATTTCATAATTTTATGGTAAGTAGTGGTTGTAGTGTCTAATGACAAATTGTTGGTTCCCTCTCATAATAAATGACAGGAATAAGTAACAATAGTTAGATATACTTTTAAAAGCTTTAACTCCTTTGTAAATATTGCAGTTAATGAAAAGACTACTTTAAATATATATAATCTATTTTGGTAGAAGTTTACAGATCACTATGGCAAACCTCTCAACGGTTGCACCCCATGGTTTCTTTATACGTTCAAATGGTCTAGAAGAGAAATGTCAGCGGTGGATGAGTTGAGGTAGATATTATGTGAAGACTTATTGCTTAGTAACACTTGATAACAAATATAGACACAGAAAGAGTTTGTTTGGAGTAGGGGAAATTAATTCTTTTGGGATTATGAACTTAGTTAAGTTTGCTATTAAAACCAAGACAAAATAGCCAAAGTAGGATAAGTATGTTTGTCATGAGTTTTAAGATTGCATATCACAATAATAAAAGATCAGGAGGAAGAATTTTTGACCCTTGGTGGCAAGATTCATAGCCATTTTTCAGTGTTGGTTGAAAATGTATTTCTTTTCTTTCTTTTCTCTTTCTTTCTTTCTTTCTTTCTTTCTTTCTTTCTTTCTTTCAAGAGCCATTACTTTTATAAGGCAGTGGCTGTTCAAAAGAAATAATCAATTTTTGGTTTTGTTCTTCATGGAAGATTTTTGACTAAAAAAACACCCCCAAACAACACTGCAAGATATCTTGCATTTCTTTACCCCAAACCAAACGTTAAACAAAAGTATGTCTGCTTCACTTAAATGTTCCATAGGAAAACCTTAGAAAGGTCATAGTTCCCTTTTATAGTAACTTTTAGAATATTTTTTTTTCTTTCAGAATTTTCATTTTTAGGCATGTTTAGTTTTCCATTTTGAATATATTTATAATATATAATTTCCAGAAGAACAACAATTAAGCTTTCTTACAATCTTAGCAGATACATTTGAACAAATAAGATGTATATTTTTATTATCAGTGTCCTCCCTGCTTAATCGCTTGCTTATTTTTTTCAAATGAAAGATTTTTTGAAACATCAACAGACTCCTTTTGTTTGGGTGGAGAACCCTACCATACCTCAAAACATTGTAAGAGGAATATTCTGTATTTCTTAGAGAACCTGAGCGGTTTTATATCTATTTTATACATAAAACTGTCTATATTTTATTAATTTATTTTTTCTGGTCTTGAGAGTTTTGACTAGGTGGCACAGTGACCTGGCTTTTTCTAGTCAGAAAGTGTCTGGTTGTGAGAAGGGGTATTTGGCTAGTGGAGTATGTTGTCAGCTCTCAGTTGGATAGGTTGGCCATCAGAGTGCTCTGAAAAGTGCAGGTATAGACCTTCCTGCCACCACTCTTTGACAGAGATTGGGAGATTTCCTTTAAAAGGATCTTGTTGGTTCGGTTCACTAATTTTGGTTAGCTCTGGTTTTGTTTTCAGTGTGGACATGGGGAGACTGTAGAAATAACCTATGGCAGTTAAACTCCATGATAGCTCTAAATTTCATTTGACTTAAGAGCAAAATCATAAAAGTTATAGTTTCATGAAACCTTTTTTCCAATTAATAAACTTATAGGCCTATTCTTGGCTTTCCTCTCATCTCAGCCTTACTGAAATAATTTTAGGACTGGAAAAGTAGCTGTTCTCCAAAGGTTTCTGCTTCACCTTTAATCATGTTCTATGAAAGGGATGGAATCTGTGGTTTGTTACCATTTCTTTTTTCTCTGATACTTTTACAGGGCAGCTATTGGGTCCTTAATTCACCTAGGCTTTTCAAACTGTGCTATACTAATCCACAAAAGCTTTATGAATACTATAAATATTTTGTTCCTTACAGACTGCAGAGCGAGCTTGAAAACAGACTTAAACATAGTTACCTCTGTCACCCATGCACTTCTGTAGAGGTTTCTGTCTTCAGCCTGACACGTTCCTATAAGTTGGTGTTATAAATCCACATTAGAGCTAGGAAGGTTCAAAGATGAATGAGAGGCATTTCAACATCCTTGGCTGGAATGAGGAGGCAGCATTCCCAGAAATTATAGTGACTCCTGTAATATCTGCTCGTTAAAGTGCTCAGTGTGTCTAGACTATCTCAGTGACAAGATTTGAGCCCATACTTGGGGTTCTTGTACCCAGAGAGCTCTAAAGCTTGAGCGAAGGTCCTCTAGCTGAACAACCTAGTAGGTTGTCAAAATTATACTTCACTGACAAGGTGGACACAGCCTTTCCAGAGGCAGCTGGTACAAGCAGAGCAGCATGGGAGGATGCAAACCTGTGGAAGAA
Organism: Grus americana; assembly: GCF_028858705.1. Taxonomy (NCBI): domain Eukaryota; kingdom Metazoa; phylum Chordata; class Aves; order Gruiformes; family Gruidae; genus Grus; species Grus americana. The sequence goes on along the minus strand of NC_072852.1, from coordinate 29,309,090 downwards.
CACCTTGAGAACCCAAGGGGACTTTGGTTTCTTTGGTATTGCTCCACCTCATGTCTTTTCTGCATGTGTGTGCAAAAGGGAGCTGGGGTTATTTTAAACAGCTTGTAATCTTAACTGTTCATCTGGTACTGGATCCTATGGCACAGGGTCCTTTTTCACAAGAGGTCCTTGGTATGATTATAGGATTGTCGCTTAACTCAGCAAAAGAGAAGGGTAAACAGGGTAGAGAACTGTTTGAGCAGAAAAGCTGTGGCTAATGTATTTTGTTGCATATTCTTGCTTTTAAAATAAGATAATCTAAAAAAATTTCCTAATCTTGTCCTCAAAAAAGAAATATCTTGATGCTGAAGTCTTGCTCTACTTTTGAAATAAATAGAACACAGACATGAGAAAAGCTTGCTACACTTGTCGGTGATGCCTTCAGCCCTCAGGAAAACAGCTATATATGTGCTATATATATATAAAACCCCATACATTATATATATTATATATGTGCACATACACACATATATACATTTCTATCTACACACACACGTATACATACATTAGTGATGCTTGGCAGTAATTGGCTTCATAATTCTGAGGTTTGTTTTCCTACTGAAGTGCAATGATACAATCAAACTTTTGAATAAATTATAGACAAAATCCTTCTGTTCTCTAACATTTGACCTAGAGTTTCTGTAACCTGCTGTTTATTAAGACATACAGTACAATTAGAAGCTCTAAACACTTACAAGGATCTGTTGCCTGGGGGAGTATGTACACAGCATCTCCATTAAGCAATTTAAGTATTGTTAGTGTCAGTTTTAGCTTCCATTTTTTTCACTTTCATTTCCTGTTCTAAGTACATACTGTACATCCCTCTGCGTATTACATGATAGCAGATAAAGAAAAATTGCCAGTAGAAGCATAGTTTATTTGAAACTACGTTTTGTCACCAGCGATTTCCCTTCCCCTATTGTATAACTACATTCCTTCTGGCCATGGACAAAGGTCAGATGTTCAGAGTAATTTTATTAGATCTATCAACAGCCTTTGATACCTCACAAATGAGAGATTGCTGACCCGCCCGCTGTTGGTGCTTTGTGCTTTCTCTTGTGGATAGTTTAGTTTAATGTGTTGCTTACTTGTTCCGTGTATTGTGGACTCAGATGTTAGGATGACTGGGTGTATAAAGCTCATTAAAGGCAAAATATTTTTATCTGGGCAGCACACTATTTCTGTGTACAGAAACTTGTCTCTGTTGTGTAAAGTATGGGGAAATCAGAGTTGTACAATGCAAAACTGATGCCAGAAGAGGTTCTTTGAATTTTTTTTTCTTTGATAACAGAATGTCTCATTTGAGTTCCTCTGACAGGAAAGCCAAATATAAAGGTCACTTCTGTAGCAACTTCACAGATGCTAAACTCTAATACCAGTACTGCAATCTAGTTATCTTACGGTGGTATTTGGTGTCATGGTTAGTCTTTTCCTTGTTTCCATAAGAGATTTTTGTAGAGGCTTTGGAGCAGCTGTTATCCTGCTTTTTAAATTTTATTTGTAGATCGCTTTTCTTTTGCTGTGTTTTACTAATCGAGCAGTTCTTAACTGTCAACTGTTAGAGAAATTTCTTTGCATTAGGGCCCAACTGTGCAACAATGATTTCTCTCCATCTGCTGTATTTCTCATTTCTAATTAAATCTGAGCACAGGCTTAAATACATCCTGAAATGTCTCATATTGAATACAATTCGTGTTAAGGGTAGGATATTAAATTAATGTTGACAGATCTGAAGAAGCCACAACTACAAGGCAAGGGGTTTATTCTGTTTTAAGTAAAGCAGCATAATCTGTAACCCATATCCTGTCTCAGCCACCTTCCAGAGCTTTGTTGCCTGGTGTGTCCTAGGATTTTGGATATACCAGAAGTATTTCAGGCGCTATACAGTTACTGCTGGGGCAGACATGGTTCCCTGCCAGCCCACATGCTTAAATTTATTTTACATGGAAAACAAGACCTGAGGAGGGGACAGGTAGAAAGGAAGGGAAGTTCACCTGTTTGCATCTCAGTGAAAATGTACTTAGGATAGAGCTAGGATGAATGCCATGAGACCTGGGCCCTGTGATACAGGAACAAGTGCTAGAGTCCTTAAAGGGACTCAGAAGTCCCTTACCCATGTATAAAATGCATAAAAACCTGCTCTGAAACTGTCTGTAGAAGGGGGAGGGGAACCTAAATCCATCCCCCTCCTACCAGTTTGATGCCAGTTCCAGCAATAGATGCCCAGAGCTGGGAGAAGGATCACATGTCAGCAGGAGAACACCTGACGTGCTCCCAAAGGAATTCCAGCCAGTCAGTCAGCTTCATCAGGAGCCCAACTGAAATGCCTCTATGCAAACACACGTAGCATGGGGAATAAATAAGAGGGAAAAAAGGAAGACCCAGGGAACTACAGGCTGATCAGTCTCACCTCTGTGCCAAGCAAGATCATGGAGCAGATCCTCCTGGAAACTACGCTAAGGCACACAGAAAATAAGGAGGTGATCAGTAACAGTCAACATGGCTTCATTAAGGGCAAATCATGCCTGACAAATTTGATGGCCTTTGATGACAGGGTTACAGCATTGGTGGATAAGGGAAGAGCAACTGACATCATCTACCTGAACCTGTGCAAAGCATTTGACGCTGTCCTGCATGACATCCTTGTCTCTACATTGGAGAGACATGAGTTTGATGGACCACGCAGTGGATAAGGAATTGGCTGGATGGTCACATTCAAAGAGCTGCGGTCAACAGCTCGATGTCCAAGTGGAGATCAGTGATGAGTGGCTTTCCTCAGGAGGTCAGTACTGGCACCAGCGCTTTGTTGGTGACATGGACAATGGGATTGAGTGCCCCCTCAGCAAGTTTGCCAATGACACCAAGCTGTGTGGTGCGATCAACACACTGGAGGGAAGGGATGCTGTTCAGAGAGACCTTGACAGGCTTGAGAGGTGGGCCTGTGCAAACCATGTGAAGTTCAACAAGGCCAAGTGCAAGGTCCTGCACGTGGGTCAGGGCAATCCCAAGCACAACTACAGGCTGGGTGGGGAATGGATTGAAAGCAGCCCTGAGGAGAAGGACTTGGAGATGTTGGTGGATGAGAAGCTCAACACGACCCAGCAGTGTGCACTTGAAGCCCAGAAAGCCAACCATATCCTGGGCTGCATCAAGAAAAGCATTACCAGCAGGTCGAGGGAGGTGATTCTGCCCCTCTACTCTGCTCTCATGAGACCCCACATAGAGTACTGTGTCCAGCTTTGGAGTTCCCAGCATAAGAAGGACATGGAGCTGTTGGAGTGAGTTCAGAGGAGAGCCATGAAGCTGATCAGAGGGCTGGAGCACCTCTCCTGTGAAGAAAGACTGAGAGGGTTGGGGTTGATCAGCCTGGAGAAGAGAAGGCAATAAGGGAGACCTTATAGCAGCCTTCCTGTACCTAGAAGCTGGAGAGGGACTTTTTACAAGGGCATGTAGTGATAGGAGAAGGGGTAATAGCCTTAAACTGCAAGAGGGCAGATTTAGATTGGATGTTAGGAAGAAATTCTTTACTGTGAGGGTGGTGAGGCACTGGAACAGGTTGCCCAGAGAAGCTGTGGATGCCCCCTCCCTGGAAGTGTTTAAGACCGTGTTGGATGGGGCTTTGGGCAACCTGGTCTAGTGGAGGGTGTCCCTGCCTGCAGCAGGGGGGTTGGAACTAGACGATCTTTGAGGTCCCTTCCAACCGAAACCATTCTATGATTCCATGATATGATTCTATGATATAAGCACCTAGTACAACCTAACTACACTTTCTATTTGTAATACATTAAGCCCTCAGTAAAATGTAGTTAAAACAAGAAATATATTAATTTTGCAAGTGCTAAAGTAGGCATTTAATTTAGGTACAAAAAAATTAAATAGTCAGGAGTGAGTTAATGATCTGGCCTGCTAGGGTTTTAACCTTGCAGTTATGGAACAACTGCAGAGATTGGAAAGTGTTAGGCACGTTGGCTCCCTTGGATCCATATACTAAAGAAATGGAAAAACAATAGTAGGGGAAAAACATCTTTTTTTTCTTTTAAATTCATTTCAAGCCACTTAAATGAATAAAAAACACTGGAGGCCCTATAATACTAAAATCTTCAGTCTGCTAAAATTGGCACCTACATCTCAGCATCTGCTGACTGAGCTGACACACCCAAGGCATTAGATTATCTCACAACAATCACACGCCCTGTTCTGTTTTGGTTTGCACTTAATGCAGTCACTTGGTGACATTTAAACGTGGACTAATTATAAATATTTTTCATATACAATTGTTCCAAAATCTAATTCCTATGCATATTCATGTTGAATCTGGTTTACATACAGAGTAATCACTGGAGTCACTGCGATTAAAAACTGTGGCACAGTTATTATACTGATTAGGTATCTATTAGATGCACATCCATTATACAGGAGTTCTTGATCCTTCATAAATATTTTTTCTTCTACATTTATATTTATTTTTCAGCATGCTATTTGATTAAACTTATACAAAAAAGCAGATTTGTGAACTTTTAGAATAGGAATTTGTTTCATTTATGTTCCCTATATACAATATATGTTTTAACTGTTGCCTATTTCTGGTTTTTAAATTGATAAAAAAAGTCAGCTATTAAAGTTTGAAAAAGTAGAGCACTGTGTTTTTTCTAAGCTAGAGCATGCCACGCTTTCAAATTGTTTTTACCTTTGAGCAAAATCACTGCATATTGAATTAAAAACAATTTTTTGTGCAACAGAATTCTTTGCAATTGATGCCAAAAAATAAATCAGCCAAATGATTATCTTTCGTCTTAAAACTTATATAAATCATGAGGCCCAGATGCATAGTTTAATAACACGATGCTGCAACTTTAACAAGGACTACATTTGTCTTTAAGTCCACATGATAGTGAAAGCTTAATATGAAAAACTTTTGTCTAGCACAAGTGATTTGAAGATGTTTTGCTCCATGCATGTGAACTCAGCAGGTGATTCTTGCCTATCTTTGATGTCAAACAGCACAAAACTTCAGTGAGTAGTAGCTTCAGAAATGCAATAGACATAGCTGAGTCTTCATATGAAGCTCATGCTTGAACTACATCAGAAGAACTGACATCTATTATGGTGAGCAAAGACAAGTGTTTGAAAAGAGATTCAAACAGAAGTGTCAGAATTTACAGTGCATAGTTTTATATAAGTTGATTTTAACCAAGCATATCTCTATGAACTCTGCAGGATAGAAAAGAAATTTCAAAAGGCAGAGAAATTGTTGTCATCTAAGGGCATGGAATGTTTTAATAGCTTAAGGAAGAACATTTCTGAAAGGTTATATGGTGATCCATTTACTTTGACTGAGTAATAAGGCTCGTCATTGTCACGGTGAAGTTTTTAACCCTTAGAACAATGGAAACGTTCCAAATGCATTGCTAGAATTAAAAAGCTGAGAGTAATTGGCTGTTGCAAAAAAGTCTTTCTGAGATTTTCAGTCCCTTGAAATACACATTTCGCATTAAGAGATATGAATATATCAAATGCATTTTTTCAGTCACCTTATGTCTGACCTAGAGTTTCCTGCCTCAGTCTAGACGACGACATACCTTAGGATAAGGACTTGCACTTACAAATGATTATTTTTAAGGGGAGAGCATGTAGGCAAGAGTTCCATTAAACACCATTAAATTTGTTTATTGTTTTTCTTCCATTTATTCATTTTCTTTCCTTGTCCTGAATCCATACATCCCTGCGTGCATTACACGGCACAGGAAAAAGAAAAACCCTTTGTAGGAGTGTAGTTTGTTTGAAACTCTGTCCTACAGGCTTACTTACAGCAGTGCTCTGAAACTATCCCCAAGGAGTCCAGTGTCACAAACCAACCTAATTGTTCTTTTTGAAATGCTGCTTCTTTCATTAACAACTGGAGGGGAAAAAGGGGGAATAATAATAATAAAAAAAAAAGGCAGAACTCCTTGGCTGAAGCACATAAAGCTAAAAGTAATGAATTTTCTAGGTGGTAATCAATATGTAGGAATGTGATGTTGTTTTTAGGTTTTCTTAATTTGAAAGTAAGACACATGGGGAGATAGTTGCTTAATTATTATGTGCTAAAGTTTAATGACCTATTTTTTATGAATTTCCCTAGTTTCATTAGGCATATACAATCTCCAGCTTTTAGAGGAAAAAAAAAAATTAAAAAAAGAGACCAATTGAATTGAACTTTGTCTTCACTTTGGACTATAGGTCTTTACAGGCTAATTTGTTTAAGGCACTGAAATATCCTATATTAAGATGCTGAATTCATTTGATGAAAGAGCTAATGATTTAATTATAGTATAGATAGGATAGTCCACACTACATCCCTTAGAACACTTCAAGAAACTATCAACACACAGTTGGACAGCCATAGGATGTATTGAAATGATTATTTTGTCTCCTTTACTTCGAAAGCCATTTAAAGGTATCTCACAATGTATTGAGAGATACGTGGAGTTCCTGCTTGGCAAGCACAATTTAAGATGAAGAGTTGCATGTGTGTTTGCTCTTTACTATAATATGTATTTTCTTTGTTGTCTTTTCCTTTTGTTTAAATGTATGTGTAAAAATAGTTGTGAAACTATTCTATACCTAAATGATCTACTTTTTTGTCTAGCACGCAACATTATGTGTACTAATGAATATCTTTGTTTAGTTTTAGAATAAGCTATTAAAATTAAAATTGGATCAAAATACAGATCTGTACTGAGGCATTACTATCCTTCCAATCTTCATATGTTGCTAAATAATGCTCAGACTATTTTCTTAATTATTTTAGCATAGTGAAGACTGCAAAATGCAGTAAGGAGGGTTGAAATGGTTTAAGCCTGTTATTCTGTTGCCACATGATGTTATACTTTTCTGCAAGATTCCTTCTAGGTATAACTAGCATGGGCCTGAGACGTGAAAGCAGACAGCAACTTCAAACTGTGAAAATTTTTAGAAAGTGAGCCTGATCTCAGAACAGGTTTTTTGATCGGGGCCCATCACAGAAGTCCCTCTCTTTCTTTCTCTCAGAAAGACATAAACAAAAAAAAATAACCCTGAATGATTCCACAGGGATATTTTGCAAAATAACACCAAGAAAGAAGAAAATTACGTAGATCTCAAATCCAGCTCATGTACCATGTGCAGATGCATTTCTGGCTTAAGTCATACAGCCTTGAGGAGTAATAAATTGCTTCTACATTTAGGTAGTAATAAGAGTGTCTTTAGGCCAAGAAGACTTTCTGTTTCTATTCCTTATTAGAAAAGCACAGAGAGGGAAGTGTCATCACATCATTGCTTTGTCTTTGGGTTACTTTTTCCTAGAGTGGCACAATTTCTTTTTGGCAAATGCTCTCTTCCTGAGAAATATAAGGTTGGCAGATTTGAAGCTATCTGAGCTTAAAAAGTTTGGTTGGGAATTCTGTTTTGAGGCTGACTTCACAAGAGTACTGGAAGAAGATTATCCTCTTCATATTCGAGTCGCCAGCTCGAGAGTTTCTGAGTAGGTCCAGGAAGACCCAGGATCTGTCTCCTCCTCCTTTCCAAGCTGGAAGACATTTCTTGTCTCCTGGGGAGCATTCCTAACCACCTTCCTGTAGGATACCCTCAGAAAGGCTGTTCTTTGGCTTCCTTGTCACAAACGTTTCATGTTATGTGGAAGAGTTACGAGATCCCTGGAAGTGTCTAAGACCTGGGTGGATGAGGCTTTGGGCAACGTGGTCTAGTGGAGGGTGTCCCTGTCTGCAGCAGGGGGGTTGGAACTAGATGATCTTTGAGGTCCCTTCCAACCCAAGCCATTCTATGATTCTATGATTTAATTAGCTCATGTATACATATTCATAAATAGTGTGCTTAGAGAAAGAGGGACTCCTCTGGCACTGGTTTTGTGCCCTTCCCTTTGCCTTTGCACACATCTGGAATAGAGGCTCAATATGATGGACCTGTTTAATTTTTTTTTTTATAAATCAGAACAGCACATTGAAGTGGTTAAGTGTGGTGTTGTTGATAGCCTTACTGACTCCATTAAAGAGATACTTTATTTCTAACAGGATTTGTTTGAGAACTTGTTAGGCTACCTAAAATTCAATAGCTGATGGATTATCACCGAGCATGTCCTTGTGGACATCATGTCTGTGCTTTCTTTTACGTAGAAACCCTGCCATAAAACTTCCCAGGGCGAAAGTTCCTCTGCTTGGATTTGAAATACTGCCTATACTGGTTTTCTAGAGTTTTCTAGAATTATGAGGGTATTATCTGACCTACTTATTGCTGTCTTGCAGATCCCTGGATGACCAAATACCTTGCAAGGGTACTTCTGTTTAGGAGATACATAACTAGACAGTCCATCATTAACTGAATCCAGGTCAGTGTCCTGGATTCAGGCAAAGAAATTCGAAAACCTCCAATTACAGAAACTTCAAGGGTAAAAAACTATGTATTTTAAAATGAAGTGTTCATATTTCACTATTAGGCTTTTTCACTTTTAGTAGACCACATCTTCAAGTTTTGTTAAGAATGGTAACTATTAATGTATGCCTAATTATAATGGAAGGCTTATAAAAATCCTGACGGCCACGTGAATAGCAAAACAATTATACTCAGTACATTTGCAATGAATACTATGTGAATTAATAATGAAGGGAATCTTAGAAACAAAATTGCAAACAAGGGTGTTCAGCTTAACGTACACTGGGCCAAATCATTAAAGAATTTCTGGAGCAATTCTTCATAAAATCAGTGGGAAATTGTGCTTTAAAATTATGACAAAAGCTTGGTCACAATACTTTCAATCATTTATAAGAATACTTTAATCTGGAAACCCAATGCAAACTTTTATTTCTAGAGGGAAGAAAGTGAAAAAGTCCACACATGGGGATGAATGTAGGAGATAGATAGTTTTGTTTTGTCTACCTGCATATTCAACAACAATTGTCTCCAAGATTGTGTCTAGAGCAGAGAAACATTTAAAATATGTGATGGAAAAATATACATGAAACATTAAGCAAATTTAGCTATAAATGTAAAAGGTGCTACTAACAAAATTTATTGAAAGAAAACACAAATTTATGAATATGAAAAGGAAATGAGTGAAGGGATTATTATTTTTCGTTAATAGGATTCAGCCCTCTATCTTCAGAGATCCTTAATACAGATATCTGCATCTCCAAGAACAGTTTGTATTCTGTCTGTAATCAGTGGAAAGCAATAGCAGTTCTAGAATATGACTAATCTTCTCTTGAGATAGATGTGAAAAATAAGTCAAATGAATCACTCTCTAGAAATGTCCGTTTATCTCCATGAGTACACAAGGAGTCTAGTTGGCTAACTCATGTGGAGAACTCTCACAGTAAGTGATATGAACCCCACTCTCTATGCCACAGAGTTGGCATTACTAGAGTGTGGCGTGCTTTTGGCATACTCCTGCTAATCCTGCCCTCTGAAGAATTTCTAGAAGAGCAGTGAGTCCTTCCGGACGTTGGCTAGGGATTGAATAGGAATATCATAGGAAGGGAACCTAGTCACTGAATGAAGACTCTTATCTGCATGAGGATCTGTCTTTCAGGAGAGAATTTCTGAGAGCCACTTGGTTCATGGTTTTAATAAAATCAAGAGATTTGAATGAAAAAATACATTAAATATAATGCAAGAACAGTTGCAATTTTAGTCTACACATTTCAGCCTGGTTTGTTGTGTTTTGTCAGACATCAGTTTTGTCTAAACACAGTGGGATATTTGCAGATGAATAACAACTGAAACATTAGGACATTAATCTGCTGTCATTAAGCATCCCAAAACAACAAGGTAGGAACATCTCTCTTAAGAATAGCCATCTAAAAGTTAGGCATCTAGTCTGCTAGATCTTAATGGTGAGAGACATACCTACTATAAAAAAAAGTTAAGGTAGGTGGAATGACTTGCTTTCCAAATGTGCCCATCTCTCACCCAAAAAAAGGTCTGTAGGAATTTCATAATATATAATACAGTATTAGATTAATAATTTCTAGCTGCTTCTAAATGAAAGGAATGAATCTTTCAAGGAACTTAATGAAAGTTAAGGTGGCAATGGAATTTTTTTCTGGGTACTTATTATAGTCTTCAGAGCCTTCTCTCCTTGATTCTCAGTACTTGCATGATGGTAGTTCCCAAAAGGTGTATTTTGGATTGGGATATGAAGCACTCCATTAATTCTGTTGTTACTGTAATTTTTATTGTTATTAAGAAAGATTAATTATTAATGGTAATATTATTATATGTATCATTGTTATTCTTTACTATTAAGAACAGAAATTAATAATATTACAGTAACGACACCATAGCTGGCAGTTTTCAAGCAAATGCAGGTGTTCAAGACATTGGTCATTTTTTTAAAGGATCCGTGCATATTATGAATGATCAAATATATGTTCAGTAAAAGAAATCACTCTTTCTTGACAAAAGCTTGCTAACCTAAAGAGTGAACCAAGCAACAGATAAAAATTATGAGCTTGCTTATATCTTTTTCCATGTTATTTACTTTTTGTCTATGGCTTTGCAGTGATTTTGGGTTTTGTGTTAATTATCAAAGCAGAGCTTTCATTTGGATATACATAATATAATAAAAATAAAATGAGAAGCTGCTTTGCATGCACAAATGTAAATTTTCGCAGTTAAGTAGGGATTTCAGTTTCTTTTTAATATTGAATAACTGTATACTTTTATGAATAACATGTCCAAAACATTTATTAGTAAAAGACAATGCTTGTTGCAGTAATGAGTGTTAACATGTATCCAAACCCAATATCCTTTCTTTTCAGTAGTTCCGCAGCATTTCAGAAGAATTTACAAATTATCTTTTATTTTTAATAGAACAGTTATTCCTTAGCTGAAACACTCCATACCAAATGCTTGACCAAAGCCAATTTTTACCAGTAAGTTTTAAACAGCTGAAAATTGAAGATTACAATGGAAGTTTCGCTACGTACTTAGCGACAGAAACATGAACAACCTATTATATTTTAACATGTAGAATGAACGTCCGTGTATCTGTGGCAAATACAGACTTTGCTGCCTCAAGGGTTTGGCATTTTTAGATAAAAAAGAATCAATGTCATTATACAGGGTCTCTCTAGAGCATCATAATTATTCTGCATGCATACAATATTTATTTAAAACTTAAAATTAAACTTCAAGAGGTGGTCATTTGAAAGCTGGCAGTCAGTGAACGGATCCTGTCTTCATAAAAAAGAGAATATTTCTTCTAAAAGTTAAGAAGTAGATCAAAACGGTCTTTCCAGTAACTGACACTTTAGTCATACAGATGCTTTTTATGTGTCAGATTTATTAATAAAGAAGGTCCATGGGAACGAACAGAAGAAAATCTTGAGGATGTGACTGTCAGTTTTTGATATGTCAGGTATAATTTTGTAACTGTGATTTTTGGATAGCAGTACACACACAGCATTGTACTGATGTTTGTGTACTTCTTTGTACTTTTCATTTGTGATGACTGAGAAAGAAGATGAGGCGGAGATGTTTTGATACAGGCTTGAAACTTGAAACTGCAGTCCTTCAATTTGAACAGCATTCCTTTTTCATCTTTCTTTTCATGTTACCTTTTTAACTTTTGCCACTGATGTAAAGAAAAAAGAAAATTTGAAAAGATGCCAGGTGTTGGTTCTTATCTAGGTGAAAGATCAGAGAAATGGAGAATAAAATATAGTTTTATTTAGTCACAGTGACAGAATTATGAGACAGATCAAATAGTTGTCAACAACAAATGTTTGTCCTTCTAAAGCCAACATAGAATAATTTAGACTGTGACATCTCTTCCTATTTCTCACAGAAAATATGCACTTTATTATAATTAGCTGAAAGTGGAATATGCCACTACTGCGATTCTGCAAATAATAGCATCTTCTTTGGCTACTCTTTGGGTACATTGGTGGTATTTTTAACTTATCAAAGTGCATACAGCAAAGAACTGCAAAAGAATATCACAGTGCATCAGCTGAAGAATAGAAACTGAATGAAGAAATGGTCTTTGTTGTTGTTTTATGTTATTCACTTTATAGAGCCTTTTATACTAGAAAAAGACAGAAGTGAAAAGTCCTTACATTTAACAAATTTCTGTTAGCTATGGGTTTAATTTGTTCCAATTGGAAAAGCGATCATAAACAATCCTGTTACTCATGGATTTATTAATATACATAGCGGATGCTATTTCAGTATCTAACAGGTAGCAGTACCCTGATTTCTGAAGCTAGGCATTTGCTTAAGGCTTTTATTGTTTCAAGTCATAAACAGAGGCAAGGGTCGGCACTGTAGGAAGTCCAGTGACCTGAAACCTGCTCCTTAATCTGTAAGCAAGAACAGCATGAGAACAAGAGAAGTTCCTCTCATTGCCCAATAGATTGTTATAATTAATGTTTGGATGCAGTGAAAATGTTCTTTATGGTGCATCCAAGCTCCTATTTCTGTTCATCTTCCTTATGACCTAATTCTTAATTTTCTCATGCACCTTGCACAGATATTATTCCTTTTTTAGCTTATGAGAACTTCTTTTCTGTAAAAGGTGATAAATGTATTTTAGAGTTGAGTTTTTTTCAATTTTGTTAGTTCCTAAGGCTCTTCCTGCTTAACCCTTAAACTCTTCCCAGTTCTCCATATGGTGCTGCTTCAAACGCCTCTACTTTTGTAAACATCAGTCAGAGCCCGGCTGCCCTGTCTACTTAAGAAAAGCCAAAGTTCATTCATTCATTTGTTCCTTCCTTCCTGTCTTGTGAGATAGAGCAGTCTATTAATTCACTTCAGTCTGCTGACATACGAGGTATTCTGGTCCTTTCATCTGGCTCTATCAGCTAAACAAAGATAAACAAACAGGTTGTCTTGGAAATTTCTTAAAATTGTACTGGGCTACTGCCAGGTCTCCTCAAACTCATCTGTTTTTATAGGACTTGAATGCACGAAATACTGAGAATTAAGCTTGGATTCGGACAACTATTTTTCTGTACAAAAATTGAGTCTGATCAGTTGCAGTGACTAAGGGGAGCATCATCAGCTCCCACACAGCCCACAGAACTGATATAACAGATATTAAATCACGGGATTGAGCAGCACTTACGAATTTGCAATGCTTATCGTTTAAAGAAGAAGCCACTCAGCCTTCACACGTGTGCAGGCTTTCCCCATAGTCTCAGCCTTCTCTGCTCCCCTTCGGAGTTACGGGGAGAGTTTGCCATTCACCAGGGAAATCCTCTGGGCTGGCTGCTCTTTTCCATGCCGCCCCGAAGGACACGCGGCCAATCGAAGCTGCTCCGCGCTCCACGCTCTTCCTCTGATGAGAGCTCTTATTCATTCTTGAATGCCTGCTAGCACATTTTCCCATTTTTAGGAGCCTAAATGCCTTTTCCAGTTTAGCCCTGACTCCATATCAAGATTATTTACAGTCTCTGGCAGTGCTGTAGATGAGTGAGCAAGGAAGTGCCCGATTTGTGTCGTCACATGCAAAATGAGTTTCTTTTGGCTCTGGGGGAAGCAAAGTCCCATCAGTTCTGGCTCTCTGCTTGCTCCCTCTTCCTTCAGCTACTTTAAAATTTTCCTGGCTAGCTGAGACGGGCTTCCCAGCCTGCCGAGGAAGGAAGGCTTCAGGCTATAGGCGTACCAGTCCTTGTGCTTGGTGTGGGGACACACAGGCACCGGCCAGAAGAAACAGGGGCTGCAGTACCCTCTTGTAAGTTCATTCACTGGTAGGAATTAGTACCTTCTCCTGCTCCTCTGATGTGTGAAGGGTGATTACAGGGACTGCACAATACATCCCCCAAGAGCACCTGCTCCCAGGAAGAAATGTTTAGAGGGTAAGAAGTCAGCATAGCTGGAGGAGAAGGAAAACTCTTCATGGATCCAGCTCCTGCTGACTCTTAGGGCATGGCAGGTGCTCAGCTGAAGTTCATGTCTCTAAACATTTCCCGTACAAATAAACATAAGTGAAGATGAGGAAAACGAGGCAAACCCTAAGCCAAACTAACAGCAAAGATATCTTGGAACAATTTTCAAAATGTTTTAGGTGTTACAGGAGGTATTAATTTCTTACCTGGAAGGAAATGCCGGCCTGCTACTTGAATAAAACCAGGACTGCTAGCTCTAATTGCAACACAGTCTTGAGAACATATGGGTCTGCGTGTGGGGGGAGCGTGCGCGCACGACTGCAGCCTTCCTGGCAATTGCCTTGCTGACACCCCTGCCAGTCAGCAGCTGCACGTAGCAGCCTGCCCTCTTTTGTGCCAATCTGGTGGTGAGCGGTGCAGAAACATTTTAATTAATGTTGAACTTCTTAAAGTTGAAGTGAAAACAATTACAGCTCAATTTTACTTTGCCTCCTCACTTTCATCACTTAGATTCTCTCTTCCTCCTCCCTCTCCATTAGAGGGCTTCATTTCACAGACTGTGAATTATAATCTAATTATTATATTTTAAAAAGGCAGACAAGGCATTGTTTCTTCATCCTTCAGTTAAAAAGCTCTGAAATAACAAAGAAAAAGCTCTTTCTTTCTTGAGTGCCAGGAGGATAGAGTCACTCCCACCACAGACATCTCATTCCTCCCCATCTGTGACTTTTTTTTTCTTTTTTTCCTTTTTTTTTTTTTTTTTTTTACAGAAGGGATCACATCTTTCCCTTAACAACTGTTTGCACACCAGACTCAAAGAAAGTTCACAGCACACATCACATGTACATTGGATATGTAAGTGAAGTGATCTGTAGCACAGCTAATTAGACCTAAATTCTTGATTTACTATTTATAAAACAAAATTGATTATTACTTCATCAACAACATTTAAAGCATCATTAAGAGAGGTCTGCTCCAGCAGCCTCAGGTTAAATTTTTTAACAAGCACTTTAGTTGCTAATCTGTGTTATTGCCAACATATGTAAACTTCCTAATGCTAATTGCATTCAGCTGTGAATCAAACAATGTCTAATTCTCTTCAGGATTAATTATGCACATGTGCTGCCTGCATTCCTAAACATGGTTCTCATAAATAATAAGAGATATATCTAGGCAGATGGGATTTTTCCAACTAAATGATCTGTTTATCATGAATAAAACAATTGACATATACTAGACTTCTAATGCAAAGTCACCACAACATTCCCATGTTTTTTAATCATAAATAATTGCTGCGACAGTTGTTTGTGTGAACGTGTTTTTGTACAGCCAAGCACTAAAAAGCATGTCCTTCAGTGAGCACCGTTACCTTTGTATGCACCTTTTTTCCTTCTTTCTTTTTTATCTTTTTTGATTTGAAGGTGGATAACAGAGTGGTTTATATCATGTGTTTGATGAATGAACTAACAGTCTCCACTAAATGCACAAGTTTTGTAAGCCCTGGGGAAATCTAGTTTAAGTACGGTGCAGGAAAAATTGCTAGTATGTTATGTATTCTGCTTGTTTCAGGAAGAAGCAATGAGTTTCTGGCATCCAGAGCCAACCTTGGCAGTATCTTTCTATAGAATTTTTTTAATTAGTCTGAAAGGACTAATAATTAACTGAATTTGTAAAATTAACTTGAAAAATAACTTCGAATGCTGAGTACATGGCAAGTAGAAATACATTGCTTAAAGTGACATTTGACAGCAACAGAAGAAATTTGCCCCTAAAAAGGGGAGAAAAATAAGGTTTTCTATCATTCATTTTAATGAAGGTGTCTTCTTTCAAATAGAAGTTAAAATCCAGGCTCAGTGAGCAACTCCATTCTCTTATACAACACGAAAGTCTTGGTTTCTACTGGAAAAGACTTACATGGAAAATGCATCAGAATAACAAGAACTTGATACAAGTAGAGGCTTATAAAATGATGTTGTTCAATCATATACTATTGCACCCATTATTTTCACTGTTACTGTGAAATATTTTAATTTACCCTGACTGCCTAGGTCAATTTGAATTTTGAACTCGGTCAGTATCTTTTCTGTCTTCCCCCCCCCCCCCCCCCCTAAACCAAAAATTGGAATAGCATGGCATTTAAGAAAGGTAATAGACTAATAGCTTAGGTGTCTGAAATCTTTCAGCTTCAGAATATGTGGAACACACTTAACCCCTGGCAATATGCCTTTAAACTTATTTTCCAGGTGCCAGTTGTTGATGTGAGAAAGTGGTTGAGCACCTGTGCCTCATTCAGTTCCTCATTTCTCTGTTGAGTCGAGCAAGAGAAATTATCAGTTGGTATGATGGTTTTTATAATAAGAACATCTGTCCACTAGTCACTATACGAAGACCATCAGCTAATTTCATAAGACCATCAAAAACTCAGTTCGTTATCAGTGATGACCTTTGCTGAAATTCAGATGGTGACATAGAAATGAAAAGCTCTGCTTTCCATTACTTGTCAGTGAGTCAGCTTGCCCCTTGCTCAGTTTGGGCAAGATAAAACTTGATGAAGCTATGGCTTATCTGTGTTAAAGCAAAATTCTAATGTGACAAAAAGCTTGATAATCTGGAAAATACATTTAAATAGCTTGAACAGCTTTATTACAAAAAGAGACAATTCCTGTTCTCTGAAATCAGATAATTCATGATAACAGCTTGTAGCTGAAAGGATAAAACCAACTGAAGAGCTGAGGGAACTGAAGCATCCAACTTTCTCAGCAGTAGAGATGGCGAAAAATATGTTTAATGGTGTAAGGTGCTGTACTTCAGTGTGAGAGACAAAAGCATGTGGGTAGGAGTTTACCATTGGGTGATAGCATACTTTCCATGGTATTTTTTTCTTATTTGTTTGGTTTTTATACAAAGCCTAGAAACTATGCTCATTTAAGCCAGCTGAAGACAGCTCACATTTTCATTTGCATAAGAAGAATGCCTTTGAAGATTAAAAAAAGTCCCAATGCTTGTGTTTAAATGGGATTTGAACTTTCAAGAAAAGGTGAGTTTCATTTTTATTTCTGCAGTGTTACAGGAGACAAGAAACAACTAAACCACTGTATTTAGCTACTTTGCCAGTGAAGGAACCAGACAGTACATCTGGAGGGTGTTGGACCTTTGGAGACCAGTTGTTTGACCTACCCACCGCTGGGCTGTTTCATACCTGCAGTCTCCTCCCAGGCAGACTGGCTACAGCCTCTGGTCTTATTTTAGATGGGGAAATTTGGCCACAGACACCATAAGTGACACCCTTTCACTGAGCACAGGTTATGTACAGAGATGAGATAAAGAAGTGTTACAAGGGGGAGAGTACCACCTTGTTTATCAGTGAACACTAGGACCTACTTACTTTTCCATTTCAATTCCATCATGAAGACTAATTTAAAATTAACTGTTAGCAAAAAATATAGTTTCTGACAAGGGATTCAAAGTAAATTAAATAAAAACATCAACAAAATGGACCACTGGCATTTCTGCTAGTTTCATTTGACTGAAAAAACAAAACAATTTGCTTAAAACTGTTCTTCTGTAGCCCAGAGTATAATTGTTTATGGATTTTAAAAGAGGATTGTTCACATCATGCAGTCACCGTGGAGAATATGAACTGGACTCCTTTAGGATGAAACTAAACTGGAATATATTCTCCAAAAGCATACTGAAAGTACACTGACTTCAAAAAGGCACTGAGCCCATGGGCTATACAAGGATCAGTCTAAATTAACCTCCCTTTGAAATACGTACAGTGTGGGTGCTGGGTCCTATACGTCAGCTGTTTTGTTTTGCAGATCTACTGCAAGGCTACACTGCCAGCCCATACACAACCCTGAAGGCCATGAAATGTTCTCATCAAATGCTGAACTTCTCTGAAAATCTATGCATAAGGGGGAGAAAAGAAGTTCATAGATATTGTGATTCTGCCCCATGAAGGCAAGTGTAGATGTCTTGGTTCTTTTGAAAATAGGTAGCATCATAGGCAAAACAGACCTGGGCAGTTTTTTGTCTGAAAGAAGCTTTAGAAGATTATTTCATTATTACTTTAGCACAGAAGCACAAAATTGCCACATGAGCACAAGTGAGGTAGAAAGTTACCGTATAAAAATCAAACTCAAGAAGGCATACTCTTTGACTATGCCTATGCTGCTAACCAAAACAGGACAAAGGAGACAGCGTAGGCTCTGGATGGCCCTGGGTATGGATCCTGTTTGACCACAGTGGGTTGTTAGGCCATGCTCACTGCAGCTGCCTGGGATGAGGCTTGGCCATCCCCCGGGGCAGTGTGGGTGAAAAGGCACCAGGACAGGCTCTTTTCATCCTCCATAGTCCTCCACTTCTACTGCAGATGGCTTTTGTGCCCTCCAAACACTTCCTTTGTGCTGCACTCCACAGGATGGAGGTGGATGGGCTGCATCACACCCCACAAAAGGTTTCAGAGGAGCCGAGCTGAAAAACATACAAAATATAACAATTATGTATTAGGACCATAAAAGCAACACATAAAGCCCAATGGAGACATAGACCATTTTCACCTTCACTGTGATTTCATTTTCTATTTCTCCCATGCCTTCCTTCAATCCAAACATCCGCTGCTTTAACAAGTGCAGAGCTGTAAATGTGCCCGAGATAAGAAAAAGAGAGAATTTCAAGTCTTGTGTATTTTACATAATAGGTCTCCTAGAAAGGCATTTTCACATTGTAGTGACTCCATTTTGTTGTTAGTGTTGTCAGTTATGAATATATTATTGTCTGATGTGTTTTTATTTCCTCAGTGATGATTAAAAGACATGGTATTTAAAGAATCTCTATACTGAGTGGGAGGGACTTGAATTAATTGAAGGAGAATGTTTTCTGAGCAAATGAGGAGGGAAGAACATCTGTTTCTGCATTTTGTTTTGCCTCCTCACATTACAAAACATGTTTTGAAGAACTTATTGGGGTGCTGAAAGCTGGAGAATTTTCATCAAGATACTTTGTTTGTGCAGCGCTGGTGTTTCTCAGTTATGTGCACAAGATGAAAGATCATAATATGCCTCTTGCTTAAAACTGTGACCTTTAGTAATTTTGTTAGTGTGGCACAAATATTTTGTTTTCCTTGCTGGCAAAACAAGCAAAAGTGCTTTGCACATGGCCTTACTCTTCACTTTAAAATCAATTCCAGATTCTTCAGACATTTTTGCATAAAATCAGAATATCATCCTAAGCCTTTTCCGTTGCTTCTTATTTTGCTATAATTTTTTTTAAAATCAGTTACAAGAAAAAATGAAAAGGTGTTATATTTTCTATGTTCTGTTCATTAACAATTTACCATTTCCAATTTAGGAGAGATTTTCTCATGCTACCACAAGACATTTACTGTCATGCATAGGGCAAGGACTCAAGCACCTATTTTTACACAGTTTTATATTATGTCAACAGGCTTTATTAAGGTATAGTTTGTGGGTATACCTCCTGATCCCAGGCTCAAAATTTTGGATTTTTATGTGAAGAATACCTCACGGCTCTTACCAGAACTTGAATCTAACAGCACTTCCATGCTTTATCTATTTAAATACCAAATGAAACCTTGTTTTAGAATGTGATTTTATGCAAGAGATCAGTAGCTTTCAAGAAAGTCACACTCTGGCCTGCTCTGCAGACATGCTGAAGCACACTACATTTGCAAGTCCTCAATGACATTCTCTCAATTGCCTCTGTGAAACTGTTTGGATGATACACCTAAACTGATTAGGTCACCATTATGGACATTAACATACTCGAGTGTTTGAAAAGGGCAATAGCAGGGCCCCTTTGGATGCTAATGACAAAAGTCATGTTAGAAAGGATAACGTTGCTTCTAAATTATTTTTTTTTGTACAGTTGAGCTGTTTCTAACAATTAATTTCCCATTTTCTAAAGCTTACTGTTCTTTTATGAGTTGTGTTTAGTAGTTTAGTGATCAGCCAAGGAAAAGCAAATACACGTGTAATTTTGAGGGTAGAGAGAGGGTGATGAATGGATTATTATGGTGCTATTATCACTTGCAAGGATGGAGAAGCTGTGTCTTTCTGTACTCCTTTCCTCTTTATTTCATTTCAGTTGCTTTTAACAATCTGATTTGGTTGGTTTTGAAAAAAAAAAAATTAATATGGAAATAGTTTGATTTCTTTTGGATTTGTAACTACATAATTTAGTGCCATCTCCGTTTACCATAAAAGTTAGTAAAAATTAAGATTTTTCTGTTGGGTGGCAAAGCCTTCTGTCATTTTAAAGGAACTTAAAGAAAATTTGTACAACAGTTTTTTGGGGACTGTACTAAATGACTGCTGTATTGAGAATATAGAGGGCTTCAGTTGCCCAGTTATTATCTGTAAGGAGATGCCACTAGTAGTGTTACTAGTAGTAGCAAAATCACAGTCTGGCTGGAAGGATCTGTATTTTGTTTGCTCCTCCGCAGAAGCTGTTTATTTTTGGGAAAACTGATGCTCCAGTAGGCAGGCTGAGCTGATAAAATAATGCACATGCGCGAGCTTCCATGTTTGCTGAGCTCAGGGAATATGTTATGCTCCGTTCCGCTCAAACAACTTCTGTTACTAATACTAAGTGGTGGAGAAATAATAGAGAAGGGGTAGAAAGAAGATGAGAGAAATACTTTGGACAGGAAAAGAAAGAACAGTTATGGAGGAGACAAGGAAAAAATCATGAGGCTATTTTAAAAAAGTGACTGATGGGTTTCAGGAGAAGGTCGATAGCTGAAAGGCTGTAGCCACAGGTTGTTCATAGACCGATGTCCAAATAGTGAGGTTTGTCCCCATGCTCAATGTCCACTAAGTGCATTGCCTTATTAATGGTCTGTATTACCTTTATATTTCTATTATTGTGAGTATCATTTAATAGTCATATTCATTGAATCATATTGCTGGCTAAGCAATTTACAGCACAGAAGTTGTTATGTGGCAAATACTATCTCTTGTTCAATAGCTGACAGCCTAATTACTATAACTAGGGCATGGGTGGACAGGGCTGCTAAACTGGGCTGGAAATGGGATGGAAGCACAAGCTGGAGCCTGTGATTAAGAAAGATCAATGTCAGGAATGGGAAGGAGCCTTAATGTGCCGGTCTAGGGAGAAAGTGCCTTATGCAGAACTCAGAAAGGAAGCCCAGAAGACAAAGCATCTGTATAGCCTAAGCCTAAGAGGCAAGGCAGAACCCTAACACAGGTTCAGACAAAGGTCGGGGTGCCAGGGATTTTAAATCTAAGGTTAGAGGACAGGAACAGGAGCAGGCAGTGCAGGCTAGGTGGGGACAGACACTTGGGCAGGTATGATGGAAAATGAACCAAGAACTACAGACCAAAGTGCAGCAGGCAGGAACCCAAGTTAGGAATCAAGGAGCAGAACAAGACCTAGAACCAATCTACAAGATGCTGAGAGTCTTATCTATAGCTCATATAGCCCTATAGCCCTCTGAGTCCATTCAGGGCCTTTATTTGGGGCAGGATTCAAATATAGATGCTGCCTCTGAGGTAGCCACCTTGATCCCCTTTATAACCAGCAGGGAAAAATGTGCACCTGATGGGTGCAATTCATCTCTTCCTAAAGCAGATATTTAAAGTAAGACTGATGAATTGCACCCTAGAAGTGTCTATTTCTCTCCATTAATTATGAAGGGGGCCTATAGTAACTAGCTGAGATATATGCTTTTGTTATAAATGGTGGGTGTCTAATGCTGGATGAGATGAGTCCTACAGCCTCAGGTGTCCTAGTCATTCCACCTCACTGCAGCTCTGCCCTATTCAGTTAAGGCCCTGATCCATCAAGCAATTAAATATGTACGTAGGTTTTTGAGAATGAATGTGATTAAATGTTCTGGGGGATTGTAGGCAAGTTGCAGATGAGTAAATGCTTCAATGTGTGAAAAGTGGATCTTGAATTAACTACTTCGTTTGTATTCCAGGAGTCTGCCACTGGTTTTGTAAAAATCTCCGTCTCCCCTGCACTTCAAGCTGCATCCTGTCCCTAATGAAAAATACCATCCCTGCTATCAATACTAGTGTGCAAGCATACACTCAGCTTTCTGGTAGCAATTCAGCAAAATTCAATCACCCACATGTTTGGAAATGTAGTCACCAGAGGGCTGGAAGAGTAGCCAAATGGAATTAATCCCTGAACTTCAGTGAATATTCAGGTATATTTTATGATTTTTCCCTAGTTATATCAGAAACCATGAGGTGAAGTAGTTTAATCAGAGTGTTAGACTGCACAAGATGGGATGCAGCTGATAAGGGGAGCTCCTTATCAGTTAGAGCAGCTGTCACCTAGAAGGAAGGAATACACAAACGGGGTTGAAAACATGATGTTGAAATATTTCATTGTAGAATACTACACATATAATTCATCAGATTTTCATAGTGGATTGATATCATCCACTTTGAATTTAGCAAGAATTTTGATATGCTCTCCCATCTTTGTATCATAACTGGGACATTACAGTCTAGATGGGTAGATCATTAGGTGAGGGAAAACCTGGCTGTATAGGTTCACCATCCATACTTTACCTTGGGTGACTGATCACAAGTGAATCATAGAATCATAGAATGGTTTCGGTTGGAAGGGACCTTAAAGATCATCTAGTTCCAACCTCCCTGCCACGGGCAGGGACACCCTCCACTAGACCACATTGCCCAAAGCCTCATCCAACCTGGCCTTAAACACTTCCAGGGATGGGGCCTCCACAACCTCTCTGGGCAACCTGTTCCAGTGCCTCACCACTCTCACAGGAAAGAATTTCTTTCTAACATCTCATCTAAATCCACCCTCCTTCAGCTTGAACCTATTACCCCTTGTCCTGTCACTACACTCCCTCATAAACAGTCCCTCACCATCTTTCCTGTAGGCCCCCTTCAGATACTGGAAGGCCGCAATTAGATCTCCCCGGAGCCTTCTGTTCACCAGGCTGAACAATCCCAACTCTCTCAGCCTGTCCTCATAGGAGAGGTGCTCCATCCCTCTGATCAGCTTTGTGGCCCTCCTCTGGACTCGCTCCAACAGCTCCATGTCTCTCCTGTACTGGGGCCCCCAGAGCTGGATGCAGTACTCCAGGTGGGGTCTCACAAGCGCAGAGTAGAGGGGCAGGATCACCTCCCTCAACCTGCTGGTCACAGCTCTTTTGATGCAGCCCAGGACACGGTTGGCTTTCTGGGCTGCAAGTGCACACTGCCGGCTCATGTTGAGCTTCTCATCAATCAATACCCCCAAGTCCTTCTCCTCGGGGCTGCTTTCAATCCATTCCTCGCCCAGCCTGTAGTCGTGCTTGGGATTGCGCCAACCCACATTCAGGACCTTGCACTTGGCCTTGTTGAACTTCATGCGGTTCACAGGGGCCCACCTCTCCAGCCTGTCAAGGTCCCTCTGGATGGCATCCCTTCCCTCCAGTGTGTCAAACACACCACACAGCTTGGTGTCATCGGCAAACTTGCTGAGGGTGTACTCGATCCCACTGTCCATGTCGCCAGCAAAGATGTTGAACAGTTCTGGTCCCAGTACTGACCCCTGAGGAACGCCACTCATCACTGATCTCCACTTGGTCATTGAGCTGTTGACCACAACTCTTTGAGTGAGACCATCCAGCCAATTCCTTATCCACTGAGTGGTCCATCCATGGAACCCATGTCTCTCCAATTTAGAGACAAGGATGTCGTGTGGGACAGTGTCAAATGCCTTGCACAAGTCCAGATAGATGAAGTCATTTGCCCTGCCCTTATCCACCAACACTGCAACACCATCATAGAAGGCCACCAAATTTGTCAGGCACAATTTGCCCTTAGTGAAGCCATGTTGGCTGTCACCAATCACCTCCTTATTTTCCATGTGCTTGAGCATAGCCTCCAGGAGGGTCTGCTCCATAATCTTGCCAGGCACAGAGGTGAGACTGACCGGCCTGTAGTTCCCTGGGTCTTCCTTTTTACCCTTCTTAAAAATGGGGATTATGTTCCCCCTCTTCCAATCGGTGGGAACTTCACCGCTTCTAAGCTTCTAAGGGGTCTGTCCCGAGACCAATTTGGAGGAGAAGACAGAAGGCACCCTCATCAAGTTTGCATTTGACACCATTTAGGGGTGTAGTGGCTATTCATGAGGGCAGAGTTGCCGTTCAGATGGACCTGGTGAGCTAGATGATTGTGCTGACAGGAACCTCATGATAATCAACAAGGACAAATGCAGAGTCCTACACCTGGGACAGACTATGTCCCTGCATCAGCACAGGATAGGGACTGATGGACTGGCTGGGTAGCAACTCTGCTGGCAAGCCCCTGAGAGTCCTGGTGGACAGTAAACTGGACATGAGTTCCACCTGCCTATGATGAGGGCTAACAGCATACTTGGCTGTAAAAATAAGACTCTAGCCACTAGATCAAGGGAAGTGCTTAATTGCCTCAGCTTGACACTCATTAGACCGTTTCTGGAGTACTGCATCCAGTTTCGGCCACCTCAGTACAGGAAAGATGTTGATCAACTGGAGCAAGTTCAGGAAAAGCCACCAAGATGGTCGGGGGTGGAGCACTTACCCTGTGAGGGGAGGCTGAGGAAGCTGAGCTTGCTCAGCTTGTTCAAGAGAGGAGGCTTCACGGGACCTTAGGGATTACCAAGGGGACAGAGCCAGGCTCTTTACTGAAGTACACAGTGGGAGAATGAGAGACAGCGCCCATAAATTGAAGCATGAGAATTTCTGATGTGGTGCAAGGAGAATACTTTCATTGGGAGGATAATTAAGCATTGGAGCAGGATGGCCAGAGAGGTTGCAGTATCTATACCCCTGGAGACTTTTAAGAGTGGACAAAGTCCTGAGCAACTTGGTCTGAATTCTGTGTTAACCCTGCTCTGAGCAGGGAGACTAAAGACCTCCTGGCATCCCTTCCAACCTGAGTGATGCTGTGATAAGTGAAGGTGACCTTATCTGTGCTGATTATGAACGTGGGCATAAGGAACCGGTTACCCAAAAAAAGGGAACTAGGTGCAGTACTGCGTTACGGATAGGCTGTAGCCCTTCAGCTGTGTTATAAAGAAGCCGCCTGGTGTGCCTGGGTTGCAGAAACAATCTGCCCAAGCCTAAGAGTGAATTCGACTGGCTTAAAAAGCAGAATCAGGAGAAAACAGCAGATGTCTCCTTGAAGAGGGTTCCCTGCCATTTTTTCCAGGTTTGATATTTCAGGGTCACAGGTGACACTGTCACTGATTATTTTAATATTGATGGTGTTACTTCAGATTATGTTATACATAATAGATGTACCTTTTAGGGCATCTTTTAATATTTTGGTACTTGTTTAGCTTATGTAAAAGGCCTAGTGTTCAATGCTGGTTTTAACTTGGCTTTATCAGACTATAGGTCTCTGTGAAAATTTTACTGGAAAATGTAAAAGCACAATTAAACTAATGCTGTGAGTAAAGAAAACAATAATTCATAATTTCACACTTTGTAAATATGGATTTTTTGGCCATCAAAATTATACACACCTCCGCAATGTGGTATGTCGTGGTAACATAATAAACATGTATATTACTTTGAAGTTTTAATATTCTTTTTGAGATATACAGCACCTTTTAAAATTTTATTTATAACTGGAATATAGCATACAAACAATGTAAAGCTTTCAAAGCTGGATTCATTGCAGATATTAAAATACAGTCATAATTACGCTTTTCACCATCCATTTGAGGTGACCTGTTATTTGGCACTTTTGGGATGGAAAGATTCCTGTTCAATTCATGGAACGTTTTCAGCCATAGTGGTCCTAGTATGTAGCAACAGTTTTATGTAGACACAGACACATAATACTTATGGAAATACTGGAATGGAGTACCATGAAAATTAATATTCTGCTTTTTCCCTGTAGACGTCTTGAATGAGAGACTTTATATTATTTTTACAGAAACTTGATATGAACCTATATATATATTAAATATCACATTCACTTTATTTGCAGTATGTTTTAGCACAATGCCAACATCTTACACACAATACAATATTTATTTTATGCAAAGAGTAGTTATGATAATTCACATTTTTAGTACACCACGTGTATTTAAAATATCCATACTGCACAAGATCTTATTACGGTAATATACGTGGTATATGGTACTGTTTTTTTCTGTAAAAAAAATATAATTTCAGAAAACTCCTGGCAAGATTGTCTGCTTTTTTGCTCTTGAAATCAGTTTTGTATTATGCATTTTGTTGCCTAAATATGTTGTAAGGGATTTTAAAGTGTTCTGTACAGGCTTAGTTTTGTTCCCAGTGAAGTGGATGGTAAGAATTTGACACAGCTGTAGTGCTTATGCTTGGCAAAGCCACGAGTAAGTGAACATTAATTTCTACTGGTTTCATTACAGTAGCACATCAAGGTCACTCCTGAAACCAACCCCCATTCTGATGGTCTCTGTTCAAATACCTGGGAAGAATTAGTCCCAACTCAAATTGCTTACGACACCGGCAGAGTAGACAGGGGAAGAAAATCACATTCTGCCTGCTCAGATCCCAGCGTGGACCCCCATGTCGTTTCCCCAGCATCATGTCCTCACTGCCAAATCAGAAATTATTCACAGAATATCACTGACTGCAGGTAATACTTTACCCTGCATCTAGGTATTGTGTTATTTATGCATTTCTACGTTCCTAACCGTACAGGATTCAAGAGAAGATATTAAAATCCCTTAAAAGATCTAGCATTTAGCACGTCTAAGCATCTTAGAGCTTATGTCTTATGCCTGAAGATTCACTGTTGTTTGTTCCACAGCACTAGGAACATGTCATAATACTTTTGGAAAGGTGGAATATCCTTTCTTTCCTGCTAGCTCTGCAAGGCTGTGAAATACAGGTTCCCACACTTGTATACACAGCAGAAATGAAATCAGCATCTCAGGCTGATGGCAGTTTCTGTTTACAATGGCTAAAGTAACCAGGCTAATGAAAGCAGGACGATGGGAATAGAAACAATATGATGAAAATTAAGAAATGGTTCTGTGGTTAGCTGATTTTAATGGCTTTCTGATGCTACCCAGATATTTGGAATATAATTTTTTAGCTTGGGAAAGTGAAAGATACATAGTGGAACCTTAAATAATTTGATCCTTAGGACAGATAACATTTTTTATTCTTTATACATTGTGCCTAGCAGAGAGGCTGCTATGCCAAGGTAAAAGGACCAGTCGTCACCACCACCAATAATAATAACAATAACTTTGCATTTATATAATTTAGCTATTATCACCTGGCTTCACCTCAGCTGTTTGGTCTCTGCATATGATTATATATAATTTTTCTTTTTACACATCAGAACATAATTATGGTGACTGTTTGTAGACAAGATTTTCGTCTAGCCTTTAACAGCCTCATAAAACCCCTTTTAGACTCAGCATTTCAAAAACAGCTACTGTGTTACGATGGTTTTATAAAAATAAAAATAGTTTAGTAAATTCTAGGTAAAACTTCAGTTTCCTCCATAATTGCATGCCCTTTCATCTTCCCTCCCTACCAATCTCTGGGTTGTCAAACTTCAGTTCTTGCTGCTGACTGCATTTTCTAGGTCTCACAACAAGTCATAAAGGAAAATTAGCTATTTTTCACCACTGGTTCCTGACTTCTTGTTTTTATCACCATCACTATTAAGAAAACTCTTGGAAATTGATTATCAAACCATAGCTTCTGAGTGACTACCATTTCATAGAAGTCATGACCAGAAATGTGGCCATAAGGAAATAGGAAAGGGAGATTGTTTGGTCAAGTTTGTCATTTTAGATACGTAGATTTGAAGTATGTATTATTCAGGATAAGCTGCAGAAGGTTCTGCAGAGAAGCACTTTGCTCCTCTCTCTCCAAAACATCAGTGTCCAAATTTTCTACTACTTCTGTCAATAATCTCTCCCTTGGAAGAGGATTGAGTCAAAGGATGCTGAAAGGAAAAGCAGTTTTCTCAGTAGCAGAGTATTTATCTTCCCTTTGAAAAGACAGACAGTGGTATAATTTTGACCCCTTTCATATTGGCATCTGTCCTGCGTATTCATTGCCTTTTTTTGTAAACGAATGATGCTGCAGCATCAAAAGGAATTGCTCGATATTTGTTCAGTGCCTTAAAGATGCACAGGTAACGCTGTTTTGTTTTTAAAAATGTGATTCTACCAAAAGGAAATAATGAAAGAGGGCTTGACAGTGATTCTGCTTGAATAGTGCATATGTCTGAATATCCAAATAGTTCAACCAGACATATTTCTGAAATCTAATCCTTGATCTTTTCCTGAAGTTTGAGGGATTCCCACATTCTTGTCATTCCCCTAGGGTTTTTCTTGGGGTTTTTTCGTGCTTTTAAAATTTTTATTTAATCTTTTTTTTTTCTTCCCCCAGCACAACATCAAATACTTTTTCTATGTTGCCATAAATATGAACTTCATTATTTCTTCTTTTATAAGGTAACTTTTTGGATTTGGTTTCCATTTTATTTTGTTTTCCAATTGTCTTTGGTAACAAACATAGGAAATTTCAGTAGAAATCCAAGTAGTCCTGTTCTCTATTATGTGTCTGGTATGTCTGATTTGTTATTTCAAAGATGACTTCAAAATGGACATCATGCAGTGTAGATTACTCTCTCTTACTTTGTGTGCTGTTGTCATCCAGAAAGAGAAAAGCTGCCAAAAGTAGGGGAAAATGGGGATTTCATTGGCAAGATTTCCTTTTTCATTGCAGCTCCAGCACCGCTGACCCGTGCTACGCTCCCTATCTACCAGCGTTCTTGCTGATTCTTTGAAACAAACGGGAATTCCAGACAGAAGCAAATCATTTCCATATTGTCAGCAGATGAAATGAATCTTTCCATTAAATTGTATGTTTATTTTGGAGTTTGAAAGGGCTTTTATTGTAGTTGTTGTTATTGTTTTTAATCTACTAGAAGATTAATTTGCTTTAGAACTGTTACATTAATCCCAATTCTGAACCCCTTAACTCATATTTAATTTGAAAATATCATATACGGTTAATTAAATTTTGTTTTGAGTTCTTTGGAAATAAACTTCTTGTTATTGATGATGTCATTAGTGCCAGGAGATATGCGTTTCCTGTGAAGGGCTGTAATAACCCACTGGGATTTTTTTCCTTTTTTGCAGTCCCTGCATGATAAATTAATAATTCAGATAATTTGTTTATAAACTAGGCTGTAGGGGGACATTGCTGAACACTACAAATAAGTTTTTGATGTAGTTATAAAATTATTTCCTATGCTATTTATCATTTCTTAAACCAGACACTGTTGATGAATATTCAACATCTGCATAAAGCACAGGAAAACCTTTTTAATCAGCGCTAATACTGAAGCGTGAATTTTCTAATCAGCATAACTGGTGTGTGGTGTGGGAACCTATAGGGCTGGCGAATTTTTCAGATTAGGGACTGTTAATGGATGGAAGAAGGACAGGCGCTGGCAGCCAGGCAAAGCTCTCATTCCTTTTTAGCACTTCTCTGGCATCCAGGAATGAAATCAAGCCACGGGGAAAGGAGTTGGCTTGCAGGGCACAGGCTGCCATCCACCATGGCCCCGGGCTCCCTTTGGATAGCAGGCTTGTGTCAGCCTCTGTTTCAATGAGCTTTGACCCAAACAGACCAGCTTCTTTATCACTTCTGGATTTGCAGTTTAACAAAACGGTGTGTAGTGTGAGGCAGCTCCGTGGATTTAAATGTATGACCCAACAATGAAATCCAAGTTGTTCATGGTTCTCTTGAACTATACCTCATCCACTCATGCACTTGTTTTCATGGACCATAATTATGCAATTAGATTTGATGTAATTTCACACTGCATTTTCTCTGTCAAAAACAAGTGCTTATTTTGTCAGGCTACAAAGTGGCTGGTGCTCACAATGAATTGGGAGAGGGTATGAGGAACGTCTTTCTCATCATTCCACCTGAGTTAACTAGATGATGTTAAAGACTGGTCTTTCCTTCTGTCATTTTTTTTTTTCTTCTTAAAAACAGAACTCTGTTGTCACTACAGTTTTTTTCCTCCTGCTGATTTCAGAAGGCAGCTTCTCTCTGTAGCAAAGACAAAGCTTTAGGATGCAGCGGTTCTGCTGTCTCTGTTCCCACAGGACCCAGGCTCTTCCTTGTCTGAACAGTGAGCAGAGCAGCGGTCCAGAGATTACAGCACTGCAGATGAAGCTGTCTACCCCAGCCCTGCTGGGGAGTCCCTCTCCCGCGTTGGGCGTGCAGAATGGAAAGTTCATACTCTCAGAGCTGTTTTCACAATCTGACAAACAAGGTGCTCCTGAAAGTGGATCTGTCCTAGTATTGGACTGCAGACTGAGGCATGGATACGCTACTCATGCAGCCACCGCTGGCAGTGAGGAAACAGCTGGCAAGAGAGGACTGGGGTAGGGCAAGAAGGGATGGAAAATTCCTTTCTCAGACCTTGTCTACCAGAACCCTTAGAAAACCACGTTACAAAGAAATGTGGCGGATCTGCTTGCTGAGCCTGTATAATGCCCACTATACATGTAACCTCTAACTGTAGATT
Organism: Grus americana; assembly: GCF_028858705.1. Classification (NCBI taxonomy): domain Eukaryota; kingdom Metazoa; phylum Chordata; class Aves; order Gruiformes; family Gruidae; genus Grus; species Grus americana. Next base: position 29,278,627 of record NC_072852.1, on the reverse strand, counting down.
GTGGTCATCATAACACAATCAGTCCTCGTATTTATTTTTATTTTTATGCTATGGCAAGAGATACATCATCTGGAGCACCATAAACTACACCTGCTGAAAACCATTCTGAGCTTAGGCCAAATCTAATATAAGCAAGCACAGCTCAATTAAAGTCACGCTTGCTTACACCTGTAGTGAATTTGATACTGGGTGTATGCATTGACTTGTACTAAATATGTTGTCTGAAATGATTAAGCACTATCCCAGTCCATAGCAAACCTCTGAAGCCTATTCAAGTTAGGTGATTTATGATAATTTTCATTGCAATTGTTCTTTTCTGTGCTTGTCTGTAGCATCTGCAATACACTCTCAGAATCTTTCAGGTTAATCTGTTTCCATAAAAGCTCTACCTGTGCTTCTGTGACCGCAGCTCACTTTTAGAATAAACCGCAGAAGCTTTATACCAGCTAGCAAAAGTACTGGTGGCAGGACAGTTTCAGCAGCAAGGAGCTGAGTGTGGGCAGCAGAAGCTGCTGGAGAAGCAAATTAAATGCTTAGGTGGTTAAACGAAGCTCCATGTGGCCGTGGCTGGCTGTTGACACTTCCACTCGAACAGATTTCAAGTTAACTCTGGTGTGTCCTCAAGAGCAGCAGTCACCGCAGTGACGGCAGCATAGACATCCCAGGAAGGAAGCAAATAAATTCTCAGCTGATGAGGCTAACTTTTAGCAAATTCATCTTCTATTTTATCAACATGATATATAAAATATGATTCCAGAATTTTATGTTGTTTCATGTACATTTACTTGGTTATTTTGTGAAAAGAAACATATAAAATACCTAATCATCTTAAGTCATTATACAGCGCTTACATAATCACATTAACTGCTTATGAAATGACTACATCGCAATATCATTTTAAAGGTAAGGCAATTTAAGAATGGTCTATAAATTGTACACACTGCTGCCTGCATTAATGCTACTTCATATAGAAATGCATGTTATTTCAGTTGGAAAACACACTTGGAAATAAAGTCGGAAAGATCACAACAAATTGGAAAGACATGTTAAATTATCATTTAATCTGTTGTTTCATAAAAACTACTTCATTAATAAATATGAAAAAATAACAGCAGAAAAAATAGGACCTCTGGTCCATTTAATCCTACTTGGAAACCACTTTCAGACTTTGTCAAAGCATTGGCACAAATACAAGGCTAGTCTGTCTTCAGCACTGCTTATCCTGCCCATACACACAGATATGAGATACGATACAGATATTAGAATGGAAAAAACTATTTGCAATAAAAAGATTTGGTATAGGAAGAGCTTGGTTTTATTGCTGGTATTTTTTGGTGAAGTGCTTTGCTTGCACTAGACATGAAGCCCAGGGAGATAAAACCAGCACTAGATGAAACCTTTCAATTTAACCCCCTGAGTCTGTTGGTGCAGATTTAAATACGAAATCTGAATGTTTCAATGGTGGAATGTCCATGTATTTACACCATTCACCTTGTAGTCATGGGATCTGATTCTTTTTTTGCATTTTATTGGCAGTTATGCTTGAAAAATAATGGAAATAGCCAGATAAAAAAAGAATCGTTTAGCTGAAGGGATATGTCAATGACTTGAGAATTAAAATTGAATCAAATCTTAGAAACCACACCAAATATATATGACCATCTCTATTCATGTAATGTTGCTTACTGCAGCTAAGTCTTTCACAATCTCTCTTTTTTTTTTTTTTTTTTTTTTGTCTGGAAAGTAAAAGCTTAGGTCCTCACTTCTTTTATGCTGAGGCAAACTTCTTTCATCTTCCAGACATTTCCAAGAATAGATCCATATATGATAATAGTCTAACCAATATACTGAAAATAATATAATCAGGTCTATTCTTTTGTTAATTATTTCTCTACATTTTGTTTTTACAATGCTGAGACATTATATTCTGAATTACCAAGAAATGCCATATAAAATATCAAGCCTTTCCAACACAATAAGCTTCTTGTAATGATCTCATTGTATCTTCTAGGAGGTATTTGTCTACCTCATAAAATCATCACGTAACTACACAATTGGCAGCTTCTGTTCAGCAGAAGCAGCAGACTACAATAGCAGGTCAAGGCTTACACATACTGGCAGAGCTTTGTGGGTAAGTTTGCAATTCTTCTGACTTCCCATTACTAAAAAATCACTTGCCATGATGTTTCCAGGCTTCATATTTTGCGTTTATGAGCTACACAATAAGCTAAATAAAAGTCATGTATACTTGGAGGTAATATCTTAATAAACTATTGTAACCACTCCATACATGGTATTAGTCAAATAGTCTATACTCTCCTGACTGTGTTGTGGCTAGCCCCCGTGAATGCTTCTTTGAGCTGAGATCTTCACAGCGTTGCCTCCATATGTGCACTTTAAGCACGTTATTTTATCTCTGGCTTCTCTGATCCTTTTAAACTCCTGTTCTTCTCAAATGTTCTTCTTTACATGTCATGAATTCATCACTGCAACATTTTTTCCCTTTTTTATGAATTATCTTTAATAGCTTGAGAGTCAGCTTAAGCTCAGGATTTGCTTTGCAATCAATGAGATATTGCAGACTGATTATTGAGTAATAATTGTTCCTCAATAGCCATGACAAGAATAATCCATTGTACAAGTTCCAGCATTTGGCTCATCTATCCTCTCAGAATCGCTGAAGGATAAGGGCACCAACCAGGTAACAGAGGTGTGAATAATGACTGCAGCTAATGAGACATACCACAAAAACCAGGACTTTTCCAAATATTTTACTGTTATTACCCAATCAGAATACAGAGGATTTTTTGGTATGGAAATGTTTCATAAGCATAAACTATCAATCAGGGAGGGCAGAGTATCCCTCCCTTCTAACTGCCTGAGACAATCCTTTTGGGAGCCTTTCCGTATGTTTTCTCAGTGCATAGGCAGTATACAGTGGAGCTATTTTTTCCCCCAGAAATTAGCTGTGTTTTCACAATTTGGAAATGTTTCTAGAAAATTATTACTCAGATAGACACTGATCTATATTGCATTTTGAATAGGGAATGATTTTTTGAGTTAGCATTATTGCAGTTTTTTATGATATAGTTGTTCTGCACTTCTTTCACAGCAAGAATCTAATAATATAATGTGTGTTCTGAAGAACACATTAAAATGACATTATGCGATCAGAATGCCAATTATAGTATGACTAAAGACTAGCTATCAAGCTACAGAAAGTCAGTAATTGTGCTGATATAAACATAATGTTTATATGTCTCGAGTAGAAAAGAATGAATCCCATTTTATTACTCACATACGATTATTGACAAAACACTTAGGGATACATTTTCAAAGTGTTGTATGGGTTTTTAGCTGCATGACTCCCATTTAAGTCAATAAGAGTCACATAGTTAAAACCCCATGCAACATTTTGAAAAATTACCACAGAGAAGCCTCTCTTTTATTGCTTAGCTGCGCAAATAATTTTATTCTCTAGTAGTTCTTCCACGTGGCAAACTAGTAGTGTTGGCTGTCAGCAGTCTCCTTAAAAAAACCCCATCTACAGGCCTCTAAATATGCTGGTCTATTTATATGCAGATTTCAAAAAATAATAACATGATTCGTACTTCTATTGTTCCTTTCATCAGGTTATAGCCCAGTGCTTTAAAGCTATTAGTTAATTATGCCTCACATCACTCCTCCAGGTAGGTACACTAGTAGCTGCCACCTTTGGTGGCTCGCCCGAGGAGACAAGGTGAGTCAGTGGAAGAACAAAGAATTGAACCAGCGCAGCTCCAGATCCTTGGTCCCTTGTTCCAGCTACGAAATACTCCCAATCCACAAAGATTCAGCATTCAATAGTATGTAATGCATATGAAATGCTAACATTAATTGGAAATGGCACAGGAGTGACCTCACTTCAGTCTACTGAGGTCTGATATTGCTTCTTTTCACTCATTAATTCATTAATTAGTTTAAAAGGGCTAATGGAAAACAAAAATATTCCATTTGCCAGGGTAGATCGCTGCTGAATATTTATATTATTTTTTATTATTCATATGGAATCATAAGTGCTTAACAGACAAGTCATTGTGGGTTTTTTTGTTGTTGAGATAAACATAAGCCAGAATCTTTAGAGCGCATCAGTTTAAAGGACTGATGGGATCTTCACTATGATTTGACTTTGCAAGGCTAAAGAAGCTCTAAGAAACCAGTTTTATGATCAGTTTAGTAGACTGACAGCCATCACAGCTCAAACACTTTCATTATATATTGGTGGCCTCAGCAACTTGCAGCAACAGTGGAATGATATCATATGAAATCTTTATGCTTATTTTAGTTCTCTCTTAGGCAAAGGAAGAGATTTTAACGTGCTCTCTGTTTAAGTAAAGCAGCGCATGATTAAATTAGTGATCAATATTGGTACCTATACATAGAAACAATAATTAATGTTTTTATGTAAATACTTGAGAAATTGAAGAAGTTTAAATACTTTGCCATTAGCTAGGATATTAAATTCATCGGTCTGAAGTTTTGTTTTTAGAGCTTTTTGGTGAGATATATGTATATATTGTATTATGCCTTCAATAAGGATGTTTTAGGTTCATTTCAGCTCTCCAAACTCATAGCCTTCCCTGGATGAAAGAGAATTAACTTTGTCTGGCAGATACCAGTTTATTCTTCTGCATTAAGATGCATTCAGGTTCCCATAAGCTGTTAATAAACATTTATTAATAGAAATGTTAGCCACACCCAGGTTTCCTTAGAATAGGGACTATAAGTTAGTGCAGAGTAAAAGTCTTAATGATTCAGAGTTTTCACAAAATAAAACTAGAATTCATTAAGATTCCCTTTACAATCCCGATATATTTCATTTAAAAGCAATAGATATTTTTCTTATTTCACTGAGGTGGTATTATCATGCACTAAGACAAAAACTGTTTTTCCTAGTCGATTGTACCCTTGTGCCTTTGTTACTTGTATTTCTATCGACATTGAGTGCATTAACCATTGTTAAATGATTGATAAAAATTGTTAAATAAGGCAAACACTATATTCAGTGTAGTGTAATGAGGCCTATCAAGCAGGAGAAATACTTCTCATCATGATATTAAAATTAAATGTAGCATTTTAAAAATTCTTGACATAAATAAAGAAGTTATTTATCTGGACCAGTGCTTTTTCTGTAAGCCCAGTGTTCTGTATAAGTCATTGCCAAAGCATGTATTTTATTCTGTAGAATACTTTAATTTTCTTCTTCTCAAATACATTTTGAACTTGCAGTCGTTAACTCTAACATAATTCACAATTGCATGGCCTTTTCTATCTATGGCTGAAACAGTTATCGTATTCTTATTTTGCCTGCGGCTTTGCATCTCCGTTAGAATGTTGTGAGGGTTTGTTTTGGTTTTGGTTTTTTTTCACATGAAATGTGATACATCCACTCATATTTAATTGCCTATGGTAAACACAGTGTTATTTCTGACTACATTAAAATATTGATTTTAGCAGATGTCTCTATGTGCACAGTTACCCACATGCCCTCCCCCTCCCCCCCGGTTCCAATCCGGGACATTCCCAAGCAAGCTACAGCAGTCTATCACGCCGGTGCGCCTGAGGCACGCAGTACCTGTAACCACCAGGTTACGAGGCAATGACGGAGACAGTGTCACATCCAGTTGTCTTTGGTTCCTTTTCCTGATGACAAGCTAGTCATGCAGGGCCGGATCCTCTGAAATTAGTTTCCGTTAAGCCTCAGAAGCAGACTTTTGGACCAGTATCTAAATACCTGCCTACTGTAATTACACACCCAGTATAAGGTCTATGTGTAAATACCATTGAGTGTTTTTTTTATTTTAAATCCATGCTTTTGATCTTTTTAATGATGTTGCCTTACTCTTTTGAAACTGACCTTAAATATCAAATTATCTGTCATACCTTGTTGAGACTTACTTGATTTGCTTTTCACAGAAACTTTCATTTTAATGTAATTGTTAATGTTTCCTGTTTTGTTAGATAATTTTCTCTGGTTTCAATACATTTATTAAGTTTTAAGTTGTTAAAAATATTCCTTCAAATGTTGATATAAGACCATGGATCAGCAGTTACTTTTCTTAGGTGCTGGACTATGGAATAGAAATCATCTGTAAAAGTAAAGAAGATGTGTTATTAGCAATGTCTTTGAAAATCTGAAATTCTCTTCTACCCTACCTTTCATAACTCTTTTCCATGCTACCTGTTCTCCTTCTTCTCAGGGAAGTCTCTCAACTGCTTTTTTTTCTTTTGGTAGTTCCTTCTTCTCGGCTTGTGACAGATAATACTTCAAAATTGTGATCTTTATAAATTCTTATTTCCTTCTTAGTCCCTTTTCTCATTTAATGTGATCTTATTTCCTGAGAGAATTTCAACTACATAGAAAGGCAGATGGTTCACAAATTCCTTTTCTTGTGGTTGATTTCCATTCACTCTTACAGAGGAGCCTATTTATTTCACATCTCCTCTTTGTTGCTGTTCATATGAAGGCACAATCCAATGAAGATGAGGTATTTAACTGAAAAAATGGCAACAAACTAAAACCAAAACTGTATGGGATCTTTTGCTGTCACAGACCAATCTATATTCATAATTCCAAACCACCCAGGGACACCTAAGAAACATAGCTGCAAGTAGTTATCATAGCATGTCCCAACAGGAGCTTACCATGCCAAAAGCAAGGGTTCCTCTCTTCTTTCTGTGTGTAAATTACTCGCCTAATCTTATCTAACGACTTCCAAATCTGTAATGTATTTAACTTCACTGAAACTTTATGAAACACACATCCTATAATTCAACTAAGGTTCAGTGAGATTAATTGGTTTAGGAAAGGCCACATAGGAAGATGATGGTGGAGAGAGTAGCTGATCATAAATCCTTTAATTAACAAGGTATAATAATATATATATTCTCTGTTCATAATTGCATATACACAGCAGGCCTGCAATCTAATTTTCTTTTTTGGTTCTGAGGAGGGGTTTTTTTTTTAGACATTAACAAAAGCCATTTAAGGCAAAAAAACTAAGACAGCAGTGATGTTTAGTTGTTTTCAGGGTCATGCAGAAGAAGATGCAAATTTTTTCAGGACTGAAGATTTTGAGCTTAAATTTGTAGTGCTTTTATGCATCTGGACCTCAATAATTTAAGAATTTAATTTCAATTTTCAAAGTAGGAAAAAACAAAACCTGTAAGAGCCTAAGACCTTTTTGGCTTTCAGCAAATTTTAATACCACATTCACAAACATCATCATTATATTCAAAGTTATCTCATCATCTTGCAGGCAGAAGACAAAAGTGTTTTGGGAAACCCACTCTAGGTAATGAGGAAATGCTTATCTCTACCTGCAACCTAGGACTTATAGCCCTGAACCTTCTCCATGTATGATATGCATGTTCTTACGAAACAATCTTTGGAAGTGTACAACCCAAGGATGGTCAGTTCTGTTTTCAATAGTAATGGTTGTGCAGTGGTATATTTAAATTAGAGAAGTAATTTAAAGAAGTGGGAGCATGAAAGAAATATAAACCTCATTTTTCCCAGGTGAATGTCATAGTCATACTTATCCAAACCAATGCTTTTTCTAATGCAATTAATATTTTATTCTGTTTATACTTCAGCAGGATGAAATTAAAGTTCAATTTTCATATGTCTTATCCTTTCACATAGACTCATCTTGGTGGATAGGCATTTTTCTAGGGGTTGTAGGTTCATATTCCTACAGAGGACAGAATTACTACAGTAGATTTCTACAGTCATAAAACTTCGATTTAAATAATCTATTTTGTATTGTTTTGAATTCACCTTTGCTTATTTATCTTCCCATAAAAAGACTGATTCTTAATGTTTGGCAAACATTAAAATACATTGTTGGAGCAGGTTTTGTATTTGATACTTCTCTTTGCTAGATAGTTATATGAAATCTTTGCACATTTATTTGAGAAAATTTACTGTTAATATGCTTTTATGCTAATTTTAATAGATATTTCCACTGTGTTAGCATACGGTGGTTGCTATATATATATTTTTTTTCTTTGGTTCAACTGGATGAATATCATGTCTTTATACTTGATTTCTTCAGAAAAGACTATTCTTTTAATGAAGCACAAATACTGATCATATTTTTAAATTTAAGTAAAAAAAGAATTAACTTTCTTCTAAATAAGGAATGCATAAATTTATCTAACAAGCTTGCATTTTAGTTTGCTATGTTAAGCCACCTGTAGCCCTCCCTCAGTCACTAGGTCATTTTTGTCCAGGCACCTTTTGTTATGTGGGAAGAAGCTCTACAAAGACAATATACACACTTTAAGAGTATGCAGCGATTATTTATTGGTTAATACACACAGCAGAGAGCTCGGCACTACATGTGACTGGGCTAAGGTGTAGTACACTCACCCTCTCTCCTTCTTTCCTCAAGATACCTGATGAGTACCTGGAGGTCCATCAGGTAGAGAAGCAGAGGCCTGCATTGCTCCGTGGAAGGAGCTGCTCCTCAGTGTTGCTGCATTGCTGACTTCCCGTTATTTGCTTTTTGTCTTAGGGTTTTTTACCTTTCCACGTCAGTATTTTTCTTCTTGAATCCTTGAGCTGCTATCACCATCTCAAGAGTTTCAATTCTGTCTGCGTTTCTACTTTTCTTATCTTTTATCGGTTTACCTCATGGATTTTCTCACACCTTAAGCAACCATTTTCTCAGTAAACCTGAACCACGGTCACAGAGTTGTGCTGCTGGATCACAGAAGGCTGAACCCGTGAGTCAAGAGTTACAGACTTATCTAGAGAGGGGGATTGAACCACTTCTTTTCGCCCTCATAATCACTGGGATTTTAGAATTAGTAGATCTCATCCTCCTGCACCTGGTTTTTAACAATAGACTGGAGAAAGAAAACAAATCTTTATAATTTTTTCAACTCCTAACCAGTTTGTCACCTTTCGGTGAGCTAGTAATTGAACCAATTTGACTGAAATGAAGAAAATATTCTCTGTGCAACCGTGAAAGATTCTACTGCTGCCAACAGCTGGTTTTCATTTCAACAGACTCTGCGTCCAGTTGCCTTCGTAGTGATTTCCACCATTCAATACTTCAGGATTGAATCTATAGCTGATATAATTTTATTACTTACTTGAACAGATTGTCATAGATGGCATATTCAGTATTGGTCAAAACACATTAACTAATGTTTTAAGTTGAGACTCCTATTTACATTTTAAAATATACTTTCTTAAAAATTATAAATAATTTTTCAGCCAGTCTTGTAATGCTCTAGGAAAGGAGCTATTGAATCACACTGGGATGGCAACAGAGACAGTGCCCTCCTTGCTACCATTACCACAACAGCCTGTTGTATTAAACATATTGTGAGAACTCTGAGGCTATAAAGGTACTTGTAAATTAAAGATGTTGGGAGCATACTTTGGCACCAAGTTGATGAAGTATGTTAAGTGTCCCTACTATCAAACTCTCTTAGCTTTTAAAACAGGATGGCTGCGTTCAAGCTGCCTCTTGTGAATAGTCTGTGAGTAGCGCTAACTCCCTAACTATGCCTGGCAAACGTTTCCAAAAGCAAGTTCTAGCTGGCCAGGGCCAAAATTGTGCTGAGGCCAGTTAAACAATATGGATGATGAAGTTTCAGTGCCCAGGAATGTTTAATTTAATCGCGCAAACATCATCTTACTGGATCAAGGCCTGAAAGTGGTATGGGAAATGTATAGTTTGTGAATCCTGTACAGGATTGCACGTATGCTGCGTGGCACCGAATTGCTCAAACCCTTGGATGCTTACAGATAGTAGATGAAAGGACATTTTAAAGGTTTTATAAACTTTAGTTTTATGCATATTAGAGGAAAATGCAGGGTTAGGTATGTTCTGGGTATGTATACATTTGCAATAAAGATTTTCATTGGAGTTGCTCTCACTTAGCTTGAGCCCTGTAAATGGACTAATCCAAATGAGTCTCAACTTTGAGTAAATATCCCCACTGTCCACATGGTTGTTCAGTGTCCCTTTTCTAGCAAACAGCCCTGGTTTTTTCCCCAGGTGGCAATCAAAAACAGTAGAAGACCCATACATTCGTGAACAAAAATATGGTGGGAATGGCACCGGTAACTTCTAGTACTGGTAATCTACAGCACAGAAATAAGTTTAACTGTTGCACATGGCAGGCAGGAGACTGCTGACAGCAGCCATTCAGCAGAGCTCTTGGGGCAGGCTAAGTGAGGTCAGGGCAAGATTTTCTTTGGGCTTGATGTTGAATGCATGCACAATTTTAATAGTAAGCACAGACTCCATCTCACTCGTGCCTAAGATAAATGCTTTAGTCCTTTAGACTTTGAAATGCCACTCTTATTTTTAAAAATGAAGTTTAGACTTTTAAGTCAGTGAGGTATTTTCAAAATTTTTATGTAAGAAAGAAAGGTATACAACCAAAAAATGCCAGACAGTTCAGTGTTGTCTAAGGAATGAGTGACAGTAGAATAAACTTCATAAAGGAAAGATTATTTTTGTTCAAGAGCAGAAGTCTATATATACAGAATTACATGTGTACACAAGATAATGAGACTTATGACATACCAGTCATCTAAAGAGAGGACATATACCTAATATGGAAGTCATTGAACTACATAAAAGTAACAGCTTAGAATTGTAAGATATCCAAGTAAAGGTTACAAAAATCTTTGGATCTATCAAAACAGAATAGATCCACAACTGGAATGCAGATTCTGTGTCATGAGTGTCTGACCTGTGTCATGGTCACTTGTACATTTGAAAGAATAGATTTGTCTTCAACTGAGGAAAGAGAATAGGATGAGCACAATTCATCTGCTGCGGTTTTCTAACAACGTACCCTTTTTTCAGAAGAAATTCCAAGATTGCTGCAAATCAAACCAACATTGTACAACCAATCCTATGGCATTGTCATTGCCTTTCACATCTGTAACCCTACTCTAAAAATGCCCTCTATTAAAGGGTAGGCAGTACTCCTGCAGGCTTTTGGATGGACATAGTACAGCTAAGTGGATCTAAAGTGCTCCTGAATGAGCAAGAAGGACAAGAACCTCTGGAGCTGAGTAAACAGCAGGTACTTGCTGAGCTAATAGCATGTAAGCATCCCCACAAAATTATCATTGTAGTTCAAAGAATGAGAACAGCAGTGATATGCTACACAATGCTTAGAAGAAACAAGACATTCTCCTGAAAGCTTACTCATTTCTGTTCTCATACTACTACTTGTTAGCTAAATAATGACTTTTGTAATTATTTTAAAATTGTATTTATTAAATACATTTAGAGAAATCCTCTATTAAGCAAAGAGTGCTAAAAATGATTCAGTCTTATTGCAGTTGTGGTCATGAGCTACAGAGATTGGAAAGGAACTGTCAGCTGCCTTTTCCTGGAGGTCCTCATTCAGTATAAATTTCCAGTAAGTATACATAAGCTGAAGTATCTGTTTGCTAATCTGTAATTATCTTCATATATTTATTTGGCTAGGATTGGCTTAGGTGCAAAACACAAATAGTCTCAAGGTGTCAGAGCTATCCTGTTGTTTGAATACCTTGCCTTTTATTTTCTTCTTCTTCAAGAAAAAAAAAAAAGAAATTAAAATCCTCTTTTCATTCACAGATTATAAGCCTCTCTGACAGGAATCCTGACAAGAGAAACCCAGAGTGGTTCTCCTGTTGATCTAACCATCAATTGCTGCCAGGATTGCCAGCAACAAAGCAGCAATTGTGTTTTGCAAAGGTTTTTTTTTTTTTCCAATTTTGTATTTTGTTTGGGCACTTGGACTGTTGGAACTTTTACTCATACAAGGTATAACTTGTACAAGATTCAGGAGCCTGTATATGCAATAAAATACATCTAACCAAAGATCTAGGAAAAAATTAAAAACTTGAAGTATGTGTACCAGGAATATCTGTGGTTTATTTGCTTGGAGTATACTGCAGCAGTGCCCTAAGTGAACACTGTCCTTTTAAGCAAAGACGTCACATTATTACTACTACACGATTATGCATGTTAAATTTAGGAGTGAGAGGAATGATGCCATGCTGACAGAAGATGAAATAGAGTATGGTGGCTTTGCCTGCTTTCACCAGATCTCAAAAACTAGCAGTGTCATCTACAGCAGAGTGAGCCTAGCAAAGGAACCTGCCATGTCAACACCGTTGAAACTATGGCCACCTTCAAACGTTGGGGCAGATATCAAAGATGGAGTCAGATCTAAAAGTAGATGGTATATGATTTCCCCAGTCCTGTCATACACAGGTCTCAGATTTATGTAGTTGCATGTTCTCCTTCCAAGTCACGTTGACTTCAGTTTCAAGGATTAAGATTAACATCTTTTTTTTTAAGGTTCTGTTAAGAAAGCAGTGTTTCTTGCCATAAAGTTACACTTGTTTTCTGCAGATTTTTATTTAGCACAAGCAGGATTGACTTTGAAATAAAATCCAACAGGTTTCCCAGTTGATTTTGATTTAATGGACGTCTTTGGTAGAGGGCCTCAGGGTAGACTGGCTCTAGCTATTTATCTTTATACTGGGTAGTTTATATATTTTAAGAAAGTGACAAATGGCAGCTTTAAAAAAACTCATTATGGTAATTGATTATTATAGGGAAACCTCGGAAACTTTATGAAAGAGAGCCGTATTCTCTAAGTGTCTTAGCTTTAAACCAGACTTGTAATTAGAAGAATCCATAAACATTTATCACATTAAGAGAGGTTCGGTCAGTAAGTTTAGAATAAAACTCTGGAGTTGCTTTATTGTCCTGTGTTAAAATCACATACTTTAGTGATTTTCCCTTACCACAGAGAGATTGATTTGCCCAGCTGAATAGAAGACCACACACACTCTCAGAACCTGTATAAGCAGTTTTCTACACGAAATTTGCTGCGCATATCTCCGGGAAGGGTGACTGGACTATGTTTCTGAGTGTTGTAATCAAGCCATATTTTCCACATAGAATTTGTTCAAGAATTTGAGCTATCTACTGTCCCTCCACTTCTTCACCTTGGTCCCCCCATCTTCATCCATGTAGGAAACTTTGGCTGTCCCTAGCAGGAAAATCATTGATCTCAGATTTCCCTCCTCACGTCCCTTATTTTAGTTGTAGCTCATTCTGACCACGTTCTGAGAGATTCTAGTCATGCATCTATATGTAAGATGGTCTTTAGCTTACATTTACTTCAAGGCCTTATGGTTTAGCGACTGATTTATTTAAGGAAACAAACAAAATATGTTGTTAAATTATAGCTAATGTGGCTAGGAGGTTATTTTGCTTTCATTAATGTGATAAATCTCTCAAGAATAAAAAAACCTTTGTAATCACTACCTAATCATTACAAATGCCTCTGGAAAACAGAGACAACATTTCTGGTCTGTCTTTTGCAGAAACAATTAGCGCTCCAGAGACTCGTGCACTATTTTCAGAAATGCTGAATATGAAAAACGATCTCTCTGATTTCAAGTATAGGAAAGTTCTTAATCATGTCTTAACTTGAGAAGTGGTCATTGTCCCTGTCTCCAGAAAAGTAAATGTTCTGCAGTTCACTCTTTAAGAACTTTTTGTTCCTTATTTAGATCTGCATTATGTCACTCAGGTTGATTTCTAGTTTGACCAAGGGAGTATACATTTCATGTTCCTTATAAGAAAGAAAAGAAAGGGCTTCTCAAGATAAACCATAACTAAGCATAAAAGGCAGAAACTATTTGCAAAGCCATACAAGTTACTCCGGTATATATACTTCAACAACTTTTCAGTCCAGACAAGGTATTTTTGCAATATAGCTTCTCAGGCATAATCTGCCATGGTATTTTTTTTCTTTTAACCAGCCTTCATTGTGGTAACCCTCAACATTTATGGTATTTTCTCTATGGCACCAAATCCTGCAATCAAAGGACTGTATAAGAATGCCATCTTTTATTTCTAAAAAGTAAGCGTCTAGCCTATAAAGTTCATGTGAAAAGACTGACCTTGCCACCTTAGTTATTTGTAAGGTTCAGAAGTGAGAACACAAGTGAAAGAACTATAAAAACTGCTGTCTTAAAACTTTTGTTATTTTTAACAAAATCATATTTTTTAGAACAGTTTCATGACATTTTAACATATGGAGTTGGCGATGCCATCATTTTTCTTTCTTTAAATAGATTTTATTGCTTCAGATAATGTCCTACATATAAATAGACATATGTGTATAACAGGAGTAAACCACAAAATCTGAGAAACAAAGTGAAATTTTCAAAAGCAAAGAGTTTTTGACTCTTCTAAGCAGACAGCATCTAAACCCAAACCCATAATAATTAAATCTATTTTTTCCCACAACCAGGTACATCTTTTTAACATTAAAGTTCTTCTTTTTCCAAGTTTGCTTCAGTCTGTAAACCGCTCTTTAAACATGAAATAAAAATCATTGTTCCTTTGGCAACTGTATAGTTTCTTTGTTGAAAGCTACTTAATTCAAATATTCTGCTCAAAAAGATATGTTACTTGGCAGCTTGATGTATACAGTAAAAGTGAATGATATCTGTTAATAGCAGAGAAGAAAATTCATGTTCTTTGTGTTTCCCCATAATAGAGCTTTTTCAAGTTGGCCAGTGTTTCAGATTGATAAACGTCAGGTAAACAATGAAATGTATAAAGGTCTAACCCTCTGAGTTCTTTTGTCCGTACAGTCAGTGTGAAAAGAGCACACTGGCATGTGGCAGGATCAGGCCAGAAGATTTCAAAGAGTAATGCAAATGTACTCTGAGGTGCAACCGAGCTGCTTCAGCGCTCATACGTAGCGTTGCTTCAGTGGATGGACATTGTCTTTCTCTGTTTTTATTTTGCTTAATTAGCTGGTTTGAAGTTCTACCTGATGCCTAAATGCACTCTACTAAAACTCTGACATCAGGCAGGTAACTTGCAATTATAGCTGAATAGGGTGTTAATGTACAGGAAGAATACTAGCTGAAATATATAGATTCTCTCTAGAAATATGTTGCCATACAATGTAACAAATTCACTTTTTTTTTCCTTATTCAGCTTTGGCTTTGTATATATATGCAAAATTTTTAACTAAGAGAAAATATTAATTACTGTAGAAATTATGAGGTAGAACAGAGTAGGAAGTCACTGAGGTTTGCCTTCTAATCTAGAGCTCGATTGTTACTTCTTTACATTTTTTCTAGGAACCATTGGCAACAAGATACTGAAATGGATTTGGCTTACCTGAATCTCACATCTAATTGTATACCTAATTTCCTGATCAGCAACAAATACTATATGACTTTTAGAAGCAATATGCTATTTGAAATTTAAAATTATGCTTTTTTTTTTTTCCCCAGAGGGAAGCTGGAGTTATTACATCTTGCATTCCTTTTAGATATAAACTCTTAAAACTAATGCTGTTTACAAGAATTTCAGAGACCACATCTCACCCTCTGTAGGACATATCATTGCAATTCCAGGAAAGCTTGCCAGACTTAGCTATTTAGGAAAAGAGTTAACCTCACTATAGAGTGGAAGCAAGCCTTTCACCATCCTTTTCTCATTTCCCATAGGAAAATTTCCATAGGAAGGATGTAGTGTATTCCTGCAAGTTCCTAGATTTAGGTGTTTGGGAGCCCGGGCTGGAGGTTGCCTTACATTCATTGGCACAAGTGAAAAGAAAGTCCCACAGCCCTGACTTTTGGAATGGGATCCATCTCACCTATCATCAGAACATGAAAAGTTAGATACCTAAAATGGAGCCAGTCTGTTTGTTTCCTCAGTGGAGAGCATTTCACTCCCCAAAGCAGTCAGTCTGGCCAGTCTTGAGGCATGAGGGCTGGTATATAAAAAGATGACCTACAAGCCCGATCTGCACGTCGTCTTCTCACCCGGACCCCATACATTTCTGGTGGTAGTGTTATATTTATTATGTACTTTAGAGGAAAAAAAAAGAAAATCATTCCAATTCACTCTACAAGCTGAATAGGGACAACAGTCCAGTGATTGCAAAAGGGCTGCTATGCCAATGCATCTCCTGATTACTGAGAGCTATGGTCATATGGAGACGCCTTTTGCCTTTCTTCTAATGTACACTGGCAGAAAAACTAGCAAGAATTCAATCCTAATTTAGTGCAATTTCTTGTGCATATATTT
Organism: Grus americana; assembly: GCF_028858705.1. NCBI lineage: Eukaryota > Metazoa > Chordata > Aves > Gruiformes > Gruidae > Grus > Grus americana. The sequence continues at coordinate 29,262,488 of NC_072852.1, read as the reverse complement.
GCCTGTACTAAACAGCAATATTTTATGCTTAAAGGACAGAATTTTCTCTCATTAACCCTGCAGAGGTCAGTGGGATGTACAGAAACTCTAGTAAGCATTAATTTTGTATCATTCGCATAGAGCAGTTTTATCAGGCATTTCCAAGATGCAAAACACTGTCATATGGAAATGCATTCACCAATACGGTATTTTCACGGTATAAAATGTTTATTAGGAAAACATATGCCTCATGGTACATATGTTCCCATGTTCTAATGCACATTTTATAAGGATTTTTCCTTTTAACCTGTTACTTTGCTCTTTTGTTTTTAAAAGTTGATTCATTGTTATTAAACAAAATCAAAGAGGTGAAGAAAACGACATGTGGCAGCTCTTTTTGTTGCTATCATCTTGTTTTATTGTTTGAATGCCTCAGAAGGTGGCTATTGTACTTTTATTGAGCAAGGAATAGAATCCCTTTAAAATCCAGGTGTTGACCACATGTTTATCAGACTTTCCATAAACAAGAGAGTTTTTCTTTCCATATCTGCTTTCTTTGTGAAAATCCAACTGAGCCTTGCAAATATGTTAATCCAGGTCTGCAAAATCTTCAAGCTCTTGATTTGATTCATGCATGCTAGCAAGGGTCAAACTGAGGGGAAACAGTAAAGCAGCGTTTCCTCTGAGGTGATTGTATTGCTCATGCCTTTGTATATTGCTACCAGCGTAGAATGGTGGCAGGTTTTCACTGCTGAGGATTAAAACTAATTTAATGTTTCTAAACTAAATTTGCCTAGGATGCAAAGTTCAGAACCAAATTGCAGCTTTATCAAATTAGGTGTTCAGATACAGTGATTGGAATTTGCTTCAAATATAAAAAGCATTCAGATCTAGCTTTTTCATTTGTTCTCATATTTGTTAAGCACTGATTTTTGAGCATACTGTGAGGCTGAAAAAGAGCCATATTTTAGAAACAGCCCTCTAATATTGTGCCTCTTCTTATCACACTCCTGCTTGCCAAGGCAATAAAGTCCAGATGAAAATAATGGATTTTGGATACCCAACAGCAGTTTCCTGCTCCTGGGAATCTCCATTTCTGTAAAATATTAGTTTGTAGCTGTATTTATTTAATTGGCAATCCTTATATAAATATATATAATGTACCTATAAAAAAGAGAATGCTGAAACATAACACTGTAATAAATACATATTTTTAAGGTATCGTATAAAAGAACAAGCAGCATAGGTCTTGAACTTACAGCTCCTGCATGTATGTTTGTAATAATAAGAATCATTATTTAATGACTTATTATCCTTTCTACAACTCCCAAACAGGTACTCTACAATAAAAAGGAAGAAAGATGACTTAAGATGACTGTAAGAGAAAGGGATGAAGCTTTGAAAGAGTAAAGGTATAACAAGAAAGTTATGTGGTTATTTGTTGCTTATTAGATACGTTGGCAAACTAATACCTTGATTAAAAAGTAGCATCTTTTCTTTCTCTTTCTTTTTCTTTCTTTCTTTCTTTCTTTCTTTCTTTCTTTCTTTCTTTCTTTCTCTCTCTCTCTCTCTCTCTTTCTTCTCTTTCTTCTCTTTCTCTCTCTTTCTCTCTCTTTCTCTCTCTTTCTCCCTTCCATCCTTCCATCCTTTCTGTCCTTTCTTGAATAAACCTCTTGGTTTCGAGGGACAGTAAAAATCAATTAGTTGTAGAATACCTACTTACCTGAGGGCTGCAGGATCAGGCAAATTTGGGGTGAACTTCTCTGTCTCGTATTTATGAATGTGAGATAAGTTTATACTACTTTATCTAATTAGCACAGCAAATCTTTCAAACACCGTTAAAATTTAATTCGGCTTCTTACTTCTTAATTTCGAGTAACGTTAGTATATTTTTCTCTTACAATTGATTTCTAAAAATATTTTTCCTTAGCTCTCGGTATTTATTTCAGCAAAGAGTTCAAGAGGATTAAGGTTTCAAAAGTACTGCCTTAAGTTATTTAGATGTATGGGTTGTTTTTTTTTTTTAATAAAATCACTTTATGCTGACAGCTGAGATTAGACATTTTTAAAAGTTCATTGGCTATGTAATCATTTGATCAGTAACACTCCAGTTTTAAGTTTTTGTTATACATTAGTGTTTCCTTGGCTTAATAATGGAATAAATAAGTACATTTAACATTTATAATGCAATTCATTGTTATTCTTTTAAAATATGCCATCATTCAATAGTCAAATGTATCAGCAAAATAGAGAGCATAGTGGAGAATTGTGCTGATTTTGAAACAGGCAGACTGACATGTTCCTGAGATCTGTAAAACAGGAGTGATTAGTGGTTTTAATATCTTGATGAGTTCAGTTCTTTCTTATGGTTTTGGGTTTGGTTTTTGGGGTTTTTTTTTTTGGTAGGGTCATTTCACAGGGCATATTTGGACACTCTGTAATCTAAACCTTTGCTGATTAAAGATAGTTTCTCTAAAAGGTAGCTATGGAAATTTTCTTGTCAGTATAGGCAACACTGAATAACTGAAGAGGAAATTGTTCCTATTCCTTGTGATTTGGACTTAAACTCCAAGTTAATTGTGAAGACAGAAGCCTTTGGACTAAAAGGTAGAGCTAATGTTTTGTGCTCTATGGTGACATGTCCTCTCTCCTGAAAAAAGTACTATTTTCTACAAAGGGGCAACAGGCACATGGCCCGTTGGATCAGGTTGCATCAGGTTATGTTGTGTTACATGATATGACATGCCCTGCAGTGACCTGAGGCAATGTCATCTTGTGTTACCTTGGTAAGGAAATACTGTTCTTTATTAAGCAAGTGAAGAGAAGGCTAATCATCTCTAGTCATGAGGAATTTCTGTGCTTTCTATAGGCAGAAGCAGTTAATGGTAAGTAGTCTGTTCTTCTGATTTTCTTTCGGCTAATCTAGGGAGTCTAAACCCCATATGAATCATGTCTTACTATTATTTACTAGTTGGCATGTACTTTACAAATCTAATTTAATATATTCCAGAGTACACACAGAAAAGAAATTCCTGTAGTGCTACAAAGAGGTGTAGTACTTGGAGAGTGAGTAGACAATAGCACCTATTTGGTTATGGAAATGAGAAATTTTGCAAAAGGGATATTAAGTAATCTTCTTAGATGGAAATGCTTAGTGTTGGAAGCCTAACTATTTATACATTTTTATGCATAGACTGGTCATTATTACTCTTCTACAGTTCTTATAAGCTTCTTGCTTAAATAGTACATTATGAAAATGAGCTATTGCAACTGCAAAGTATGATAAAACTGAGTCTACAGTGTGACCTTACCCGTGACTCTATCAGGATAGGTACTCTCAATAAGTAAGTCTTGAGTTATTGTATTATGGGATATTATCAAAGGAACCCATTGTATTTGGTCATTCAGTGTAATGATCTTTAATATTATTTCCTATTGATACATTCGGCATGTAAATTCACTTTTAAAAGATTTGCACAAAGAAAGTGAACACTATTACACAGGTACAGCTATCTACTGATTTTACAGTAAATTACTGGTGCGTGGTACAGAATGTAACCTCTTGGTTATATTCTGCAGTAAAAGGAATGGGTTAGAGAGGTTTTTATGCAAATTAGTAATGCTCTGTGTTGGAAGCCTAATTGTACTTTTTATTGTTGGACAAGTCAATACTGCTTTAATACACATTTTATAAGCTTCTTGCTAAAATTGTATATGAAAGAGATTAGTTCCAATAGATGAAAGGCATAATCTTAACAATGAGGCCACGTAAGCAGAATGGTTGAAGTACTGATAAAGGATTTGTTAGCTCCAACATAGAATAAGTCTTATTAGTCTTATTAGTCACCACTATTTGACCCACTACAGTTCATTGTATAAGTCACATATACTCAGTGATGGAATGAACAACAGCTGCTCTAACTGTATTCTGGCCAGCTAAAATAAATAGAAATGTGTGAAGTACCTTGCCGTAAACCAGAAACAACAGAAATTCATTTCTCTGTAGTTATTCTTGAATGGGGAAAGCAAAAACAAAAAATCATTTAAAAAATGAGCTGTTTTTTGAAAACTACTAGGTAGCACATCATGAAGGAGGCTGGAAGAGGAGGTCAAAGTTCAGGTTTGGCTTGCTGTCTCACTTGATCTAAATCTTCCCACATGCTCAACAGTGCTCATTATCACAAATAATAAAATTCAGATGTTGAAGAACAAGAGTTCAGTTCATCAGAGGAAAATCTGAAGAAAATTATCTTCAAAATGCAGGTTTCACATTAGAAAAAAATGTCAGTTGTTGTGCATGTTTTCCTGAACAGTCCTTGCTTTTTAAGTGAAAACCTATACAAAGAGTTTTCTTTTTATTTTCTATAGTTGCAACAACGGTGGTGACAGAGGTAGTGAAGAAAAATGGAAGTACATGAGTCAGCTTTTAACTAAGGGCTTCCAAGAAAAAGGAAACCAGTCCTATAAAATAGAAAAATTAAGAGGTTAAAAAAAAAAAAAAAGGTTATACTTAACAAAGATTTTTTTGTATTCCCCAGCTTTAAAGAATTCATCAAAATATATAGAAATGATTGAACGATGATAGCATACAAAATAGAGACCAGAACAAAGTGCAAGTGCAGATCTGATGAGATTTTTGTGGTCTTCAGTTATGTCATTTTTCTTACCCCATATGCTGGATCACGCAATACTAACAGGAGGGCAAACAGACTCTTAATCCTCATCCCCTCCACCAAAGCCATGCCTAAAGAAATATGTTAAATTATAATAACATTTCTAGTAAATCCAAACTACAGATTATATACATGGTCCTATCTCTGCAATGCTTTTATTCATTTCTACCCTTCTCTATTAACCTTGTGCTGGAGAAAGTATTAGCCACCCACATCTAGAATACTTTTTGGAGGGGCTTTTCCTTTAAATCATGCCAAGTGATCTCTCCCAGTACTGTACTATGTACACTGTGTCTGTCAGACATATATTTCAAACATTATAGCCTGTGTAGCCACACCTTTTAGACCAAATGAGCATCTCTCCTATTTCTTGGGATGCTGTTACTCAGCATTTGCAGGTTTGTAGGTAATAAATCTGCACATTTGGTCTTTCTTTGTCTCCTGGAAAGAGTCCTGTCTATGAGACTCTGATACAAAGTAGTATTTACCATCAAATTGCTTATTAGTTTGCCTTGCCTAAAGAGGTACCTAGATAGACAGGCATCCTTCTGTCCTGTCCTCTCCTTATAATTTCCTCATGCTAGCCTTTCCTTAATTCTTAATTATTTTTTTTTTTTTTAGAATTTATATTTTTTGGCTTGTTTTAGCTCTTGATCTAGAATTCCATAGAAAAACTACTTTTCCCTGAGTCTGAACAGACTCGCACTCACATAGGCCTAGTGCTACTGAAAATGGAAGGCATACAACGGTTATTTGCAATAATAACACTTGCAGCTCAAAACTCAAATGAAGCATTTCAGAGCAGCAATTGCAGTAGGTTGTGCAATATGAGCTTTTGGCAAACCAGAGGATAAGACGACATCAAATTGTCAGAGAAATTGAAGACATTCTCCACTCGTTTTAACAATATAGATAAGGCAGTCAGCAAAGCAGATATTTATGGGAATGAGGGGGAGGAGGACAAAGGGGAAGATCAGAGGAGCCTGCTTAAGCCCTGTGCCTCTTCCTCATAGTGCAAACAATTGTGCCTTTTATCTAACTTCAGCACTTTAAAAGACAGGTGTCCAGGTTAAGCAAATCATCTGGGTTTCCACTACAGTCAATGAGGAGAGTTAGACTCTTCCAGAGCTAATTTATTCCATCCTAAGACATATTATAGATGGGATTGATTATTCCCTGGAGGTGTCTGTTTCTCTCCATTGATTAGAGAGGGAGCCTAGATGATTAGCTTAAACAACTAACTTGTTAATAACTAACAGTTGTTGTTAGTTGAGATGAATTCCCACTCTCAAAGTTTTGGATAGTGAGGACTTCATCTTGCCCATTATTTGATTTATTTCTTCCATTCTTCTCCATGCCTTTTCTCATTCCCCAGTAAATTCTGTTTAACAGATGATCAAATTCTACCCTCTCTTTCTCACTGAAATGGTTTCTGTGTATTTTACTTGAGACATAACAGATTTTACATCCAGTGTCCCTATTCTGGTTATGGTATGTAGGAGGGGGTTGGGGTGTTTTCCAGATCAAGTTCGAGTTGTCCAGGAGTAGCAGAGAGGATCTTCAGATCTAGGTTCATTTTCCTGTTTACATAAGGAGGTCAGTTTTTAACAGAAAAATTGTTAAACCCTTGTGGTTTACAGATGCCTGGACTAACCCCGTTAACACTAGTCCCAGTAAGTGGTTATGATCCGTTGTTCTTAGATGGAAAGCAAATTTGTTCTCCAAGTTCTGTTTCTAAAAGGCTTTATATTCATAGGGTTTCTTGTTTTGGGCAGCACTTGGAAAGAGTAGATGGAAGCATTATATACCATCATCTCCTTGTTTTTCATACTGTAGGCTCTCATGGCAGGACTTACGGGAAATCTGTTCAATATGTACTTTTTGACATAATCCATTCAGCTGCTTTGCTGATGGTGTTCAAAATTTATTTTACATTGATTTTGAAACATTCACAGTAGAAAAATTATTTAAAATAAAACGGTGCCTCAAAACAGTTGCCTGGTCATTTAAACAATGTTAACAGGACATTCAAAATTATATTTGAAAAGACTGAAATTACTGAATATTGAAACATATCATTGTTTCAGTATTTTAGAGCATGCTTAGCTTTACGGATCTCGAAATAGTCTCCAATGGTCCCACAACAGTGTTTAATTCAGCTAGTTGTCAGTCTTCAATGTTCAACATTTCATTTGCCTATCTGCATTTTTTTCATAGATACAATATACTAGTAATAATTATATTATTATTTCCTGCTGTGACTAGGTGTAGTAACAAAGCCTTTTGCTGATATTTCTTTTTTAAATAAACAATGTTTCCTATCATTTTGTCTTCCCTTCTCCTGGTTCTCACAGCAGCCCTTAGTCAAAACTTGCATATTCAAAAAGGGTTTGTATCTGAAAGTGGCTTATTTTTCTGATTATAGAAAAAGCTTTATAGGAAGAAGTGACTACATTGGTCTTGAAATTCTTCATCTCATGAATGCACAGAACTTACCAAACATCATGCAGATTTGGGAGGAAGAAGCCTCCCATTACAGGGCCCACTAGTTACCCCATGACAGAGAAACAGGTAGCTGCCAGGTTCCTCCACTCTTGTGTTGTCTGTATCCACCACAGTCTCCAGAGATGGTGATGTGAGGTCTTCCTTTGGTCCTCTTCCCTCACATAGTTTAAAAAATCCTGCTTTGATGGCTTCGCCTTTAGTGAAAGGTCAGTGATTGTGCCCTTGTCTGACATAATTGATGGTGTGGTTAATTAGAATTATACTGTACTTAAAATAACCTGTGCTTCTGAGATCTGTAGTGGAAGAGCTACCTCCTGCAGAGTTTCTGAGATCTAAAGAAGGGTAGCTTCTCAAGCACTGTTTACAAGCTCCTTTAGCATGCTTGTAGCATCTATAATCTGTAGAAGAAAGACTCCCTCCTGTGGAACTAATAAAATACACAGGAGAAATACTGTGGATTTCCTGAATCCTCGTTTGCTGGTAAGAATTTAATAAGGTTACAGCCATCTTTAGGTGTGAAACCATTAAGATTCATCACGTATGTTCTAGGTCTACAAACATAGGACCATGTTATCAGTGTGTTACTTCACTTTTAAGATGGTATAGCTTTAATGACATCAGGAGTAATACCTAAACCCTCACATTTTAATCGTGTCTGCTTAATACACATACCAAGTAATATCTTTAAATATCCCTGAGTATTCTAAGCAGAAAAAACCAAGAGTATTCCTGAAACAATATTTTTTAAGTAACCACTGCTGAAAGAACCCTGCCATTGACTTAAAAAAGAACTGGTTAGATTCCTTTACATCAAGGAATTAATGTTGTTATGGACAGCAGCAAATTCACATAGAGAGTATAATAGTTCCCATAGCTCCTTCCCCCTCCCTTAGTTCAAAATTTTTCGCAAACCCAAATGTTTAGTGTATAAAATGTTTAATAAATTGCTTATCTATTCCTACCCTCTCCAAAATCTAGCAAACCAAAATGTTTTTGGAAGAGTTATAATCAGAGAATATGTCTGATTTGCAAAAATTAAAGTAGGCTACTTGTCAATTATTATTTTATAATGGAAGACAAATAAAATGTCAGCCAAAGATAGCCATTTTTGTAACATATAGTATTTTTTGTTTAAAATAATAAAAGGAATATAGATTTTAGATTATGTTGGTATAAACTGGCTGACAGGACAATAACTTAGATCCTTTCCTTTAAGGATAACAGACTTTAAAATAAGTATATCCTCTGGTATGTATAAAATTCATTACTAGCTATTGTAGTTCCAATACCATTTTAGCTTCAGAATCACAGATATCTTCATGCATAAAATGTATTAATTTAGGAATGAAAAAAAAAAAAACCCACACTAAAAAGCAGAAGCTTCTTTCAGTTCGTTCCTTCCAAGCAGGCTGCTTACTTAACCTAGTACAAGAAGCTAGTGTGAGTTTCATTGACTTGTTTAAAAAAACCAGTTAATCAAAGAATAATGGATAGGATGTCTTCATCTGACAACATCTGTTGATCTGAAACAGGAGAATAGCCAGTGTGACAGTGAAGGTGTTCTCTACTTTTTTTCCCAAGCTGAAAAAAATGGGGCATAGAGCTGTACAACCCATAACAATGTGCATGTCTTTATATGATGTTGTTCACCAGAGACTTGTCAATAGACTGAGCCATATTGGTTCTGGCAGTCTTTCTATTGGGACAATATTTGCCTTGAAGTACTATCTTTTCTCTTTTTCAATGTCAGCCTGAAGGCTCTTAGACAGCATATGTTCATTTCATGTCTTAGAGATATTGCTTCTGGTATTGCAAATGCATTACCACATTGAGCTTTTTTGTAAAACAGATGGTACATATTAAGGTCTCAGTTTCTTAGACAATTTCTGCAACAATTGTACTGCATTCTTCACATTGACAAAAACATCATCAGCATCATGCAGTGAGGCACTAGATTATGTCAGAATGGTAAATGAACGCCCACAGCAGAAAGAGTTATGAAGGTGAATCAGCTCCCTTAGAGAAATGAAGAAGGGTGTTAGTTATATTTGGTAGATACTCAGTTAAAACGTAACGCCCTGATCCTGCAAAGAGATTTGTTTGGGTGGAACTTAGCTTGCAAGGAGTGTTGCTGATATGTAGGAATCACATTTAGAATAGATGTTATTTTTTGCAAGTCTGAGTCCTTAGACACATTGGAGGATGCTAAGATTTGGGTGAGCACAAGAGACAAGCCATAAAGTGGTCACTGAGGGATTATGAGAATGGCAGTGAAGCAGAGGTTCATGGGCCAGCAGGCTGTAGCACAGAACCGGGCCAAATTAGAAGACCGTCTAGGAAAGGCTGTCAAAAATGTGCGTGTGCAATGAACAAGAGGGAAATGAGGCACCCTCTGCCGGAGAGATTGTAGAAGGTACTCTCTCGTAACATGAAGGTGCCTTTAGGCAAAGCTAGAGAGATTGGTCCGATGGTGATTATGGTAGAAAAGACACAGGGAATGGTCCATTGGCATCAGTAGCCTACTTTTAGGGTATTATGTTATTTTATTTTTAGTCAAAACACCCCAAATGGAAAGTGTAGCCAAGTCCCAAAAAGAAAATGGACAAACTCAGAGGACTGCACATTGTATTAAATGAATAAATAAACAAAAGTGTTCAAGGCATAGTTAAAAAACCCCTATATTTCTAAGAGGCCAGGAATATATGATTGTATGCATGGTGTAATTGGACTCAATCATAATCTGCTTCTGCAGAAATAAGAACTTGTTCTTTCTGTGTTGGTGGGAACAGCTGAGTCCAGTGAAGGAATGAGGAAGACAGATGATATTTTGCCTCTTCCTTTCCTTGGGGTTCCTTTCTACCTAAATAGGTAGGGTGAAAATTCTTGGCCTCTTTCACATATTACCAAGCTGAATTGTTGTCCTGGTTTTGGCTGGGATAGAGTTAATTTTCTTCCTAGCGGCTGGTATAGTGCTGTGCTTTAGATTTAGGATGAGAATAATGTTAATAACACACTAGTATTTTAGTTCTTGTTAAGCAGTCAAGGACTTTTCAGCTTCTCACACTGCCCTGCCAATGAGAAGGTGTGGGGCGCCCAGGAAGCTGGGAGGGGACACAGCCAAGACAGCTGACCCAAACTGGCCAAAGGGATATTCCATACCGTATGACATCATGCTCCGTATATAACTGGGGGAGTTGGCTGGGAGGCAGCGTGTCTCAGGAACTAGCTGAGCATTAGTTCCAGTTGGTGAGCAATTGTGCTGTGCATTACTTGTTTCGTATATGCTATTATTATTATCATTATTATTATCATTGTTATTATTATTATTATCATCATCCTTTTCTGTCCTATCAAATTGTCTTTATCTCAACCCACGAGTTTTACCTTTTTCTTTTTGATTCTCTCCCTGATCCCACTGGTGAGGGGGGAGTGAGCAAATGGCTTTGTGGTTGTTTAAGCTGCCGGCTGGGTTAAGCCACGACAACGACTTATTCAATTCAGTATCAAAGACATTTGGAAACTATTTATTAATCTGGTGCCCCAGATTATAATATCTTAAAATAATCTGATTTTAAATACAGGTGAGTGTCAAATCTGTGACAATCAACTCTTCTGAAGTTATCTTACACCACCGAGTATTCTGAGGACTTTTGATTAGTCTTTTCCTTGAAGACTAATCAAATATCTTAAAACTTGAAGAATTAAAATACATCTCCAAATTCTTCTGAGTGTGATCTGACTAAAGATCATAAATGTAGATTCCTGAATCTAGAGAGAGCCTGAAACACGAGCTGTGACACTCCCCAGTAAGTGGGACGCGGGGATCTAGGTAGCAGCATTAAGCTCTGCGGAGAAGTTCTAAAAGACAGCGTATATTCTTGTAAAATGGCATGGACTCCAACAAAGTACTGAACAAATAAAAATATTTCAATTGCTAGAAAACAACTCTTATTTACACCAAAGTAAAGTCTGCTGCGCACAGAGAACAAAATCGAGACACACATCCACCTTATCCTGTAGTTGAAGGTGAGCTATCTTGTAGACCTTGACATTTAATACAGGATTTGCAAGGATTTTCAGTTTACTAGGACAGATGAGTTTCCCTGAACTTATTGTGTTCCAAATTAATGATGGCACCTTGTTTTGCTAGTTCTTATGCCCATTAGGGAAATGCATAATTCATTCTAAAGATGTGCATGGATTGAGGTACTCGTGTTTGTGATCAGCTTTTACAAACAGGAAAGAAATGTCCACTTTATGTAAACAGCTGCTGAAGTGAAATGTATATTTAGTTCCTCCCATTTAATTTAATTAATTTAATTTAAGTTAATCATTGATTCACTCTGTTATTCTACAGTTTCACAGATTCTGAGAAAAGCTATATAGCAGACTTAATATTCAGCAAGAAGGGCAATGCACATATTTTTGAGCTGAAAAATAATAATTTTTCTAATGATTCTTTGACTTAAAAATATATGCAGATAAGTAAGAGAAAAAGCACCTCTGATGTTTGTAGAAGTCTCACAAACAGCAATATAAGGTCTGTGTTCAATGGTTAAATTAACAAGCAAGCCATTCTGGCAAATTTCCAGTTTTCACAAATTAAAGCCATTTTTAATACTGATAAATCCTTTGTCTTTCAGCAATTCAGTGCATGCATTGTGTTGATGTTTTCTGATAATACTGTACAAAGTTTATTTATCTTTCTTCATGCTTCAGCTAAACACGGGCACGAGGTGAATTCTTGCGAAAAGAAAACAAAGGATTTTTTTTTTTTTTTTTTGAAACCAAAAGAAATTCTTCACATATCGCTTGGCCCTATGAGCAGAAGGTGTGAAGGAAGGGGCTGAAATGCTAGAGACATCAAATGCTTTAAAAGCCAGCACTTGAGTGTTTAAAAAATAGACTGTCAGCTGAAATGTTTCAATGTGAGAGAGAGAGAGAGAAGGAGAGGCTCAAAGGTGTTTAAAAGGGCTGCTGGCGAGACTTGTATCAGGAGCAGTAATGGTGAGAAATTCATCGGCGCTGATGATGGAGGGGGCAGTATCAGAGATGATTGAGGCGCTGAAGGTGCTGGCACTGGAGCCGCAAATGGTGACACTGGTGGTTGTGGGAGGGGTGGAGGTGACAGCTTTGTTAGCAGCCTTGTGTCTGATGAAGAAGTGAATGCTTCTCTCAGAGTGCACCCTTCACCTTTATGTTAAAAATAGCTCTTGGTAAGCTATTTAAAGGGATTTGGGGGATTCTAGTTCTCCTTTGGCATATGGGTGGCTGCTGACATCAGATTTGGCACTTCTCTTCCCTCCTGAACTGCAACATTACAAAGCAAATGGGAAGTTCCGAATTTCGCTGATATCTTAGTCTTTGCAACTTTCATGGGAGCCAACCCCTTTATTTTGTGTGTGGTGGAACTTCGTCAGAAAATAAGCAAGGATCCCTTAATTAGACACACCTTCAGTAAAGAAAAAGAAGCAAAATATGAGTTTTGAATCAGATACTGGATACTGAATATGTGAACTGGGTTCTTCTTCTCAGTTGTTGTTGTTGTCATCAGTTTGTTTCTTTTTTACTCACTGAATAAACGTTGGCCACTTTTAAAAAATCTGCCAGCCTTGCTGCTTACTGAGATTTTCTACTGTTTAAGTTTAGGTAAAATTGTGTCTGCATGGACTCCTTAGGAAAGTACAGATTACTTACCTTAACTGGTCTCTTCCAGATCACTCTTCAGGTTACAGATTGCTTCAATGTTAATTTAAAATTGGCGGTGCTCAGATAAAGAAGTGTACTTCAAGAAAGCCTTGCCTTGCCTTGCCTTGCCTTGCCTTCCCAAAATCTACACCAAAGCACAGGAAAAGAATCTGGTTTGTAGAGTTTTTATTTTTTATTTTTTAATTCTGTGCAATTATTATTGTATAATATTATAATAGTGTGCTCACACATACTGATAAACACCTATACTCAACAGAAGTTTTGCTGTGGTGACAAAGGTTTGTTCCCATTTTTGAAACACTGCAATTCAGAATTTTTTTCTCAACTTTTCTACTGTTGCAATAGCAGGAGATGTTGAGGAATATTATGTTTAGTCACTAATAGGCTTATTCTTCTCCTGCATTGCAAAACTTCTTTGAAAAATGAGACAAAGTGCTATGTCTTCAGGACATTTCCCAGAACTTATAAAAGCTAAATCCCAGAGCTACAGTTTTAGGGATAAATGTTGGTAATGTATTTCTAACAGTGCCGAAGTAGAATACCATGCCATTTGTTAACAAATATTTTTAATGTACAGAAGAAGCTGGTGCACTTTTGCTGTAGTTTTAAATGTGTTTTAGAAAAAAAACCAAACAACAAAACCAAAAACCAAAACCAAAACCAAACCAAACCCAAAGCAAAATTAGATAGCAAACCTATAAATGTTCCTTATACAGGCTTTCCTGCTTTTGTTGCCATTTGTCATATAAGTAAATAAATGAAAAGTGCTAATATGCTTTGTATTTTAAAACACAGATGGGAGGAGTTCCCCCTGTGGTTTTTTTCAGACAGCTTCTCCATTTCTCTAGCAGGGCTCCAATATATACATGTGTCTGACACCAGAGTTTTGAGAGCTGCAGCGCATGGCACCATTTCAGAGGCTTGTTGGCAAACAAAAGTCTGGAGATATTTATAGTTAGTAGCATTCCAGCCTCCGAGTAAATAGTTGACTAGTATTTTCAGCTTCTGGCCAAATAGTAAATGTTACGATTGCTTCCAGTGGGGCACAGGTATTCATAGCAGACACATGTCTTGGTCTTGTTTCAACTCTCTGCAGAGTCCAAAGAACTGGTTTTAATTCTTATATGAATTTATAGCCTTTCTGCTTGGACCTTGGATTGGCTCAGCACTCAAAGCCAACTGAACATGGAATCAGCAAGGAATCTTACTTACTTATTTTTTAAAATTTACTAACACAGCCACTGAGTATTTCAACTTCTGGAATTTTCTGAGCTCTTTTAGCAGGGTTTATCTTGCCTGCTCCCCAGAAGTATATGGATACATGGTATATTTAGATTATTCATGCTTTTTATTGATTTTTTTCTTCTTTTTTTCCTTTTGATCAGTGCTGTAATACATAGAATACAGGCTACAAATGATCATTTTTGAACCGAAATGCAGGATGATGTTTGAGAACATTGTGTTCACTGATATGTCAGAAATTTAAGCGTGTGGAGAGCGTGTCTACCAGAATTTATATGATTACCCAAGATTTCTGGAGTGCATAGCAGTTTTCTAAGTTGTCGTTACAGTTACTGAAAGCTCAGCTCAGTTTGTCTGTGGTGGGCTCTTTGTCCTTTACGGCAATGGCTTAGCTATATGAATGCAAATCACTAGCCCACGTGGGCTGAAATGGGGGTCTGTGTTACGGCACCGTAAATTATGTCTTCCGTACAGCAGCCAGGGCTGCAACTTAAGGAGTAGCACTGCTTTTTGACCTCTTTCCCTGAGGATTAAAAAAACCATAAAACCAAACCAGAGCAACAGGATGAGAAGTGGGTTTTGTCATTATGGCTACTTTTGGGAGGGGAGATTTGTGGGGGAGATTTGTTTAGGTCCATTTCATACCATAGGGTAGGTGCCTAAAAGAAGACAGGAAAAGAAGAGGTTCCTTCCTGCAACCTTTCTGATTTCTGTTTGCAAAAGGGTTCTGTGAAGACCAGTCTCTTGCAGCTCACCTTCTTTTCGGTGCTGAAGTGGTCTCTCCTCCAGCTTGTCACAGGTGGAACTCATACTCACAAAGTACCTTACTGCCTCATATGGCAAAACTGCTGACACAGCAACTGTAGTGGTATGTGTTCCGGCTGCCAAAATCTCACCTACAGCTGTCCCCCCTCTTCTCACCTCACGTCTTGTGGTGGATGGAATGAAAATTGTGGAAAGGAAAAGAGAAAAAAAAAAGCAAGCAAGAAAAAAATATTGTAGTCCAGAAGACGTAAGGACAAGAGAGTTTATAGATACCTGATATTACCTTTTGAATTTGATGCCCTCTGAGGAACATGAGGAAGAACATAGGTAAGAAATAATGATGAGGACACCATCAACGTACAGAAAGTTGACTGACAAAAAGGAAAGATGAGGTTCAGCCATGTGTGATTAAGTATGTTTCCTGATTTATTATTTTTGTAGCATTTGGGTCTGCGTTTTTTCAGTCTTTGCTGATTGACTTTTTAATCACCTCATGCTGAATTCAGAGGAAATAACCATCAACACCCAAGGCATTTGGACAATTAACAGTGAATAACAGTATATTCCATTTTACGCAAGCTTCCTGGACTGCTTCAAATCCCTCCTAATGCTTTTCTTTTGCCTGCCTAGTGGTGTCCCCACCCTGCTTGTGCCTGATAGTTGCTTCTCTGCTGCTCCTTCAGACCGCAGACCTCTACATGTTGCAGTGTCCTGTTTTCCTCAGAAAAGCTCATTACAATGAATACCAATTTAGTGCAGCCAATTCAAAACACTTCTGAGCAAACTACCTAAAAATCCTCATGTAAACATTGTATACGTTATTCATGAATAGATCCCTAAGGCCCATATCCTCCCTTTGCATGTAAAAAAAATTGCACAGTGTGCGTCTGGGAGGTGGGGGAAGTACAGAGAGGGAGGTTCATCTCAGAAATCTGCAGCTTTTAAGCTATTTCCAAGCCATCACGTGGGCCCTTTGGCAGAAAGGACGACACCGTACTGTGACGGCTGGGGGTGTTGCCAACAGCTCTCTCAGCTGAGGTCTTAGAAACAACGGGGCTCCTGCCTGCAGATCTTTGCCCATATAGGTCTGAAGTATCTACTAAGCAGTGGTTTATCACAGCTGGTTTACAGAGTATTTCCAGATTCTTTTCACAGGAGTAGAGTTTCTGACATATTTCATAAAGTGCAACTTCTTGGGAGTAATATAATACCCTGGACCAGGTCTCTCTGCAGCTTCTGAGAACGTATTTTTTGACCCACTTGTATTCAGGAACACAAGTCCCTACCTATCCTCTGCACAGACTTCAGGTCTGCCTTTATCCACTCTTTCTTTAGTGTCAATTCAGTTGTGAACAGGCCTGCAGAATACTGGAAGGTTACCGAACACAAAGGAAAAGAGGCCAATTACAAGTGACCTGGAGGGAGCAAAGTACGTGTGCGACTGAAGGGTTATGGTGGAATGGCTGGCGGGAGTCAAGGCTAATTTTGTACTAAAACTCTAAAGGCTTCTATCAAAGGGAAAAAATTATACATAGTGGAATTTAACCAAACAGACACACCTAGCTCATTAGAGTGTGCACATATTTATTTTTATCTTATTATTCAATTGCAGGAGAGATGAAGCTGAGATTGGAAGGTTTGCCGGCTGTGGATCTGGTTCAGAAGTCTTTCAGATAGGACCTACAGCTTAAAATGTACCTGTGAAAGAAAGCCTTTAAGTTTTACATCATTATATCCATTCTGTACCCTAAAAGTTGGAAGGAAAAAAAGAAAGAAAAAAAAGAAACAGTAGCTCTAAGCATAAAATTTTAAAAATACATTGCACCATCTACCAAGACACATTTCAAAGGATTATTAGTGAAAATAGAAGCATATATAAGCCAAATGTGGCCAATGATTACTGAATTTTCAGTCTCATTTAGAACATTAAGACTTTTAGTTTTGAAAAGATTTTCAGCAATTCATATATGTGTGTTCATAGTTCTATTCAAAAATATATTGCATACCATTGTCATGCCATTTTGTAGTTCTTTCTGACAGAAAAAATAGTCAAAATGCTATTTAGCCTTTGAAAGCCGGTCTGTTACTTGATCAGTAACAAAATTACAATGAGCCATAGTGATTGTGATGTGACTTCCTCACATGACTTTCCTACATTTGCAAAGCAATCTCAGGGGGCCAGGCCACCTCGGCAGTGGCTCTGCAGGACAGCGTTTGCTGCCAGCTTTCCTCACCCGCTGCTTTCCTGCAGCCACGGAGAGGGAGGTAATGTGGAAGCTTTGGTCCCTTTATTCGGCACTTTCAGCTTCACATCAGGCATCTCGGAGCGTGGGCTCTGCACTCGTAACTCCAAGGGAGCCATGATAACTTTGAAGGTCTCAGTGAATGTGTGTTAATATTATGAAGGATAGTTTTCCCTCGCTCCTGCGAGTTCTGTTGGTTCTGCTGAATTCCACTTTGCAGTTGGGAAGGTACTACTGGTATTCCTTGTCCCCTGGCATGACTGTACCGATAAATTAATAAAACGGGGTTCAGGATCAGAGTCTGAATCAGAAGTATCTGCTTCCACACTGGATGGCAGAAAGCCAAAGCGAGCTAGCAAAAATCTGCTTCTGGATATTGTTGTGGATTTAGCCAGACCTCAGCCTGGAATCTGCAATGTGTCTTCTCCCCCTGCAGTATTCCCATCATGGGTCAAGCAACACCTTGCCCTTCCCTGCATTGCACTGCTCTGGCCGCCAGTCATCACTGAATAGAGCATGAGGCAGCTGCATGTCCAGTCCTCTATGGAACCAGCAGGGAAGACAAGACGACAGTTTTATGCAGATCTACACCCAAGCCCAGAGGGACCTGAGCAACTTTTAGCTGGAGGAAAGGGGGAAGCGGTCAGACAATACTTCCTAACTTCCCAGACAAACACTTGAGCAGGTTTTCCCAAGGTAGCTGTGGATCTGATTTCTCACAATGTTTGTCAGCTCCATGCAGGTAACTTCACAGGTATTAGGTGCTCCTACTACTAGAAAAAAATCCATCTTGGTCTGGAGTCATTGGTCTGGAGTCATTTTCAAAGCTGCTTACTAGTCTTGTTAGTCTAGACTTGTAGCATCCATCCGAACATAAGAGCAAACTGTTTGCTAGGCTGTCCAGCTTCCCCTGTGAAATCCAGCTACAGTGAACACTCTCAGCACTCACTAAGCCATCCTTTTGGAGGAAAACTGCTAAGGAGAACAGCTGCTTTCAGGCAAAGCAAAATGGCCATCAGCTGTAGGCAGAGCAACTAGTTTCATGGAAAAGATGATGCATTCTGTGGCACCTTAGAAAATGACAAATTGCATAACCATGGGGTCACACACACTCTGAGGTTAAGCAGGCTGTTCACACTGTACAAAGCTATTGTTTCTGACTGCATGAATATTTTGTTGATTAATTCCCTTCAACTGAATAATATCATGATATTTAGCAGTATCATGATACTTCTTTTGATCTCAAGATGGTGAAAAATTCAAATTGTATTGGCCATCGCTACCCACTGACTCCCCAAATAATCGATGGAGATAAGATTCTCCTGAGAGTGATTTAGAGTAGGAAACTAAATTTAGATGCTCTGACCCTTTCTCAGCAGAGCTTATCTACCAACACTGAGTATGGATGAGTCTTTGGAGATTAGTTCTTGTAAGACAAAGTCAGCTTTTGTACAATACACTTCCAGGTAGTTATTTCAGAATAATGATAGTCAAAGGGAAGAACAGAAAGGGTATTCAGTGAAGAATATTAGCAAAGGTGCAAACCGGACAAACACCACGCAGCTCTAGATTCTCAGTATGATTTCACTGATAGATGATCATCGTAAATATCTGTTCTGTCCCTTTGAACATACAGGTGTATAACAGATGCAAAAGAACAGATTCCATTTTAAAGTCAGTTTGTACATGTGCGAAGTATACCTTCTACAAGGTACAAGGCAGACGAAGATGCTCAGAATGCTGAAGCTGTGAGGTTATTCTATTACATCTCTCTCTCTCTCTCTCTCCTCCCCCCATCCCACTCAGAATAGATATTAATAATTAGGCACTGAAAACTTATTTCAAGGACTGACAAACACTTGCTCATTTCTGGGTGTTTAATATTACTTGTTTTTTTCTTTCTCTTCAACATAAAGACAATTGTATTCTCCTTTGGAAAAACGTGATAGTCATTCCCTGATTGGTAGGAAGATGAGATATTCAGCGAACTGCTCTTTCACAGTATGACAATGCGGTATTATTTTCTTATGCTGGCCAGACAGCGATTTTCTTATGGACAGGGCACCTTTTACACTGACCCATCATGCATATAGACAGGACTTTTATAGCTGCATTAAGCTAACCTACATTTTAATGCACAGTCTTCAGTGTGAAATTAATTTTTTTGTAGTGTCTATTCACACAAGCCTTTTTCTATAACCCTTTTACATAATTTGATATAATTTGAAGTGACTAACAATGACTGATAATTGTAGGGGTAAAATGTACCCCTAAAGAAAAGAACTTTCATAGGTGAAGGTTAGGATCCTATATCCAGCTGTGCTGGCCAAATTGATATTAGTTTAATAACCTGTAAACTGTGCTAGAAAAATGTAATTGTCCTGCATTACAAGGGTACTCCTTTAACAGCACAGTTTATTCAAATGTATAATCTAAATAATTGAGTACCTATGCATACAATAGAACATTGCTTCATATGCAAACACCATTTAAGAGACAGTTATATCCAAACAGATGGATAAAAAAGATGCCTGAATATAATTGGTTTGCTTTTGATTATTTCACAGATACAAATTTACTTAAACAATAAGTCTAGACAAGGTAGGATTTATTGTCAGACAAAATTCAGTTTGGTAAAGTGAAGCTGAGGGATTTATGAGGCACTTAGTGGGACTGTTTTTTAATCTACTTCTCACCTTGCTGTTTAATAAGGGTAATATGAGAAAAGGAGCAGACTTATATCTTCTGACCCACAATTTATTTATTGCTTTTAAGGGGATACAAAAAAATGTTATCAGTCTGTATCATAAAGTTATGTCATATAAGTGTGCGTGTGGATGCAAACACCTAAATGACTGAATTGTAGAATTTTAACAAAAAATAAAAGAGTGGAAAATAGTAATAGGGCAACTATACAAGCTAGCTGAATTTCAAAAGCTCCGGGTACCTAGAAACTCACTTGAAAGTCTCAGACTCTGTAATTTGTATGAGGCATAATTGTGACATTTCTCCAGCAACTTCCCTTTTGCGGAACAGCCCTACTGAAGTCAGCAGTGCTCTGTGTTAGCACAGGAGAAAGTCTGTGCCACAAGAAGTATTCACATGGTGTCTGAACCTGGGCTTACAAATGGACCTCTGGACATCCATCTCTGAAGACCATGACTGCGTAAGGTCATGGACCAAGCTAAGTTCTGTTTAAGTCCGGTTTACTGTTTCTTAAGCAAAGTCTTAGGAGAAGCCTTGGACCAGTCAAGTAAGAAGCACTACATAAAGAGGCTGCAGTGAAATTTCTGCTCTACAATATTTTGCTGTTTTGGAGTTATGCTGTGTATGAACATACTCATGGAATTACATACATACATATATGCATATATGTATAATACATATGTATATTATAAATTGATATCACACATACACTCAACACATAGATACCTAATCAACAAGGAAAGATGAAAAGCTTTTGCTTAAGCCTAATCTTCTGAGACACTGGACTTCACTGGTGTCAGAAAAGGTTGACTATTAATCGCAAAATGATTGGCTACTGTAGTATCTAGAAGTCATCTTGTGCCAGAATTTAGACTGCCTTCACTGGTGCCTAATTTACCCATTACTAATGTAATGTTTTAGTTCAAGGGAGAATGAACAATTCAGACTAGTTCTCATGTAGGGCTATTACATTCTTGTTCCCTAAAGTGAAAGGAGGGAAGTAATGCCGGTGCCCAATTTAGACACCTATGCTATGTGATTTGAATACAGCCTTCAATCACTTACAAATAATTTGCATTTATTGCCATTGTGGTCAAATGTCCAGATGACATTTTTGTTAATAATTCCTCTTGTATCTCCTATTGCTTATAATAAAATGAAGTCAATAATAGCCTGTTTCAGTAAATCCATTTTTTGACAGTTTGTCTTTCCTTTTTTTCCCCTTTATCCCCTTTCTTTTTAATGCAGAAAAGCTGTAGTTTTTTTTTTAAAAAATAAACTCTTTCAGCAAATCGAAACAAGATATTGCCACTGAATGCTGCCAACTTTGTAATAAGATTTAGTAGCTTTCCAGAGAGCTACTTGCAGTTCTAATAATAATTTTCTTTAAGTGTTCCGCTTTAGAAAATGTCTTCTTTGTTACTGAAGTTGCCATATGTACATATGGACATTTTTTTCTGAAAATATTCCTGGGATTTTATTACCATTAATCTTTTCTGAGGGTGTATATAATTTATCTCACAAGCCATCAGAATTCCCAGAGGGTAAATTACTCTAGAGGTCTCTGTGCCCTCATACTGTATCAAATTGACCTGCTTCTTGTTTGCCATTTTTGTGTACTACATTGCTTATTTAACAAGAAACAGAATGATTGTGATTCTGAGAAGGTCCTTTGATAGTAGTTTTGACACTCTGCCTGAATAATGACCCTCATTATGGAGCCCATGACAGGCTCTGAAAGTACTGATTTATGAATACATCACAGGTTCAGCATTAGAGCTCCCCCTACTCACTCCTGATATAGGACTAGATATAGATACAGCCTTTTGAAATACAGTGAAGATGAGATAATTGCCTGATTATGACCATTCAAATAACCTCTTTTTCTGATTTAACAAAGCACTGTCAGTTAATTTTGATTGTCTCCCAAGTTATTAGAAGCCTTTGACAAAATGTTTGTTAGGAAAATCTATTTCATTTAGGGTTGCCAGCCGTGTCTTAAAGGACAGTAAGGCAGAAGTTACACAAAGTCCTTTTTGCTAGAAATGCTTTTCTATAGCAAACACTCATTAACAGCTGATATGATAATAGACTGTTAGAAGCAAGCTTAGCTAAGAGCTAGAAGTCTGTGTCCTTGCTAAAACAAATTACAAGACACTTTGTAAACACATTTTTGTGAGGATTCTTGTTGATTTATTGTTTCCTCCATAGCAGTTATTTAAATAAATGTAGCTAATTTAGTTCGTTTGCTGCACTGTATAATTTTGTTCTTTGTGTGATGGGGTTATATGTAAAAGCCTGAAGGAATCACATCCCCATTAATCTTTTTACAAGTGCAATAAATAAATAAAGAGACATGGTTTAATTTTGCTAGTTAGGAGATTTTAAAAGGCAGTGGTAGCAAACCGATTTCTTCCTGTTCTCACTGTTCTCCATGTCCTTCTCTTGAAGACATAGTAAATATTCTTACTTAATGAGGTAATAGTTCTTGGTAGGAAAGTATATATATGGACAACTAAATCTATCCATGAAGGCATGTATTCAAATCCACACCTAGAAGTGTTTTTTTCCCCAAAATGCTCATTCTGGAATGTGTTTGTTCCCACCTACCCCAGAACACGGTAGAGTTTCCTGATGGGAGGTGAAGGCTGCTGCAGTGCTGACAGCTCCGATGCTTGCACAGGACATCAGCGTGCCAGTGGAAGGAGCTTCTCGGGGGCCGTCTTTGCCACCTCCATGTAGAATTAGGTATCAACAATCCAGGCAGAGTAAGAGAGAGGTCCACTTGAGGATATGTCTGTGAAGAAAGGGTAGAAGCAGTGCAGCATGGATGTGTGATGTGTTGTGCAGCAGATACTGATTGGTGAAGGGAGGTGACCTGTCCTCCATAACCTCAAACACTTTTACCTAAGTAGCACCTGTTCATTTGCATACCTCAGAAGAGGTAGTGAGGTAGTGATTAATTTGAGTGTGTTGAATAGAAAATGAGTTCAGAGGAGGGCCACGAAGCTGATCAGAGGGATGGAGCACCTCTCCTATGAGGACAGGCTGAGAGAGTTGGGATTGTTCAGCCTGGAGAAGAGAAGGCTCCGGGGAGATCTAATTGCGGCCTTCCAGTATCTGAAGGGGGCCTACAGGAAAGATGGAGAGGGACTGTTTATGAGGGAGTGTAGTGACAGGACAAGGGGTAATGGGTTTAAGCTGAAGGAGGGTCGATTTAGATTAGATGTTAGAAAGAAATTCTTTACTGTGAGGGTGGTGAGGTACTGGAACAGGTTGCCCAGAGAGGTTGTGGAGGCCCCATCCCTGGAAGTGTTTAAGACCGGGTTGGATGAGGCTTTGGGCAATGTGGTCTAGTGGAGGGTGTCCCTGCCTGCAGCAGAGGGGTTGGAACTAGATGATCTTTGAGGTCCCTTCCAACCCAAACCATTCTATGATTCTATGATTCTGTGATTCTATGAAAATGCAGGCCAGACTAAGACAGCTGCACCTGCATTCTGAGTTAACCCTAAAAATTTAAAGATTTAGTGATGGTTAATGATGGATGAGTGCAAAAACATACGCAGATACTTGGGCTGACAGTCCAGTGCCTGGACTGGAAATAGATGAGGCTACCTGAACCTGAGCTGGCTTGAGCCTTGTGTTTTCTAAAAGTGCCAAAAATTGGTTGGATCTGACAATCAGTTCATCAGAATAAACAACAATGTGGGAACAGCTTATGACATCATGAAACTGTTTCAGTCTGTGTTAACAGTAGTCTCATTGCCATCTGTATGTAGAGTACCCCACAAGTCCATAGTAATCTCCTCCTGGGTTTTATTTGTTGTTCACTGTGTTCTTTCTATTCATGAGAAAATCTGGAAAAGAATATTTGCTTGGAAGGTGGGGCTTATGGTTAATTGCTAAATAAATAAAATTCAGTTTTGATGGCCATCTGTGTCATTTATGAAGTTTCAGCATGATTTTGAAAATTGTGATCAAGAAGATGTAGGTTTTTTTATTGTTGACTGCCCATTTCAAGGCCATCAAAATTACAACTTTTCTTTGTAAACTTGATCTATTTTAAAGCAGTGGCTTAATATATTGTTAACTTGCTGGTGTGGTTCAGCAAGTCTACTGAGGAAATATATTAAAATTTGTGCGTGCTTCATAAAGTAAGTCTGTGAAAAACTTTTTTTGAAAACTTTGAATATCCCTTTCAAAGATAGCAAAGATAATTGTTGACTTTGATGCTTCCCTGCTTGCTAAAGCCTGTACCAGAGTATTGTAGTTCTATAAAAGTATTTCAGAGCATAACAAAACCTTCTAGACTTTAATAACTATACATGACTGATCTGTCCTCTCTGGCAAGGTTAACTGTTTCTCCCAAGGAGTTAAGTGGCATATAAACTATTGTTCACACCATTTGTGCTAACAGCCTAGCATGACCTCAAATACTGTAGTGGTCATACAAGGTATCCTGTACAATACATTTATCAACAAAGGTAAAAGGACCACAGGGGCAGTGCTGACTTTAAGTGTATTAGGGATCTATAAGGATAAATGCCTAACCTCACTCCATGGCAAAAAGTAATTACTGAACCATTGTTTCTATAGTGTTAATATTTTTTCATGGTTCTTTAGAAATATAAGCTATTTAGTTCTTAGGTTGACATCTGTACTGCATTATATTTTATACAATGCATCTAGACTAAAGGGTAGAGCAATCATGTAACTGTGAGATCATTTTACTTTTACAAGAAATCATCAACAGAAATAAAGCATAGAAAAGGGAATGGATTGAATTCAGTAGTTATTTTTAATAGATTTAAATGATCTAATTAACAATAGCCTGAGCAGCAGAATTTTAGGGCTTTATTTTAAAATTGCATGCCCCATTTACAGTGTGTATAATCTTGCATACTTATTCACACTTAATTTTTTTTCCATCCATTAGCTCTTGGATGCAACTGACTCCCAGTCCTTGGACTCCCACCCACTTCATAAATGAGTGCTCTACCTGAAAAGAAGGTAAGATCTGCTCAAGTAAAGGATGACCACCCTTGTACTTTTTAAGATAAATTAATTCAGGACAGGAGAAAAAAAATTTGTCAAAATTCTCCATTTGGAAATAGTGTTCCAGAAGCCTGCCTAAGGATAGCCCTGATGTAGGCATTTATGATTTGCAGGGTATTTGAAAGCAGTAATTATTCTCATAGTCTTGAATAATGAATAATTATCAGAACAATCACTGTCACATGGCAGAGATATTTACAAAGGTCACAGTCCCACACTCCTTACTTCAGGAAAATATCCACTGAAGCGGATAAAAAAATTATAATAAAAATTAAAAGAGGAACCTGGCTAATAGGAGCTGGAGTCAAATTACTCTATCCTCTTTTAAGTCTATGGGAAATCAAAGCAACTGTTAACAGCTAAGGAATATGGTCAAGGTTTTTCACTATCCTGTTTCCAGGAGGGGCTAGTACCGCATGCTTCAGAGGGAGGTTCGAGAAGCCCCTAACAGACAATTATGACATGACTCCCCAAAGGGAAGTTTCGGTCTCAACAGCAGTTGGGTTTTGTACTTACAGTCAAAGACTCAAAACAGAGTTTTCTGTTCTTTGCAATGTTTTATCTGTTGTAATGCTACTGTGGAGTGTTTTGTTGTTCACCTAAATGATCTGTATCCTGCACATCTCTAAAAATACCTCATGACACTAAATTCCAATGCTTTTTTTTTTTTTTTAAATAAGCATTTTCTTTACTGCTTTTAAATGTATGGCTTGATAATTTCACAGGATTCCTCTTTTATTACTGTTATATCATAGATAAAAGGACTTGTTGATTTTTCCTTGCATATATACATATATGTATGCACAACATTTCTCCCATGTACCCATCTTCCTCCCCAGCTGTGCAATCCAGGTCTTTTCACTCTCTCTGCACACAGAACCCGCTCTGTCTTCTCTCAGGACTCTGCATCATGTGTCAGCTGGCCCCTCCTGGGAATGGGTATGGTGGGAAATATCAACTCCCCCCAAAAGAAAAAAAAAAAAAACAATATTATTGCTACATATTTCTGGTTGTTTTTTCATGCCAATAAAAACATTTTGCTTTTTACCACATGTATATCATAGCGTTGACATCTGCCCTCAAGGTGAGGTGTCCTTTTGTTGCACTTCTGAGTATATCAAACATTTCAAATTATTGCCAGTTTCTCTCACTTAAGCAGGAACCTTCCTTTATATGTTTCCTATCTAACTGACAATAATGCAAACTTATGAGGGCCAGATTTTTAGCCAGGCCTCCCATTTTTGAGTCCACCACCTTGGAGGCACAACACAGCTCATTTGGACATCGAACATCTGGAGTGCAGCAGTCATCGTTTGCTCTGTTCTTTATGCCAGTATGGCCATGTGCCATTATGAGAAGGACATGAATTTAAACTGTCAGAAGGAGATAGACCCATGCTGGGTTTGTGTTATTTTCCCATAGCAAACCTGGCATTTGTTTCTTTTTTTTTCCAATGAGTACTTCCTTTCTAAGAGCTCATAAGAAGTGTTTGCAAAATCAGAAATACATTCTGCATTACACAGTAGAAACAATCTTGTCCAGTATTACCATATATGTAGTTCAAGCCAGACTGTGATTTTGCTTAGATGAGAAGGGCCCTCTTACACAGTGGAGTTACTCACCTGTATGAAATGGTTTTTTCAACCAGCGGCGTACAAAACTCCATTAGATTGCAACATGCAAGGCAAAAGTAAAATCACAGTGTACAATGGAGGTTAATATTATCCAATATCCTTCTTAATTTGGAAGCAAAACAGACTATAAAAATACTCATATGTGGATGATCAAAGGCCATCTACATTATTAATTATCAAAAGATACTGCTAGGATGATGAATATATTAAAAAAACTAAAGAGAAAATCTTTATGAATTAAAATCTAGTCTTTCTCTCGGGACTACATTGTTGGGCTTTTTTTTTAGGCATATCATAAGCTATTCCCGATTCTTCTATGAATTCAAAAGCAATTGAAATTGGACCCTACTTTCATTGGCACTATAGAATCACCACTTCAATTGCTCATATGAGGTCCTGCCTTTCTTTTGTCTATCCTCACATTTGAGCTAGTGCTTGCTACCACGCAGGTGGTTTGTTTGGTACCCGTATGCTAAATTTTAGAATATATTTGCTCAGCATCAGAGTTAGTTCCTTCGAATTTCTCTTATTCGGCCTCTTCCTTGGCCTTTTGGTTGCCTCTGGTGCTAACTTTGCTGTTGGCTGTGAAATTGCCTCTAGGGCTGCTGTAGGGTCAGACAGTTTATGGTCTCTTTTTTCTTCATAGCTGCCATTGATGGAGAGCTGTTCTTACCTTAGAGAGAGTTGTGATTAAAAAGCCAGGTACTGTACTTTCTAAATTTTCCCAGTATGCCTCTGGAACCCCCATAACCATGTATTGAAGAAATCCCACAGCATTCATTAACTAGGTGGGGAAATTCTTTTAAGAATTTTCTTTTCCTGCACTAAACAACATAAATATCTTCAAAAGATTCTTTAGAAACAGATTACACAATACTGTTTTTATCATTTGTTCTCTACATAACTTTTCCCCATGTACACATTATTGTTATTGACAGCAATTCTAAAGCCCTTTAAAAAAAGAAATTAAATAGTGAATCAATAAAGATTAGCTATTTACTGTAGATTATTACTTTATCATTCCCATAATTACAATAATGGTTGCTGATGGAAATTCTATTTATGTGAATCATTTTATACTTGTTATTTATTATTATTAATGTTACCATTATTATCTTCTTACCCTTCAGTTCACAAGATGTATCTTCTCAGTGAATTTTAATTTCAATATCTTGCTATTATACTGTACATAATCCTATCAAAGACTGTCCTTCATGCAACATTTTCAGTGATATATTATCACAGAGACCATTAATGAATGAGCTTCATATCTTACTAATACTGTTTTAGATACTATTTTTATTAATTTTCTAAGCTGTAATTCTTCGTACAGTACCTATGTCTGTCTTCTATTAAAGTTGTGTTTTTGATTTTAACATGAGGATTTCAAAGGGAGGCATTAACTTTGTCTTTAAAAATACATTTCAGTTCATAGATTCTAAATGACGATATTATAATGACTGTGCTTTGTTCTTTCAGACTTTTTATAAATTCATTTTCATATTTTTCCCTAGTTTTTGCAAGCAGTTTCCTGTTAATAAACAAAATTAATTTTTTACAAATGTTGTTTCTTATGGCATGCCATAAGGATGGAAAAAACCACATAATCAGAGCAGTTGCAGTTTTTCTTCTGCGATATGAATTATTGTAATGAAAGAAAGATAAATATTTATCAGTTTCTAAGCATATGTTACAAGTGAAAACAATAACTTAACACTACATACTGTAAGTTTCTATTAACTAATTTTTCAGATAAATGCCAAATTTATTTATAAGAGACTGCTATTATGATCAATTTGCTCATTTTGCTGTTTCTTTTCTTTATTCTTATGGTTTTCTGTTCAGATTACCAGAAGAAATGCCATTACGTATCCTGTGTATGATATTCAGCTCTTCAAGTATTTTAAATAGGATGTCTTCAGTGCACTGCACTCTCAAAGTTGAAAAATGACATTGGTTTAGAATCTCAGTTTAAGGGCAAAACATCCTTGTTGGCATTTTGAGTACTAATTTGACTCATACTGTTCTTTAACATTTTTAATATTTTTACTTGTATTAAAGCATTATGATGGTATAGAATTATTGGCCAATATTAAACGGTCTTTAAAGCTGCAGTATGCATCGAAAATGTAAATAAGTCTTAGAGACTTTCTGAGGATTATTAAATATACATGTACTCTGCAGTTTAGATTAATAGCTGAGGAATGATGCATTGTTACGGTAACATAAACCTATGATATATTTAGCATATAGGGTGCCATCCTGCATAAACAAAACATAGCCCTGTAACTGCTTTGTAAGGATATACATCATTAATCTTTGTACTGAACATATTATATTTACCTAATTTTTAAGTGAAACACACTACTTCCATAAAATTCAAAATCTATGACCAAACAGTAAGTTGTTTGTGTGGCATACTGCAGATAATTGTATAAAAGTTCATTTCCATAACAATGTATAAATGCAAGAAATCTAGAAATAGACATCATTGAAAAGATTGTGTACAACTTATTTTACCAAAGCTTTCTTAACTTCTGTGAAAAGGATCTGAATACTCATGAACATGAACAATTCCTTGCCTGTTAAAGCAATCTCATAGCTACGTGAGATTCATTTTTTTGACATTTGACTTTTTCCAAGGGGCACTTCTACAACCTCACAGGTTTAAATGTTTCTATTGATTTTTATGTCTGGATTTATTGTGCACATATAAGCATCAGAGTAGAGCAGCTCATCTGATATCTTAGGCAAAGCAACGTGATTTACAAAAGCCAAAGGATTTTACTTTGTCTAACATGTAAGAGGGAAGGTGTATACTGATGGACCAGTTCATCACGGTACTTAAGCACATGCATAAATGTAAGCATAAACAGCAATGTGTTGAAAGTGCATCCAGTGCTTAAGTCCCGGTTGAACTGAGGACTTACATTATTTTAGAATCCATTTTTTTACATACCTAGTTTTCAGTATTTACCATTTGGCATTTCTAATGGATTTTTTCTCCTCACAGTAGACTTAGCTCTAGTCTTTGTGCCTTAGTAAGACCGATTTAACTGAGGCTTGTAATGCTGATGAGATAGGGGCATTGCATCTTCATTAAGATAGTGACTTGGCAAAGCATTGAAATCTGTGTTTTACTTCAGGAAACTGTAGAAAATCAACTCTATAGACGTTAACAGGGTTAAACATTCTTAAAGTTAAGCATATGCTTACATGTTTTGCTGGAGTGGGGCCAAGGGTGCCAGTTCAGTAAAACATTTAAGTGCATGCTTACATCCCTTTGATGTTAATGGGATTTAAGGTTGAAGATTTACATATATGCTACAGTGATTTGCTGAATAAAGATACCGTGATGACTTGAGACCTCAGACTGAAACATTCAACCAGGATTCAAACAACTAGGACCCATCTCCTAGTGATTTCCAGCAGATGTGGGGGAAGCTGAGTCCCTAGAGATGTTTGGAAACTTCACATTTTATTTCTCTGTGGTTGTGGGTTGAGAAACACAAGACTGCCTGGCCCACTGGAAGGACGCCTGATTGTGTGTCCTGGAGAGCAGGAGATGGTAGCTATGATGGCTGAGCTGCGACTTTGGCTCCAAGGCAGCTGGTGGCTCCGTTATCGAGGCTGAGACCTGCGGGGCTGCACTCCGTGTGCTGGGTGGGGCCTGAAGATATGATTTCGTGTGCAAACAGGCAGTATCATTCCAGATCCAATACACCATCCCTGTCTTTGCTGTCTCGAAGTTAGGTTGCTAATCTAATCATCCAGTTTTCCTCTCTGGTCATTGGGGGTTCATCCTGTCCTAAAACAGTTGTCAAAGTGAGTGGAATTGATCTCCCTCTGGAGGTACCTACTTCCCTTGATGGACTGCAAAGAGAGCCTAAATTAGACACATGCATGTTAGACAGCTAAATTCAATTGACGTAAATCGTACCCTCAGTAACTAACCTTATCTCTGGAATCCAATTTGAGTGCTATACCTTCTTTTTTTTTCTTCAGGATACCATTAAAATTACATTTGAGTGTCCACAAGGAGCTTCGTAACAAACATTACAGAGATTATTGTCTACACTGAATATACAGTGCTCATAGACTCTGAATATACAGTAGTTACAGTATCTGAAACATGTTTCTGTTGGGGTCCCACATGAACAATTACCCTGGACAATATTTACTAAATATGTCATTTTTGAGCAAAAGACTTGTTTCTTTTTTCTTTTTTCTTTTTTCTTTTTTTTTTTTAAGAAATCTTGGAGTGTTGGTCTAAGAAAAACAGCAGCTTTCTTTTCTGTGCTTATAGAGTAAAATTATATCTGTCAGAGATGAAAATACCATAATTATGTCTTCTTATAATTTATTCATTGCTTTATGAATCTAAAGCCTTCTGAGGAATGTCACAAATCCACAGAAAATTCTTGAATCCAACATTTAGCAACTTGATTTCTGACGTAGTTGACAGACTCAGATAAACACTTTGTTAGCGAATACATAGGTGGTATTTGTTCCTCCTTCCATGGGCAATGGCGGGATTTTCTGAGATTGGGAAACAGATTTAAATTGGAACAGCAGCTGAACAGTCACTGGGTGAAGTTTTGCCACCTCAACAGTGGTCCCCACAAGAGTCTGCAATGTGAATACCCAGTATGGCAGCATATTAGGGGTTGGACTCGAGGTTCCTTATGGGTCCCTTCCAACTTCAGATATTCTATGATTAGTATTAGTATCAGTATTAGTATTGCCTTTGGCAATATCTTTACTGTATCTGACTGCAGGGTACTCCGAAGATACTCCCAAACAATCCTATCTCCCTTAACATGAATTAGTTTTTCTTTTCATTGCCCCTCTTTCAGCCATTATTTCTAGCACAGACATTATT
Organism: Grus americana; assembly: GCF_028858705.1. NCBI lineage: Eukaryota > Metazoa > Chordata > Aves > Gruiformes > Gruidae > Grus > Grus americana. Next base: position 29,231,095 of record NC_072852.1, on the reverse strand, counting down.
TGGTGGGGGGAATTAACGCAGACTGACATTTTAGCATTAAACCATTGCTGAGATTCTTCCTGTCACCTCTTTAATTCGTATTGTAGGATTTGTTTTGTTCTGATTGTGTGCATTTTGCAATTTCCATCATAGACATTCTTTACTGTTAAACTCTTTCTTCCATGAAGAGAACAGAGGAAGCAGCAGATCTTTTCCCATCATACCAAGCCAAAAAGGAGCATTGGCATTTCAGAGGTGTGTTAGCCTATAGTCAAAATTATTTTAGGAGATACTCTGCTTTCAATATCATTTACAATTTAGAGATAGAGCTTGCTGAGCCTGAAAAAGTTATGCCCCTTGGGAAAGACACACACATATACGTGCAGAGTATACAGCCAGTTTTCAGTTTGCCGAGCACAGCAACAGAGCAGCTGAAGATACACCGTAGCTCCTGTTCAGACTCTGGCCTGAGAAGACATACAGTAACTCAGCACATGGTAAGGGGAAGGGTGTCACTGTTCTTAAAATCAAGATCACAAGATAACTTGGCGTCTTGGAACGGTAATGGTGATACAGAGCAGAGGTTCCTCAGGCTCAAGGGCTCTGCAGCTTCTGTTTTGTTATTTGCTGCTGGGACACCAAAGGACCAAGCGTCCCTTTACAGCTTGATCCTGCTCCTGTTAAAAGGCAACAAACCCCCCGTTGCCCTAAGCAGGACTGGATCTTTACAACCAAATCCCTTTTATGTATCTGAGAGAACAGCGTCCTCCGTGTCAGTTCCGTTCAACTCCAGTGTGTTTTGTAACTTCGGCTCTTCGCCTTCGCGTTTGGCGCTGCGTGAAATTCAATTGTGCCAGGTGTTTCAGCCGTGCTTTACTGATGGGGTCTTCCCCTTGAAATTAATGTCTTTATAATCACACACATTTATAGATTAAAGAGGCATTTGATGAACTACAATGGACTAAGTTTACTTCTGGCTTTAATGTTGTATTCTTACCTTAAGTACAAATATTTTATGTTGTCTTTCCTCATGCCAGTGGTTTTTAATGTGCCCATAAAATGACTTGTTCTATGAGTTGCAAACTCCTATTTGTTTTCAGTTAACTCTACTTGTATATCCCTCAGGAGGAGAATTACAGTCATGGAAGCTGATGCAGTGAATTTGGTGGTTTATAAGTAGGAAATACTTAGATTTTGGGGCATGTGCAGCCTTTCATGTACAAAGTTCTCATTTTAATATACCTCAGGCTACTGGCTTTACGATTTACAGTTAATTAGGATTCTGATTTGGGTTGAAAATTCCAATACCTATATGCTTTTATACATGCATTTCAGATCATGCTGGCTGAAGCAAATAACTGTGACTGTAGTCAATAAATGAATGTATACCACAGGGAGCAGCCCTTCCCCCCGCCCTTCTCTGACAACCTGTAAGAAAATCCTACTGTGTTCCCAGTTCACAGCAATATCATTCTGACATCACTTTGTGATAGCTAGAAGATTTCCTTGCCTATCATTTAACAAAATCCCAATACCATTTCCTTACTTTTAACAAAGTCTCAAAATCCCTAATGTATACCATATTTGCTCTGCCTGTATTTCATGCTCAAATTGAACTCTTTAGATAACCGAGTTCTAATCTGCACATGTATATGCGATTTTTATTAGCATCAGTCAGCACTGCATAAGTGTGTGGAAGGGGAAGTGAGGTAACTTCCAAAATAGCAACACTGGAAAGAAACTATCAAACCATACAAGCCAGGAATTTCACATCAGAACTATTCAGTGTTTTTCTTACATATTGGGATTTATAATAATGCTAGTATATGTCGAAAAGGGGGTAATTTCATGTGATTCAACTATAGTTTTTAAAATACCGATCTTTTAAATAGCTTATCATTTTCCCTTTATTGACTTGCCCCCCATGAAAAGCTTTCATACAGCCTCTTGTCCATTAGTTTTGCCGGTTTTATTTGTTAAAGAATCAATATATTTTCAGTCTGTAATCTATGTGGCAAAAAAATCCCAATTAGCTTGAGATGTTAATCTTAGAACTTCTCAGTAGAGTAGCTAAACTTATTTTTGAAGCTGGTCATCAAGATGTCCAGGACTTGGACTGGGCTGGGGTCATGCAGTTTGAACATGGTACAGCAGGGACTGAGCTAAGATGCGAAGCCAAATCCCGGAGAGCTCTCTGTGCTGCTCGTATGGCTGCAGAAGGAATGGGAAAGGCAGGAAAAGCAACGGCTGCTGCTGGGAGAGACTTCTCTATGTGAGCACTTGGCATCTCTCAGATCCCTTTCCCCATGGAGGTGACAGCTAGAGAGGCTTCACAGCCTAGCAAAGAAGACAACACACCGTTAGTTATTTTTGTAGTACAAGCACCTTGCTGCCATAAATAACTGCATAGTTGCTTATTCCTAGAACTGGGCCTTGAAAAAACTCTTGATGACAGTCAGGATTTACGATGGCAGAGAATTTACACTGGCAGGGGATTATATTTGGCATAGTATACAGTAAATATATACACTTTTGATCATGACAAAACATTCTTGCTTAACTTCTTCATTGATAACAGCAGTATAATTCTCCAAAAGAGGTGATATAACTGTTGCCACAGAGGCAGGAGAAATCATATTTTGCAAAGGAAAAAATGGGGGATGAAAAGGTTCATTGGGAATGCTGAAGTTTTAAAAAACAAACAAGGATATTTAGGACCTTGGACTTTTATGCACTCATTTTCAGCTGTGCAAATATGGATCAAAACAGCTAATGTGGAACATTTTTACAATGACATTGCTTACTACAGGTTAAAAAAATCCATTTTTATATGTAGGATGCTAGAAAATCTGTAAAATTTTGTCCAGTTTGTAGCAATTTATGCCTGTTAATAATTGTCTAGTATCAGTATGATGGCAATATGTAAATTCTCCTGCTAAGATTAGGCTTCTACTGTGCTACGCTCCATATAAAAACTTAGGAAGAGCCCATCCATGCCCTACAAAAATACCTGCTGAGATTGTAAACTTTTAAAAATAAAATTACTCTAATGAGTAAACTAAACACAGACATATGTTTCTGGAGAATTATAGATTTAATAAACAAGAGAGACAATATACAGAAAAACTAATGACAACTGAAGAAGATTGCCCAGGGTCACCTGTCAGGTTCGTAACAGAGATGGCAATGGAATTTAATACAGAATCCCCTCCTATCTCCCCATTAGCAAATCATGCCATAGTATGCCTACAAAGTTCAATAAAATAGATGATACACGCTAAGTGTATAAACAGCTGAATTGGAGCCATCCCTTACCCAGACACTATCTCGATGTATTAGTAAACAAATACCTTTACAGAAGCCAAGACAGCTTTATCTTCTTTCATGTCTGACTATTGCTAAGAGTGTCGACACAAATGTGAGAGGCAGAAGCAAAAGGAAACAAAATATATTGAGCAAATTTAAGTTTCTTTTGAAAGTCAATTTAGTTTAAATAAAAGGTACTTTTGAATTAATCTGTTCTTTAATGGTAGAGAAAAACTACAATGAAATGCAAAGTAATAATGGTTAAAGCCAGAGCTTGAACTTGGAAAGGAAAGAGAGCACAGCTAGTGTTTAAAACACAAGTCTGCAGTCCAGGACTCTATCCCCATCTTTGCCACTGACGTATTGTGTGTTGGCAAGCACATAATTTACTCCATGTGAGGTAGGTATTATTCTATGCATTAAAAAAATAATAGCAAGGCATATAGAAGTTGAGCACATTTCAAAAAGCTGTTTCTAAGTCAGATTGCCTCCATTTTTGACTGCACAACTTGAACTACCTGTTGTTCCATATTCAGAGTTTTGGTGTTCCAGCAGTGTCTTCTGAAGATTAACCCTTAACTTTAACGTGTCTCCATTTACTCAAAAACTGACTTGCAAAAAGTGCTGCAAGTCTACACTACCAAGGTCCAGATTCTGAACCTCTGGCTTTGAGTAGTCTTTCCATTCTACAAATAGATTTAAAAGAAAAGGAGAAAAAAAAGTTGGAAATCAAAAAAAACCCTTTGTTTTTTGGACTTAACAAGCAGACAAATAATTGTATGCAAAAATGGTCTGCCTGCTTTCTCACCAAGTGATTAATACGGGATGTACCGGGGCCAAATGGCTTTTGCAATGTCCTGTGTGCTCTTTACTGTAAGAGGTAGTGACCGTCTCCCAGTATTTAACACCCTGTCCCTTTTAGTTTGTGTGAGTATGACACTGAGGATAGGATTCACAGAGATGCATAAAATAGGTCAGACGAACTGGGCTCTAAAAGTGCCCGTTTCTTTCCATTAACTATAAAGAAATCCTGAGGTCATTTGCTCAGATATGCACATCAGCCCTTCATATCTTTAAAATTAAGTCAAGGAAACTCCACCACAAAGGACAGGGTCATTTATAGCTTCAGAGCACTACAACTCCTTATATTCTTATCTAAGCCTACTAAGAATACCCTTAAAGCTCTCTCCAGTTTATTTTTTTTTTAATTGCATCATACGCGACAAGACTGGGAGTGCCAGGGCCACGGCCTGAGCCAGGAAGAGCTGCTGGGTACATGGCAGGGTGGGTGGGGGTGCCGGGGGGGGGGGGGGGGGCAGGCAGCACTGCAGGGCCTGGCCGTGCTGAGGGCTGCACCACAGAGACACCCAGGAGGAGACACTTGGTCAGCTTTGATCAGCGTGGAGCCAGGAACAAGAACTGCTGGGGGGGAGGCTGGTGTCACCAGGAGACAGTGTAAACCGTGGCATATTGAGGTACTACGCTTTACTGAAGCTACAGATTTGATACTGCAGCAACACAAAATTTACTTGCATACATGAGAAAACGCATAGACCACCTCCCCTGCGGTAGCCTCTCCATCACCTGGAGCTTTTCCTCCTAGTGTAGGATGTTCTGCTCACCAGCAGTCTGCTGGAGACTGCTCTCTCACCAGCGTGGCAGTGGGACAAGCTCATTTAAACACCTTAGTTCTTGCCCAGAGGATTAACTAACTGAGACGTATATGCAGGGTGGTTTAAGCCAACACAGCGGGCCGTGAGTCCGGGTCGGTGTGGAGCAGGCAGCCAGCTCCTTCTGGCCCTGCTGGGAAGGTGGGCAACGCACACAGCTCAGGGCACGGGTGCTTCAAACTGACACTGCTCATCCAGCAAAGATCAATTCCTAGAGCCCTACATCTAGTCCAGTGCTGTCACAGGCAGCCAGGCCTTGTAATTCCTCCCGCAACTGTGTCAGTCTGAGAAATCCCTACCATTTCCTGCCTCTGTGGCTCCTTCTAGCAGTCACGCCTCTGGGAATGAGAAAAGTTCTGTTCTTCAGCCTAAACGTGTTGTTGACCAGTTTATACCTAATTCTTTCAGTAATACTGATTAAATAAAGTTACCTAGGTACATAGTAGCATGCGTAGATATACACTAGTCCTTGATCATCTTGTTTAAACTTGATTCTCAACAATTAATTCAAGAGAACCCTAATAGGCCTAATTTTGTGCTGATTTATGCTGCACAAAGCACCCTTAGGATACCATGGGGATGTAATTTTGGTCAAGTGACATGCATCAGGAAGGTGAAACTCTCTGGATTTGTTTATTTGGTTAGCTTTCTGAAATGCAGTAAGCAGCTATCTTTTTTTTTTTTTTTTTTCTGAAAAGCTTTCAGCTGTCCCTACTGGCAGACTTTAAAAGGTCAACAGCCCAGCTAATATTGTCTCACACATCAAGCAAGTGATTATAATTATTTTGATACCATCAATAAGAGTAGTTTAGCTAACTGTACTCTTTTAATGAATTACATATGTTTGGAATATCAGTACCATACAGATGCTATATCATCTCTAATACCATAAACACAACATTTTGGTGAAGCATGCTATTTTGCTAAATTATTAAGATTGTGTAAAAACAAAAAACCCCAAACGAAACATGAATTTACAGCACAAATAACAAGTGCAATGTGTACTCCTGCCTTTGGGAGAAACATGACAGCTTTAGAGGAAGCATTGGATGCAACTGTCATATTTTATGATTTTATTTTGTAGAAACATATAGGAGTAATGTGCTTTAATCTATTATTTTCAGGGATAAATGATCTGGGTAATGCAAACTGTTTGCTAGAGGTGACTAAATTTTTTCACAAGAAACTTTTTTTTCCCCAAAGTGTACAATTTTTGTCCAAGTAAATTTAATAAACAAGCCATATTTTTTCCACAGTGTTTTTAATAGGAAATTTACCAGAACTGTTATTAAGATCAAACTGAATTCTGTGTTAGACATCTAATCGCCTTTGTGGAAATGGGCAGAATAACAGTAGCAAAATCAGGCCTTTTGTTTGAATTAGAATTTGCCAGTTTTACAACCTTTGAATCTGCTGTAATTTTATAGAGAGAAACAGGCAGAGACGAGGAGTTGTAAGTTCTTAATTTCTTGTATCTGTTAACAACATCTGGCTGGCGGACCTCGCTATGCCAGATGTGAGAGAAATTCATCTCCTTAAGGGAGCTGGGCTTCATCCTTCCAAAAGGCACCGGAATGTCGCTACTTAGGCTTGGTTTATTCTGAGTACAGGATGTATGGGGTAGAAACTTCATCGTCTGCAGGAATTCTTTGGACTATGTTTGATAATAATTTATATTCCACAATGACATAAAGAATGAGGAGGAAGGACACGAGTATAAGCTGATACATTCCTCCAAAGCAAAAACCATTTTGTCCAATCTAATTACTTAGAAGAACTGTACTATTTCCTGCAACTACAAGCAAATGTATGAGGCTTCAGTTGCTTTTATGAATTTAAAGTAAACTGATGTACTTTTTTTCTCATCATAAACTGTGGTTATTTAGCTAATCCTTACTTGCTTTGAAATGAATCACCCTAAGGTACCTCCACTGAAGATATTTTACAAGCTGATTTACTGATGTGTGCAGTCACATTTTCAAGGAGACTTTCAAAACAAGTTACAGTTCTGTCTACACAATTTCACACCTACATTTCTGAGTATTATTGATTCTATGAGTAATTCACAGGCCTTTGGAAACCCACATGAAGATGTTCAACCACACAGGAGGTAGGAGAAGCAACACCAGATACGACAGAGTCATTTCTTTTGGAAGTAAGGTCAGAACTGGGTGGTTAACAGATGCTAATATATGAGGTGAAGACTTACAGATGTGTATATACACATATACGTATTGCCTGTAATTCAGGAATTATCTTGAGATGGATTATTATATGAAATGCATTGTTTGAATGTATGAGACCTTATTTGAAGCCTATTACAGTCAATAGAAAGAGTTGGCTTTTGTTCAAGCTTTTAAACTGGAGAAGATTCTGTGGGAACTCAGAACAGCTGCAAATTCACATTGACCCACTGTCATATTATCACAGTTATTTAACTGATAATGGTCTTTTCCATTAAACAATTTATCTGAAGAAACAATGGTTTGTTTTATTGTGATCCTTTCTGCCTGTACATAATCACTGTTAACCAAGCGTTTCTTTTATACGAAGGCCTGTACAGAAAACTGCTTTTCATAAACTGCCATCCCTTACACATTTGAAAGTCCACTGAGTAGATGATGTTTGGAGTCTTTGATCAAGGAATTGTGCTCATCTCCTTTAAATTGACAAAAAAATAGCCAATTAATTTCATGTCATGTCCTCAGCAGTAGCTGCTTACATCATGTTTTTATATGGAGGAGAGTGTTACCAATAACTTGTCACAGAAATACAAGACTGCCTAAGAAAGCACATTTGTCACCAATTGAGAGCTCAGCATCTACAACCAAAACCAGAGTGTGGCTAACAGATATTAAAGCAACTAAATTAAAAGCCTTGTGTTAAAGTTTAGGTCTTCTTGAAGTTACCGTTGCAGTCAGATAAAAGGGAGGTATAATTGGAGAGCAATTCTCAAATCCTAAAAGGGTAAAAAGACGTGGCTTGTTTATCATGAAAGACTGCTATTCCAACTACTAATCTTTCTGTCCTAGGAAGTGTCTTATTCTCTTTTCTGTGTTGGAAAGCTGCCTAACAAATGTATTTTCCAAGACAATGAAGGAAGCAGACCTCTATTCTTTCTTATCAATTTAATCTCTTTCATTCAGCTGACAATGTCCTCTTGTAGGCTAGGTCTCTTTCCACATGAATTACTAAGTGACAAGTTACTTTTGCTTTTTCCTTTGGTTTTTTTCCACACCAGAATCCTAAAATGCAATAAAAGGATTATTGGTACACACATTATTTTTAACCATAAAAATACGTAAAAGAGACAAAGTATTCAGTGCTCTATTACTGTAAAACCTGCATAAATTGTTATTGCAAACATAATTATTACTGGCATTTTATCATTCAATATTTTCACATTCCTCTTTAATTAAAAAATTATTCAGAGCAGAGTACAGAGAAACCTGGTGTCTGTTGGTTTCTCTGTAACAAACTCACTTCCGAATCCTGATTAAGTCAGAAAGAATTTAAGATTTTGTCACTGAGCTGAATTAGTTACAAATTATATATCTTTCTGCCTCAGTTTCCCCTTTTGCAATGTACTCATTGTTTTGTAAAACATGTTTTTTTAAACCACAATCTTGGTGCAGGAGAAAGTTGTCAATGTAAAAATACTGCCCAGATAAACTATCCTGGGAACAAAAAGAAGATTTCTCTCTATCTACCAAAAATAAAATGTGGATAAGAACTCTTCATTCTACGAGTTTAACAACCTTACTATCTCCATCACTAGGAAATGTGAGAAAGAAAAATTGGAAAAAAAACCCACATTCCAAGCAAGAAACATTATCATTAGTATAAAAAGACATAAAATTAAAATCCTATGAGATAGAAATAATTTAATGACCTTCATAAACCAAAGCATTTGACCCCTGTCCCCACCCCACCCAGCCCTGAAAACAAATTCTGATTAAACAGAACTCAAAATTTCCTTTCTGTGGCAGTGGAAGCCTTTTCTTTTTATTTATTTTTGAAGTTAATCCAGAAATGACCGGGAGTGAAAAAAGCATACCTCCCTCCAACTATAGACACAAAGGCTCAGAACGGATTGCAATTTTGACATTTTTAGTTAGAAATCTTTCCTTAAAAAAAAATAAAATACACTTTAATGCTTACAGAGTGCATGATATGTCAGCTTCCTGCATTCATGGCCATGTGTTAAGATGACATTTTGTCTGCTAGACAGTGTGATAACCCTGCAGAGGCGCAAGTGCCAAGGAGAGCGCGCTGAGACCATCCACAGGCAGGAGCACTACTTTTCCTGCAGAGATATTTACCTCTGTTATCTTCAGACCTGGCTGAGACCACTGCCCTTTCACACCGGCGTGTGCCTCTCGCTCTGCACTTCGGAAAATGGCTGAGGAGAAGTGGGGTAGGAGTGGGCTCCTGCAGTGATCGTGTTGTGACGTGAACTACACATAGTTCTGCATTCGCCTCATCTGAGTTACTGCCCACAGAAAAGGTCAACAGAACAAAGAGAGGCCAATGAACTGTGTACATCTCATGTAAATCCTTTTTTAGTCCAATTAAATATGGATAATATTCATAGGACTGCCTGGTAAGCAGTATGAGGTTCACCACAGTGATTTTCATTGCCTGAGAACCAAGCAACTAACAGAAAGAAATAATGATGCCGAGCAGCTTCAGTCCCAGAAGGGAGCGCGGGACTTGTGTGTGAGGAGGGAGCCCGGGCTGTATCCGTCACGGGTAATATCAGGGAGCAATGAGACTCCCTTTCCCTTTCCCTTCCCTGCCCTGTGGTAAAATCTTGCTTGCAGAATAGTCTTTCCCTTGGTGCAAGATAAAAGAGCTTTGCCCTACACATACTGGTTACACAATGAAAAAGTTTTGATTAAGATGAGAATAAAGAAAAAGTGAAATATCATAGCATCGTATTCAGTCTTCCAGCAACTGCATAAGGACACGGCGAATTATGATCAGCCTCGACCAGAGCCTGGGCTCTCCATTTCACTGAATTCTGTTAGCTAACACCAGAAAGCATACAGGGTTTCTATTTACATAAATTAGCTAGCAGTTTGTTGTCAGAAAAGATGAGTAAGGCTTTGTGGAGGCTTCCCAAACCGTAATTCTGTTTTCATTTTGCATCAAAACTTTTCAACAATTTTTTGGGGAAAAAAAAAGTTAAAGAAGAAAAGAGAGAAGTAATTTGCTCTCAGTTGCCATTTGCTTGCATCAAAACTCTGGGGCATTGCCTACCTTTTGATTCAGCTGTTCCCTTGGCATGGGAATACACTTGGACAAATAGGAAATATAATGAGAAACATGCTTCCTCATGGTATTTCCAATTGGAAATAGCACAAGGAAAAAGCGTTTTATCACTTTATTCCCAAACAGAAATAATCTAAGAAAGCTTGTTCCTCACAACATTCCCTGATTGCTTAAATAGGTGGACACATGTCAGGGGAGCCTTTTTGGTGGGCTTCACTGGGGTGGGAAGTGATTCAGCTGCCCTGGTAGCTCACTGCTCCTCTGGAGGAGTACGTGGTACACCCGAGAAACAACCTGTATTCACATCTAAGACAAATCATACAAAGTGAAATAAACCTCATGACCCAAGGTCTCAGGGGGTCTACTTCAGAAAATTGTCGTGATGCCAGCAGGGAGAGTGTATTAGAGGCTAGAATTGAAGAGTCAGAGAGGCAGATTTCCTGCAGCCAGTGTGTCTAAGGCTATGAGTATTGTTGAAAATCAGGGTTGATTCTCTTCTTGCACAAGCTTTATTCAGTGTAACTATTGATCCACTTGGTATAAGAGAAAAGCAACAGGCTTGTAGTATCTTAAGGAAAGGAAATTTCTCAAGTGTATACATTCAAGGTATGCACCAATATAAACAAGCAAGAAAAATCATATCAACCACATTCATTATTGGAATTAAATTGATGAAAACAGCTTGAGAGTCACTCTAGTTTGGGAAGCAATCTGCCACCATCCCATTCACTTTGAAAAGGAATTCTTTTTGGTTTACTACTGGTATTGGGGAACTGGTTTAGGATACATATTTCTGAAAATACTGAAATATTGATTGGCTTTATTGGTATCCATTTACTTTTCTCTTGTCACTGCTTCAACAAAGAGTGCAGATAAAAAGCCCTTCGCAGTAAATTTTTGGGGAGGTGTTTGCACACATTCTGCTGGGCAAATCCATTAAGTCTGTTTCCACTATTATCCTAATGATTAAGTGTTGTTTGTTCCCACCATTATTTTGAACGCCACCTTTCACTATCTCCCAGTTGCTTTGGGACATGGTGGAAATTATGGAAGTACAGAGGAAGTTGCAGGTTTGTATCTTGTTTGCTTGGTCCTGCTTCAGCTTAGGGCAGCTCCAAACCCACTCTAACCCCTTCGACTGCCACAGTGCAGAAGTAGTGAAGTTAGGCTGCATTGGACCTCCAGTATGTTGTCCTGGTAACACATCCTTTCCCTATAAAGAGTTGTGGTCAACAGCTCAATGTCCAAGTGGAGAACAGTGACGAGTGGCATTCCTCAGGGGTCGGTACTGGGACCGGCACTGTTCAACATCTTTGTCGGCGACATGGACAGTGGGATCAAGTGCACCCTCAGCAAGTTTTCCAACGACACCAAGCTGTGTGGTGTGGTCGACACACTGGAGGGAAGGGATGCCATCCAGAGGGACCTTGACAGGCTGGAGAGGTGGGCTTGTGTGAACCGCATGCAGTTCAACAAGGCCAAGTGCAAGGTCCTGCACATGGGTCAGTGCAATCCCAAGCACGACTACAGGCTGGGCGAGGAATGGATTGAAAGCAGCCCTGAGGAGAAGGACTTGGGGGTATTGATTGATGAGAAGCTCAACATGAGCCGGCAGTGTGCGCTTGCAGCCCAGAAAGCCAACCGTGTCCTGGGCTGCATCAAAAGAGGTGTGACCAGCAGGTTGAGGGAGGTGATCCTGCCCCTCTACTCTGCTCTTGTGAGACCCCACCTGGAGTACTGAATCCAGCTCTGGGGGCCCCAGTACAGGAGAGACATGGAGCTGTTGGAGAGAGTCCAGAGGAGGGCCACGAAGCTGATCAGAGGGCTGGAGCACCTCTCCTATGAGGACAGGCTGAGAGAGTTGGGATTGTTCAGCCTGGAGAACAGAAGGCTCCAGGGAGATCTAATTGCAGCCTTCCAGTACCTGAAGGGGCCTACAGGAAAGATGGTGAGGGACTGTTTATCGGGGAGTGTAGTGACAGGACAAGGGGCAATGGGTTCAAGCTGAAGGAGGGTGGATTTAGATGAGATGTTAGAAAGAAATTCTTTACTGTTAGAGTGGTGAGGCACTGGAACAGGTTGCCCAGAGAGGTTGTGGATGCCCCATCATCCCTGGAAGTGTTTAAGACCAGGTTGGATGGGGCTTTGGGCAACGTGGTCTAGTGGAGGGTGTCCCTGCCCGCAGCAGGGGGGTTGGACCTAGATGATCTTTGAGGTCCCTTTCAACCCAAACCATTCTACGTCATAAGTTTTGTCTTGGTATCATTAGCAAAATGGGATACTTTGTTATCAATTAATTTATTGCGTTATTTAACCTTTGTAATGTTGTGATCCAAACCTATGCTTCCCAAATCCTTACATGTATCTTGATTACTACCTCCAACTTCAGACATCTTAAGTTGCCCTTTAACTCAGAAATTTCTAAAAGTCGCACAAAGATTTCTTGAACACAACATTTAAAAACTAAACAACACCAAGTTACTGAGCGTGCTGGTTTTGGCTGGGATGGAGTTAATTTCCTTCATAGTAGCTAGTATAGGGCTGTGTTTTGGATCTGTGCTGAAAACAGTGCTGATAACCCAGGGATGTTTTCGTTCCTGCTGAGCAGTGCTGACACAGAGCCAAGGCCTTTTCTGCTTCTCACCCCACCCCACCAGCGAGGAGGCTGGGGGTGCACAAGGAGTTGGGAGGGGACACAGCGGGGACAGCTGACCCCAACTGACCAAAGGGATATCCCAGACCATATGACATCATGCTAAGCATATAAAGCTGGGGGAAGAAGAAGGAAGGGGGGACATTCAGGGTGATGGCGTTTGTCTTCCCCAGTAACCATTAGGCATGATGGAGCCCTGCTTTCCTGGAGATGACTGAACACCTGAACACTGATGGGAAATAGTAAATTAATTTCTTGCTTTGCTTTGTTTGCATGCATGGCTTTACTTATTAAACTGCCTTTATCTCAGCCCACAAGTTTTCTCACTCTTACCCTTCTGATTCTCTCTCCCATCCCACCAGGGGGGCAATGAGCAAGCAGCTGCGTGGTGCTTAGTTATCGGCTGGGGTTAAACCATGACAATGTGAAATCAAGGAGGTCTCAGATCTCTCAGTGAAATCATCAAAACATCATCCTTATGTATTAAAAACACATAGAAAAAGTACTTTATAATACAAGTATGTGACAAAACTCTTTATTTAACCCTATGGATTTAACAAATTTTGCAGCACGAATTTTAACCAAGATATATGGAACAATAAGCTGGGGGAATTACCTCCATGATATTAAATGTGTTCTTGTTTGTCAAGTTTTCTGATAAATAGTACACATAATTTTATAAAAAAGATCAACATTAGAAATTGCCTATTTAATTTTTTCTGGAGTTCATATGTGTATTCACACAAAGGAAAGAAATTAAATAGGCAATTTCTAATGTTGATCTTTTTTATAAAAGCTTCCTGCTTTGTGTTCACAAAACTGGTTTCCATCCCATTGCATTGTCTATTTAAACCTGGCTGGGGAGGCAAAATGCTGTAGGTGCTCTGGGTGGAAAATCCATGGCCAGCAGTGTCTGCTCTCCTATAGCTGATTTGTATCACCAGGCAACTCCAGAGGGGCTTTATAGTGTGGGTGGTCGGTCAGCGAAGGATTTTTGTTACGGAATTGCTTTGCTGCAATGAGTTTGCATTAGTGGCTCCTGTATCACCCTTTGTTTCATCACCACACTGGAGCAATAGAAAGAATAGGGCATAGAAAGAAAAGGGAACTCCAGGGTTGCTTTAGGGCAGAGGGGTTCAGCAAAACAGAGGGGAGTGAAATAACTGAAACTGGTATCTGCTCTGGCCAGTGCTCGTCAAGGTAAGACCCCTGGGGGTGCATGTCAGTTCTATTTGAAGGGCTGGCCCTGTTGAACCTTTTGCACCAGGCAAGATACCTTTGAGTCAGAAGTGCTGGAAGCCCCGTTCAGACATAGTGGGAAAGAAAGGCTGTGTTACCCCTAGGACAAGGGGTAATGGCCTTAAGCTGAAGGAGTGTCAATTTAGATTAGATGTTAGAAAGAAATTCTTTACTGTGAGGGTGGTGAGGCACTGGAACAGGTTGCCCAGAGAAGTTGTGGATGCCCCATCCCTGGAAGTGCTCAAGGCCAGGTTGGATGGGGCTTTGGGAAACCTGGTCTAGTGGAGGGTGTCCCTGCCCATGGCAGGGGGGTTGGAACTAGATGATCTTTGAGGTCCCTTCCAACCCAAACCATTCTATGATCCTGTAATTTTTTATCTTTTATTACTAATACGGTCCCACCCTTCAAGCATCTCAGATACACTTTGTTAACAAAGTGTCCAGAAAAAACTTCTAGAGAAACAGCTTGCATACACGAAGTTCAATCTCTCAGTATCCTGTGTTTGCAAACCATGCAAACCAAAAGTTTCCTAATGAATAGCCCTGTTGTAACATGCACTGCAAGGACCAGCCGGGCTCTTAAACAGCCTCAGCAGCCCCACCAGCAGGATGCCCAACCCTGCCGAATGATCTTCCAGAGCAAACAGATGTTTTAAACTACTCAGATTTATTAGGTTTTGAAAAGCTCATTAGAAAAAGCTAAATAAATGTTAAATTTTTACAGTCTCGTATGTAATCATATACAAGTGCGTTACAATAAACTTGTCCTCCTCCACACCCGATTTCATCATTGGAATGGAAATTAATGGTGTTAGCACTTAGGAGAGAGAGTTGCATCTGCATGCACTGAGAGGAAGAGTTCACATAATGGTTTGTAAGGCATATCAAATTTATTCTGTGAGGTAGATAAAGGTCTTTTAAAGGTCTTACTCCACTTGTGGAATGAATTTCTTATCATGTATAAATTCTGTGTAAAACATTTCTTTTTTCCAGGATGTGGTTTGTTTTCTGAGAGGGTAGAGAGAAGCTAAATATTTCCACTCCTGTATAATAGAAAATCCTCCGATTTCAACAAGATCACACCCTGAGTGGTTAGTTAATATTGGAAACATAAAAAGGTACACTGTTCTGAAAGATCATTTCATTCCAGCAAAGCTTTTCTAACCAGAAACTGAGTGAATAATTTTGCAATAAAAGAATAGCCAAAGAATAATGGCAATTTTTAAAGGAAAGTAAGTGTAATTTTGGAAGTGAACTTGAAGTAAATATAAAAATGTTATAAATCATATTTTAAAAAACCCCAAACACTCAGAAGCTGTTTTGTGAAGCTGTTTTGTATTTGTTCATAATCATATTTCCTTTGCTGAAGAATTAAATGTTTTGAGTTATATTTCATATAAGAAGCTGACAGAAGACAGTAAAGGACACATTTCATTTTTTTCCAAGAAAAAGTGAAACAGATAATCTGATAAAACAGCATCAAACTTCTTCCAAGGACAGCTTAGGACATTAGAGTGATTCAGTAATACAAGCCCAAAACACCGTGATGTCATGAAGAGGGTTTCCATTGGCTTCAGCAGGCTTCCGGATGGGCTCACAGTGATTAATGAAACTGCTGACAGCGGAGGTAATTTAGCTGGCAGGTTTCCTGCTCTATGCCACTGCACCCCTTCCCGAAGTGAGCTGCATCCCCTCACTCTGGGAACTTCTCCCATCTGTAACCCTCTCTATATGTGTCCACAAGGACAGGGGGTCCGGAGGGTGCTGAAGAGGCCGTTCTCAAGCGGTGGGAATGTGGGAGCAGCACCTCTAGTCTGAGGAAGGGTCTGGACATAGCAATTGCTATAAGGCAATTTGTCAATGGTGGTGTCAAATGAAGGCTGATTCCTATAGCTCCAGACTTGAGTATTTTTAAGTAACTAAATGAGGCAGTTGCACTTTTCACAACTATTAGGAGACAGATTCTGCTCTTTTTTTTTTGGTTTGTGAGAGGAGTCGTAGTTATTTTCTTCCTACACATTCAAGTCCTTCAAGTAGCCATATATATCATTCTACATTTCCCCTTTTTAAGACAGCAATATCACTGTTCTACACTATTAAAAATGCCACATTCTACCACAGGCCAGCAAGAAAAATAATTCTTGCATATAGTTTTCAACATTTTTAAATTGCATTCAGATTATTTGGGAGATAAGGCCACACAGTTATTGTTATCACTAGTATTTTTGTTACTTATTCATATTTATGATGTTCTTTAGCAAAATGTTCCGGTTCAGTCTTCTCTGGTTGAAAAGACATGGTGACAAGTTGTTAGATCATTACTATATTTAGGAATGCACCTGGGTTTGTCATTGACACCGAACTATTAGCAGATGGCAAAGCAATTGGATGATGACGTGGCCTTGGCAACTCAGGACTTTATCGCCTTCCAACTGGACTATAACAACATGATCTATCTGGCATGAAAATTCCAGTCTTTAGGAAATTACAGTTAGTGCAGAGCACAGCAATAGACATTTTCATCACAACGGGATGCTTTATGTGGCAGCCTTGTCCTCTGATTACCGTGTTGTTTATCCACTGAGTATTGTATAAAGTTAAGATTTCAGATTTATCTGCCTCCCTGCTTTGAGGGTTGTAGATCCTGAAAGAGATTATCTATATTTCAAGATCTCAATCACTTTCAAATATTGCTCTCCCCAGTATAAGTAAATGCTGTGTTATGAAAATTAGGCTTTTTTGTTTGGTACAGAGCCATTTTTTTAGTGCTAATCAAGACCATTTCATATACTTCCAGTCCAGGTGAAAGACAGTTTTTCAACATTCACTAATAGACCTACACAGCATAGATGTGCCTCCTTATGAGTTCTCCAGCATTCCTAAAAATGCAGAAGAAACCTCTTCTGACAGTTCTTAGCAATGCTGCTTTAGGCATTATTGGACGACTCACACAAATCTGAAGAGAACTGGGCACAACGGGGCTGTCCACAGAGCTAGTTCAAACACCAGGAACAGCGTGGCCACGTTAATTTGTTCTGCCTGGGCTAATCAGCCCTGCCGAGACATCCCTGCATTAGCCCGTACGGAGCACCGCACTGACACGGCTCCTGGACCCCCCTTTGTGTGGAGCAGGTCGTCCAGAGCCACGCTGGATTTCTCTCCGTTCCGCTGCCTTGTGCGATGCCGACATACCCAGTGGTGCCTCCGCAGCAGTTTAGTAAGTAGAATTACCTCAGTGTGACTTCCCCCTTGTTCTTAGCACATCCATTCCAGGTAAAAAGAGATCATATGCACACTTTATGTCAGCAAATTAGAACACAAATAACCCAAATGCATAACTTATCCCTAGTAAACTGGCACGCTCAAAATCCATATGGCAAATTGGTGACTGTTGCATTTGATTGGGATGCAAGCTTTCCATTTCATGAAAAATTCCACAGCTCCTCAATAATTTTCTGTTCTAGAACAGAGTGTATAGCAAGGAAAAGGGCTGTAATGAACAAAAATACTTTGATTTTCTAGGAAATAAAAATTTTGAAAACTGCATAGCTCATATGAAAAGGTTTTAGTTCACTGTTGATTTTTGTATATCTGGAGTTACAATGAAGTAGGAAGTTATGACAAGAAGAAAAGTCAAAATTGTTCAGAAAACCTTGAAATCCGTTGTACCTAGTTGAAATACATTGTATATATTGCTGGAGCATTTGTATGCTCCTTCAAAGCAATTCCTACATAAGAACTTTGCAGTTTTCCCTTGGAACAGGACTCTATCAAAAATTTCTCATCTTGGCCTCGCAAGAAGTTTCCACAGCTTCTTTATCAAAACAAGCACATAGTGTACACTTGCACTGTGAGTGATCGGGCCAGATGATAGAATCCTCTCCTGTGTAATTTTTACAAAATCTGTTTACTAGGTTGATTAAATTATTATCTTTTCCATTTTTTTTTTCCTCTCAATCCTCACTTGGAACTACAGTTCCTCATTGGAACTGCCAAAGTAAGAGGTGAAGCTAATTTATGGCTTGCTTTGTTCTTGAGTCTTGCCTTTTCCCTCAACTGTGAATTTTTCTGTCTTCATGGGAAATTTAAATTTGTGGTTATTTCTTTTATTATGCCTTAGGTTAGATTTATAAGAATGTCCAGAATTTCCCATGATTCCCCAGAAATCATGTCCTTTCTTTGCCTAATTTCCTCTGCCTTTTCCACTTTTTTAATCAGTATGACATTAGTCTGAATTCTGTAGTTATTGCTAAAATCTTGCTTTTGACTTGGCATGATTCGGAAAAATTGTTTCACCATTATTCTTTGATCTGATGGAGTTTAAAGTGGAATTGAATGTATGGAAGACTGCTGATAATCTGATCTTCCACTTACAGCATACTTTTGTCTGCTTCACTTTCAGTAACTGTGCTAGAAGGCCAGTTTAGGCAGGCTTTAACCCCCCCTCACTCCTGATGTGGTGAACTGGATGGGGAATGGATGACCCAGAATAAAAATAACCTAGCAAAAAGGAAAAAAAAGATGTGTGAGTATTTTTCTTGTTTATTTTGTTGTGGTGGTGGTTTTGGTTTTGTTTCCAATGTAGAACACTTTTGTGACACATTCCAACAAGTATTTTCTCTTTCCTTCCCCATTGTCTCAAGGCAGTCCTGGCTGGCCAGCTTGCCTTGCCCTGACCCATCTCCTCGCACAGGATTACTGTGTGCCAGGGCCCAGGTGGACATAGCAGGGGTGATATTCAGAGGTTCCTTGTGTCAAATGAAGAGTTTGGTACTTAACTCTGGGTTGCATGATATTCTGCACATCCAGTTAGGTTAGAGGAGGTGTGGGCATGGGGGAATGAACAGAAAATATTAATTAGCTCCCTAATATGAAATATCAAACAAAAGAGTGCTCAAGTTGGTGTCTTTGTCCAAGAATAAGGAGTTTCTGTGTGGCTGGGATTCACATGCCAGATGTGCACATTGTAATTTTGTAACCAGGTCAGTCCTTCAGTTATAAGTGACAGACATGTTCAATTCTTTGGAAAAATAAATAGTCTTTTGTACAATAGCCTGGTTGTTAGAACAGCCGTCTGAGAGGTGGGTAACCTGAGATGTATTCTCTGTTTCAAGGCAACTAAACCCACAACTCCTGCAAACCACAGTATAAACTTCAGAGAAGATTCTTGAACCCAAATGGCATTACAGGTGAGACAGTTACCTCACTGCTATCCAGGTTTTACCATTAGGCAAAATAACATAATTCTCTTGATATTTCATAATGTCCTTCTTTTTAACAGCCTGGGCTCCTGTATCATTTTGGAGAGTCCTTTAGTCAGAAACATCTGATAGTAGCCCCAAGGTTCAGAGCAAAATCACACCAATATTCATCAGCTGAACTTCCACACTAGATTTTTCTGTCAGTAAAGAAGCCTTTAGTCAGCTTGCTTGTCTGCTTTCAGTATATCCACTACTCATGGCACTCAGATAATGAAAACCTGTATTGTTTGGTTATTTTGTTGTATATCAAGTGATTTGGGGCAGCTACTTCATGACTGCCTATTGAACTGTTTCATTTGAACTTATCTGAGTTAGAAAGTCCATGTGCAATCTGCAGCTACCATTGCCAGTCCTCGAAGACTAAATTTTTTTTAAAATGTCCAAATATTTGGGCGCTACATGCTTTATTGTGAATTCTACAGGGTTCATGGGGAGCAGTTTGATCACACAGGACGACCTCCTGTTTAAAAAGGCTGGTGGACTTTTCTGAAATAAAACCTGTCTGAAATACAGCAAATCCTTAAAAAAATGCAACATTATTGAAAAATTCCTAAAGAATCCATAGAAGCCTTTGGTACATTTTTCTAGTGGCTCATTACCCTTACTGTCAAAAAAATGCACCTAATTTTTAACCTAATTTTGTCAAGCTTCAATTTCCAGCTATTGGATCTTATTACACTTTTGTTAGCTCAATTGAAGAGCCATCTTATTATGAAATTTCTGTTTCCCATGTAGGTATTTAAGGACTGTGATTAAGTTATAGCTTGATAAATTAAGTAGACCAAGTCTCTTGAATCTTGCACTAGAAAATACATTTTTCAATCTCATTTTCCAGGCTTTTCCCTAAAACCTCTATAACTTTTCAATGGGTTTCTTTAATTTTAGAAAGCTGAACTGGACAAATATTTAAATAGTTGTGATATGTTAAAAACCTCCCAACTTCATTTCTTCTGTTTCTTAAGTTACAACATATGTGAATGAGCATTTTATTAACCCTGTAAAAGAAAATATAGCAACCTGAGAGCTCCAGGATGCAGATCTGATATGAGGCCAATCTTCATAATTATTTTTTCTCTTGGAGAGGTTGTTCATTCTCTAAGTAAGATCGACATTTTTCTTGTGTGTATGACTTCATATTTAGCCATTTCCAAACACACTTTTATTTATCTGAACAATTAAGCAATGTAGATTGCTATTTTGTACCAGTGACCTACTTTATGCAATGTTTACCATTTGTTAGAGTTTAGTGTTATTATTTTTTGACATCCAGGCCTTTGCTTGTAACTTTAGAAAGTCTCAGAACACCTTGGAGGTAAGTCAAATATCTTATCCAAGCTTGTAGCTATTGAAATTATTAGTGTTCAAACCAAACTTATAAGTACATCAAATCTGTTCTCCAGGATCCATTTTCCACAAATATTTGTTGATTAGCATTTACTACAGTTCAATATTGTTTAATCTTATTGCACTAATTCCATGTCTGCTGCTCCTTGAATTGGTACAAAGCGGAGACTCTTCCTCTACCTCCTGAGGATGGGTTGCCTCTTCTAGGACATTCGATGTACAGCAAAAGCCAGTTTTCTGATTTATAAGTTTCTTGTAATCTGTTAATTTTTTTAACCTGTGTTTTACCTGGTCATAGGCAGCCCCCCCATGTAAGTGGACAATGGGTAGAAAGGGCTTCCCAGCTCCGTGGCTTCAGCAATGGCACGTGATACAGGCCGTCACTCCACACCTTCCAGTGCTAATGGGATGCTGAGCTCCTCCTAGGTAGGCCTGTTGATGACTGCTGTTATATCTCACCTCAGCAGAATGTGTCCCAAACCTGTGTATCTCCCTACAACAGTCTTTTCCATTCTCCGTGTTGGCCAGCAGCATTACACTGAATCTCTCTCTTTTCCTCTCAGACGTTCAATTGCAAAAGACCTCCTGTGAAATTCTCAGTCAATTACTTAAGGATATACATCATCTTGCTTGTGGTATCCCAGACAAAGCCAGGAAAGTTGTGGAGACCCTGGAATTAAAAAACCCTGCTCTCTAGGCTGGTTTTTAAGCTGACTCTATTGTTCCCTACCATGTAGACAGCTTCTGTGAGACTGAAGGAAGATTGCAGATAAGTGCCTTTTCTTTCCTATAAACTTCTCCTCCTCTGATTTTGGCTGAACATTTCACCTTTCTGTGCATTTTTGGGCTTGCTCTACAGTCATCCAATGGTGGTCTTGATCACAAATAAAGTGAAGGGTATAGTTCAGGTAGCTCCCATTTTCTTTCAAATATCTTGCCTTTTTCCACTGAGTGGATAGATGAGTTCTTTTCCTCATGGGTTTTTAGAGCCAAGTCTTCCAACTAGAGACTGTATCTGGCACAAACCATCCCTGTACTTTTTATATCCTTGTGGTCTGGCTTATCAACTCGCTAGAAAGAATTCTGTTTCAGTGAGTGATTCTCATTTGCTCATGGATCTTATTCTGTCCCATCTCAGGCTATTTTCTGAAGGCATATTTGCCATGGACTGAGGAATATTAGACTGTGGCATGACATAAAAATAGAGATTGAATGGTATTACAGAACATTACTTCTTGTGTAGATTATTACAGAAAGGTGTAGAGATTTAGTTGAAGGACTCCTATTAGTAGCAGTAAAAGCCTCATGGCTAAATGCTTGTACAAGGATTAGGAAGTTTGCAGATTTTTGTATTTTATTGAAGGGGCTGTTATGCAGTATCACACAGCAAAGCCCTCTTTTTCTACAGAATAGACATAACATAGGCAGCATTAGAGGAAATTGCCTTCCTTTTTCCCAACTGAGAGCATCCATGATGTTCTGCAGTGACCACTTTGAGCCAGGAGAAAGTATTCCCCTCTTATCATCCAAGGCCAGCTAAAAATGGAGAGAAGATAAGCATGGAAAAGCTTCTCCTGGTAGGTCTTGTCCTTTCTCTTTTCTTCAGCAGTGTTATGAAGTGCGCAGAATGAAAGCTGAGCAGAATGAACATAAAGATAATCAGGTTCTTCCACTTCGCAGAGGAAAAGGCAGGTGCATTGTAGTCTCAAAGTGAGATCCTACCCCCACAAAAGGTCTGGGACTCATAGGAGCTGGTGTGAAAGAAGGGTCCTGAGATGCCACTCCATTGGGCTAAAAGTGATTTTTAGTGAAGAGTGGGAGCAAGCACTCATCCTCCATGTAAATCTCCACATCCAGCTCAGACATTGCTTCAGGGACCACAGCTGAAGGGGACAAAGAGGGGCTGGAGGCAGAGTGAGAGAGAAGCTGGTCATCCTCTGTTTGTGATAAGGTATTTCAGAGAAGTGATTTCAGTGAAGGAGAAGTTTAAGATCCTGTGAACTGTGAAAGAAAGATGGGAAAATCTATGTCTTGACAAAAGAAGCAGAAAGGAAGATCAGTGGGGCTTGTGAAGTGACGTACGTGGCATGTGAAGCAATGCAAAATGCTAGCACTCATTTCCAGGCGGCACAGTGGGCAGCAAAGGGAACTGAGCCAAGGGCTGCTGGTGTGTGTAGTGAAGATGGGTTCAGCGTGAATGCAGGGTTCTCACAGAGAAGGTACGGCATTGAGTTTAATTAGGAAAGTACGCATGAACAGCATGTAGGTGAGGAGAAGGTATAACAGCAAACCTCCTCACCTGTTTTTCACTTATCAATCCTTTGATACTTTCACTGGGACAAACGGCAGTGGCAACTAGTTGCAGCAAACGTGTTCAAAAGAGTACAAATTAAAACCAAACCAAAACAACTATTTAACAATTCATACCACAAATTAATCTTAAAGAGATATTGTCTCATTTTGTCATTATGCAAAGGATTAGCACTGAAAGCCAGAACAAATATGCCAGCATCTATTTCAGAAGAAATACATAAAAATTACCATTTGAGCAATAATTGCTTTATTTAAATTATATTTACTGGGTGTTAAGTTCTAACTGGGGCTTTATAATTTAAATAAATATGAAATTATTTTAATGTTACATTCCCAAAATTAAGGAAAGTATTGGGGAAATTGATTAGAAACTAGAAAAGAAAAGTAAAAAGAAATGAAGACTCAAATGTAAAAAGAGAAATTAAAGTGTCATATGAAATTTCATTTTGTCTGATACTGATTCCATTCATTCACAAAGGATAAAGTTTAAGGTGTTGCTAATAAAATGAGCATTTTAAAAGGCCATAAAATAATGTAGCATTGCAAAATTGTACCAGATTACTAAGTTTTAAGAACTCATTGGGTACACTTAAAAAATACAGCTTCTTGGCCTTTTGTTTCTCTTCACAGAAATGTCTGTGTTCATGTCAACAGAAACACTGAAGAGTAACTCAAGCTTTCAGGCTGTACCTCTGGTAACATCTCACTTTGCAACAGTAGCTACAGCAGTACTCTGCAGTATAGGACGCAGTAGTTTACTTCATTAAACATGATGTGATTACATGAGGTGTTAAAATACAGAAATCACTACCAACTGTGCTACTCATCGTAATACATTATTCTCTGATTGGAATTTGAAATAGCTTGAAAGTCTCTTTTTTTTTTTAATATAAAGTATCTGCCAAAGTGACTTGAATGGGTGAAACATATCATAACAGCTTTTGTGGACATAAACTGTGCTTCAAAACATGTATATTTTAATTTGAAGTCCAAATTCTGTGGATTTCCCTTATTCAAATCGTGCCAGCCCATGGTACTGACTAAGGTAACCAGAATTTGGCCATACATTTGGCCTCACGCAAAACTGAAAAGCATACCACAAAGAACTGTGGTTTTCAGCCTGCACAGTTATGCCACATTCTCACCTTTATGAGGCATGGCTTGCAGCCATGCAGAATGAAGAATGCGTGGAGATCAGGAACCCATGGAAAAATACTTCTAAACCCATAGATCTGGGGCCAGTTGAGCATAAACATTGACATTTTAATCTGAAACATTTTACTGAAGCAGACTTCAAGTACAGTGAATAAGATAATGACTGAAAGGTTCTGTGTGATGCCAAATGCTGTTGTGCGCCACAGCAATGAAAAAATAAAAAGTGCAG
Source organism: Grus americana (assembly GCF_028858705.1). Taxonomy (NCBI): domain Eukaryota; kingdom Metazoa; phylum Chordata; class Aves; order Gruiformes; family Gruidae; genus Grus; species Grus americana. The sequence goes on along the minus strand of NC_072852.1, from coordinate 29,206,672 downwards.
GCAGTTACCTTCTTCCTTCCCTCCTTTCTTCTTGAACTTTTTCAGTTCTTCTCTTTTTTCTCACTTTTTTCATTTTGACAGTGGAAAAGCAGAGAGAAGGTTGAAACAGGAAAATGAATATCTGTGAGAAATACTTTTGATGGGCTCAGAACAGTGGGTCTCATTGCACCACTGTTTCTGTGAACTCCTCGGATCTGTGGCCTTACGACGGTGCCATTGAGACTACCTGGAATATGCAGAGGAGCTGACAGTGCATTAATCAGTAATAATATCGATATCGGTATCTTGCTTTGCCATGGGACTTGCTGCACACAAATCACTTTTCCTCAACTTCTGTTGGCACTGCCCAAGTACGGGCTCCTCTCCCAGGCACCTGCCTCAGTGCTAGTAGGCGCGGGACTCGTGTGTGAGCAGGTGTTATATGTTAGACAGACCCTTTTTCCAACAATATGTCTCCTTATTCTCCTCTCACCTGGACCTATAGTCATAGCATTAACATAATGGCTCCTTTTGTGCAGTGTGATGTGAAGGAATTTCAGGGCCTGGAGTTACTTCTCAACAAGTCAGGAAAGATTTTTTTAAACACTGATATTTATTTCCCATAGCAGTGAATCATCTTTGTGGTAAGGGTAATGTCATACGGTGCCATGAATTATGTCTCAAAATGCATATGAATGCATGTCTTTGGTGGAAGGCCTGTTCAGTTATTAGCATTTCATCAGAGTGGAACTTTGAATGATGATATCAGAGAAGAAGGAAAATCTGCATGAACATGATTTTCAGCATTGGCCTATCTCGATAAGAAATTAATAGCTGAACAGAAGGAAACAGTGTTGGTGCTTCAGAATGACTAGGGGCCAGTAAATGTGAAAAAAAAAAAAACCCAAACCCTACAGTATTTCAGCCAGATGGCTGCAACTCTATTGCCTTCAAGAACGATAGCACCAACTGGCAACATGTCATTGCACCAAAGAGAGGAAAAACCCAGTCGTCCTCTGTCTCTCCCTTCTCCTGAGCGCGAGTTCCAGAGGGTCGCCTCCGACCTGACAGCCTAGATGTGAAAGCTTAGCCAGACTTTTATTACTCCCTGGTTTGCATCCCTTCCTAGGCTTCCAGCCATTTCATGGCCTAAGCACGCAGGGCAGCTTTTGTAATCCACTTGGAGGAAAGCTGTCATCCTTGGGGATCGCTTTTCACCTTCCCCAGAGTGGAAGGATGCCCAGCAGGAACCATGCCGGGCAGCTCTCCAGAGTCTCAGAAACTCTGCCCTTAACATAATAGGGGAGAGCTTCTAACGCCAAGAGGATGCTACTGGGCTTCCTAAGGCTGAGCCACTCTCCCACTCGCCGTCCTGTATTTTGGAAACAATGGCAATAGCCGGTGCCACTTACCATGTTTCCAGATAAGTGTTCCAGGAAGAAGTTTCTTTCCGTGTTCCGATGCATGATTAAAGACATGCTTTGAGCTAGCAGGGCACACACCGTGTTTTCTCCATCCAGCAAGAGCAAAATAATCTCAGCTCCTGAGAGTTTCTTATCCCCTAGTTGTTTATAATAATGTCCCTAACACTATTACATTGTGTTTATCTAGCTCCTAAACACAGATATAAAAGGCACGGTGAGCAGAATCGTCGCTCTATTGACGTCATCAGGGGATGCAATAACTTTCACCACAACTGAATTTTATCCAAAATCTACGCTAAAAATGGCTGTGTAAATATTTGCTTTTTTTTTAAACACAGTAAATATATGTCAGTCTGAGTCTCTGCAGATGAAAAAGTTAATTCATATTTAGTTTTCTACTTAGGTGCCACAGGCACGCTCTTCAGTAATGCAGGCTATCTGCCTAAACAGTGGGAGTCACTTTTTGAATTGAAAGAGTACAAAAATGAATTGCCTTTTTTGCTAGCCTTTCTGTCATTTAGAAATTATCCAAGGATACATTCAAGTTTGATACATTCCTATGCCTTATTGCAGTTCTGAATGAATGTTTATGGCTATGTTATACATTCCTGGATAACAGATTTGGAATGGAACTATTGAACTAATGGCGCAAACTCTTTTTCTGTAATGTAGGACAAATTAATGCTCCTGTCTTGTCATTATTTTTTTTATTATTATTATTTGGTAAAAGCTATATCCCAATTTATTAAACTTTGAGCAACTCAGTCATTCAAGTGGAAAGCATTTGCAAAATATTTTGCCAGTTTCACAGGGGCCAAATCTTACTCTTTTGAGAATCTTTTATGTAAGTATGAAGTTCCTTCAGATTTCCAAGTCGTATAGGAAGGACTGGCAGGAAAGTAAGAATTCCTCTGCATGAAACATTTAAATTTTTTTGAAACTTTTTTTCACTCCCATGAAAATAAAATTGTTTCCCAATAAAAAAAAAAAAAAGAGAGTGCAGCACAGGGTAGTCAATGGTGATTCAGGCACCTATCTCAAATGTGATAGATCAAAGTTCAGCTTTCACCTGTGGATCAGACCATGCCCTGGTCTGCCTATAGCAGGGTGTTATAATGAAAAGCTCTTTCTGTTTCAGTCCAGAAATCCGCCCCTAAAGCTGAGATGCTTTCCTAGAGAAAGTTTTGACAAACAAATTAATTTCTGTGAAAAACTTTGGTGTCAATGGCAGAAGTTTCATTGTAAGAAATCCTAGTATATATGAACTGTACAAGAAGCCTAGCCTCTTTGTTAGCTTTCCTTCATCCTGGAGAAGTCTACCTGAAAGATCTGGAAGTAATGTCCTTATTACTGTCCTGTATCCACATTGAGATACATTTCTACCTCCTTGTTTCTCATATATACCCCCTTTTCCAAACACTTTCCTAATTTTGTATTGAAAACATAAAGTGGATTCCTACAAAACCCTTTAACTCCAGGAGCATCAGCCACCACATCAGTTATGGCCCTAGCTCAGCGCTCCAGCTCTACACAGAAAAAGACCAAAGTAATTCCTACTCTTAAATGCTTTGTCGTACTGGGGGCCTTTGAGTCTGACCCTGCAACCCTTATACATACAAGTAGTCCTTGTTGTCCTTATATAAGTAAGAGTTAACCGCTCATGTGTGTAAAGGTTGCAAGGTGAATCCCTTTGAATATCATTATCCCAAGTATAAGAACTGTTTTGCTGAAACTCTTGGGTTATCTTTTAAAAACCAACCCATATTACTCAATGGAGAATTCTGGAGGAAAAAAAGAAAAATGCATTAATGTTGCATTTTGAAAGCAGGCAAAGGTCATATGAATTTTGCCCATGATTTTTGATTGAGTAATATATTTTGGAATAAGTTGCTGTGATTCTTTGGCAGAACACTGTTTATTGTTCAAGTGAAATTTTTCACAGTTAATAAGATGGTCAGTTGCAGGTATTGAAAATATTTGCCCTGCCAAATACCACAAGAGTGAAAACCCTCAAGCTGGTTGAGTAATGAAACAGAAATCATTCCACCAAACAGCTTGACAGCTGGTGGAGAAGTTCCCAGAATGTTATTTGACCCAAAATGAAACTGTTTTATTGATTAAAAAACAAACAAACAGAAAAACTTACTATTGACTATTTTCTGAAGAAAACTGCCAAAATATTTTGATTATGTTATTTGCAGGGAACTTTTGACTAGCCCTTAATTAGAGAAAAATTGTTAGTCGATTGTTCTTTTTTTAAAGAAGGTGCTATAGTTTATCCAGATATTTCTCCTCATACATGGCCTGCTTTCCATTGGCCATATGATACCATCAGTTTTTAAGCAGATTCTCCAGTGATGTCAATGGGAAATTTTGCTTAGAAAGCTCTGGTTAATTTTTTGTTGCTTTACAAGCAGAAAGAGTATGTGAATCACAGTGCTGAAATTACACTTGGACAATAAAGACCAAAAATTTTGCATGAGCATGTAGTGATTCAGGAACAAATGCTGCTTTCAGGAACATCAAGCTAATATGGACAAATACTGTTAGTGTAACTGAAAATACAACACAGCTTTGCTGCAACTGTTTACCAATGATCTTCAGGTACCCTAACCCCATGTTCTGTAAGGTGGAAAAATGGTTTTCTGATATTCAGGCCTCTGGACTTTGCCCGCTTCCTACAATCTGAACTATGTCTTTGCCGTAAGTGACTAAAGACACACAGACACTTCTACTGAAATCTCATGTAAAAATTGTGCTCAATTTCTGTACTAAATTATGCACAAAAATACACAGATGCCTTCATTGTTTCCATGAATTTCAGAGCATCAACATGACAATAAGTAATTCTCTTCTTATCATGGAACACAAATAAGTATCTCAGAGAACTTAAATCCAAATCTGATTTAAACTTGGAAAAACTTAGTAACGACAGCAGCATAAGTCTTGTAAAGTAAAATATACCCAGCCAACAGTGAATAATGCATTACCCCAACAACCAATCCTCTGTTTCCAGTGAAATCAGCAACTGGACTCTTATACAAAGCCTGAACACACTGTTTACATCCTGAGGGGGAAAAAAAAAAAAGGAAAAGGAGTATATACTAGTTCCAAGGGATAACCTACCTATACTTTAAAAAACTGGTTTGTTTTTTTTTTAAATTATCCTGTGTCGTGTCGTGTCCCCCCCACCCCCGAAAAAAAAAGTATAAAGATGGAAAAATATTAACTACAATGTGGTTAAAATTCAGATCAGTGCTCTACACTTTAGTCCTGTTGTGTTCAGCCTATTTAGCCACTGAACGCGGCGAAGATGCTCAGGACTTGCAAGTATACCCACCCACAATTGTAAGTACTGTACTTAGGATTGCTAAATTCGCAACCAGATTAATTGTGTACAGCATCTGGGAAGCCTCAGCTGATTCTTACAGAGACGCTGATGTTTGTTCATGGTGCTGGAAAATCAAGTCGTTAAAATAGAAGGAAAAATCGGGGGCAAACCCCTATCGTTTTAACCAAGTGAGTAGCCCCGGCGATAAAAGGCTCAGGAGAGGATGCCAGGGCTCGTACAAAGTTTTATCTTAAGAGGCTTTGTGGAACGGTAGCTGCTTTTTCCTCAGATCACCCTCTGAGAGCGACAGAACCCAGAGAGGAGCTCTCCGGTGGGTGGATACCTCAGTGCTGCTCGCCCCTTCCGCGGAGAGGCTTTGCGAGCAGAGCCCCCCGCGTCCCCCCCCCGCACGCACACGCCCGCACCCCGCGCCGCAAACTTCGGGCTTGCGGGACTTCTCCAGCGTTTGCCGGGGGAAGCTGTGTGTGTAGGAGGGGTGTGTGGCATGGCCGCTCGGCCGCCGGGCCGGGCCGTTTGCAGAGGCGTCGTGCCCGGCAGCCGCTGGCTTGCGGGGGCGGAGGGGGTGGCGGGGCGCTGCGGGGCGCTGCCGGGGAAGGCGCCGCTGCCCGCCCGGCCTCCGGCGGGCCCCGGGGGGAACGGCCGTCCGGCGGCGGCCCCAGCGCCGCCCGGCTGCGCGGCGGGAGCGGGGCGGGAGCGCGGCGGGGCGCCAGCCGCCGCCTCCGCCGGGGCGCCCCAGGCTGCTGGCCAGCGGGGACGTCCCCCGGCTTCTCGGCTTCGTTGGCGAGGGCCGGAGAGGGGCGTTTGCCCGTTCGGGCTGCTTAAAGAGTGTCACGTTCGTGCCCCCCGCTCCCGTCCCTTCCAGGTTCTCGGTAATCGTTCAACCGGCCACACACAGGGTTAACAATATCCCCGGTCGGACAGTAGATATTTAATATGCGAGCATATTTGATGTTCATTGACGGAGCAACAATAGGAATGATCTTGCTTTATGTACCAGTTACAAGGTTTAATATCATTATATTGCATGCAATATTAGTTTTTATTAGTCGCCATTAACAAGATGTTTTCTACTTGAATTCTCATTTACTTGTTCAATGCAAAAATTATCTTTGTAAAAGAGAAAAACACATCTTCAAGTGTCAGCTATATTAAATTAAAGAACTGTTTACCCTTCCTAAGGAAAGCATATGTATCTAAATAGGCATCTTTTACCGTTTGCATAGTAGATTGGAAATTAGCATTTTTGTTCATTTTCCCATGTATGCACAGCGCCTGGAAGAGTAATACTCCATGCATATCAGATCAGCCAGCCTACAATTTTTGTGCAATATATTATTTGGCAATCTAAAATTTGTAATTTGCATGAAATTGCTTAATTAAAATACAGTCACTCAGGGTATTAATTTCTCTGTCTGGCAGTTCAACGTACTAAAGGCGGGCTACAGAAAATGTGAAATCCTGTCAGATGTAACAGTAAAATATTAACAAAAAAAAAAAAAATTCCACTTCTGGCAACAAAGTGACAGAGTGATAATGCTTTTGCCCTGATTCCGGGTTCAAATACGAGCTTGGGTTGACATTGAAACCGGCGAGGAAATTTACAATAGCAACTCTGGCTTTTTGCCAATAAATCTGCATCACGGACCTTTCCTGGCGAAACCCTTTTCCCTCTCCCCACCCCCTTTACATTTTTCCCTACTAGCTAAGAAGAAGAAGAAAAAAAAAAAAAATCCCTTTTCTGAAACCCAAGTCCCTTACTATTTTCGGCAGCTTGCTTTTGAAATCAGCAACCCTACTGATAAAATGATCCAATCAGTCCTTCCCAGTTGTCAAGACAACAGTTCATAATTGTACCAGCTCTTTTCATTGCAGCTAGACATTTCATAAATAGATAATTCTCTAATTGATCCAGCCAATCCTACTTTGCATACCCTGCCAAACTAGGTAAGCCCCGTTTCTATTCTAGTACGGCAGCAACTTTCTGCAAAGACATGCAAATGAGCTTTATTTACCGCTTGCGAGAGGGGACGGAGGAAAAGAAAATAATAAAGAAGGGCGGGGGGGGGCAACTTTAATTCTGAATAAACCTGGACTTGGGGGGAGAGAGGGGCTGATTTTGCGCCGCCAGCTCCCACGTGTGTGCGGCATGCTCTGAGCGCGGGAGAAGCGGCTCAGGACGGGTTTAATTCCGAGCGGCTCGGCGGGCCCGGCCCGGCCCGGCCCGGCGCGGAGCGGAGCGGCGCGGAGCAGCGCGGAGCAGCGCGGAGCGGAAGGCGTGTGCCGGGCGGCGGGCAACGCCGGGCAGGGAGCAGCGGGCCCGGCCGCCGCGGGGCAGCGCGGTGGAGAGAAGCATCGCATCGTCGGGGCTTCCCGAGGCTTCGCGTTGGCAAATTGCTTTCCTGTGTTTCTGAAATGAATTAAACATACAAGTTACTGATCTCCAGCACTTGGGGGAAATCCTGTCTCCGGGAGGGGAAAAAAACAGGGAGCGGG